>NC_069501.1:883293344-883666354 GCF_027579735.1 Bombina bombina | reverse complement strand
TATTTTTTATGTGTTTTGTGATACTTTTTTGTTTCACAAAACAGTTTACCAGAATTCTGAGGATGCGCTTTCCCAACTCATGTTAACTTCAATTTCGTTTAAGCGATTGTGTTTACTCTCCACTTGTAATATGATCGCAACACCTGATGCGCACAGACATGATAAACTCTTTTTCGCTTGCACGTAACTGTTAGCGCACCACTCATAATCTGGCCCAATATGTTTTTCTGTTTTCCACAACAATTTTCTCAGAAGTGACAGAAATATTTTGCCCACATGATTTAGCAAATGTTATCTGCCAAGTCATCTTGCACTAAGTGTATATATCAGTCTGTTTTAAAATGTTCCTATAAGAGTAAGTAATAAAAGAGTTGTGTTTCCTAAAAAAGCAAAACAAAAAAAACAAAAAAAACTTGTCAGTTCAAAGGCACAAGTGATTGATGTCTTACTCTGTATTTCCAATACAGAGCCATTTATTATAAATTGCAACACAATGCTCTGAGCTATGACCTGTAAGATAATATGTATTAAAAAAAAATATATATTGCAAAGAAGCAGAGTTAGTGAAAAGGAACACACTATGATCCAATAATTTTTATTAAATTAGCAATAAAAACAATTAGACAACAAAAAATGCAGAAGATTAATGTTTTTTTAGAAAAAAAGATATATTAGAATTTAAGTGTTTGACTTTATTGTGTAATGGGCAGGGTATTTTTGCTTACAGGACTTCTACCTAATGTACATTTATTATCAATGTGTCAGAGGATAGCACTTTTCTATCCCTGAAGACAAACAGTGAGTTAGAAATTATATTACCAGTAAAACCCCCAAAATGGGTTGCTATGGCAGCTATGTGACATCACATTTACAGTTTGGTTGTCAAGGTAACCCATTGATGCTTACTGTATTATACTGATGATAGCAAAGAGAAAGCTACATAGAATCATGAGAAAACAAAACAAGGAAAACATATTGAAATAAAAGATAAATAGCTTAGTTCCTACAACTTAACTATAACATGTTAACTTGAGCACTATAAAGGAAGACATCTGACTTAAAATGTAATATAATAAAATTGAAACAGTATGCAAATTATTGAAATTGTTGGTACATTTGTCCCCTATTTGGTATGCAATTCTGTGTTACAAGTGCATACAATAATACAACAACGGTTCAAATGATTGTTCATTAAAAAAAAAAAAAATGTTATAGGGCCCGATGTTCAAAAGATAGTCAGATCAACAAGCAATACTCATTTAGTCTCGCTTGCCTTGCAATCTGTCTGCCGGGCAAAATGTTATAAAAATTGGGCTGACCCAGTTGTCCAGACAATGTGTCTTTTCTATAGGAAACAGTAGGGCTTACTTATACTACATGTATGGCTATATTACAAGTGGAGTACTAAGTTATTGCGTGCCCACAAACAGGCAAATTTGCTTGTTTGCATATACCAGCCATTACAAATGGCTGGTTATTGCTACCGCAAGCTCATGGTAGCAATTATTGCTCAGAAAATTAATCAGAGATTAGATCTCTGGTTAATTTACTAAAGTGCCCCAAATGCTCTCAAAATAGAGGGCATTCAAGTTTTTTTATTTAAAATGTAGCATTTTTTGTTTAATAACAAAACAACTGCACTCTATGGGAACTGTGTGTTCCCAATAAATATATATGTATATGCTTATATACATATTTATTTATGTGTTAATATGTGTATATACACATATTAACACATAAATATATATGTATATAAGCATATTTATATATATTTTAAAATGCTGCAATTTCTGGCAAACTTACTCCCTTCGCTGGGCTTAGGTTCTGATGTCGCCTCTAACGGCATCAGAAAGAGGCTCCCATTGAAGCCTATGGAAGCAAAGGCAGAGGCATTTATTATTAATTGTAAAGGGGCTAGGCGGCAGCTAGGGAGACCAGAGAGGACGGAATTGCAGTAGTCGAGATGGGAAGGATGAGAGAGTGGATTCAAATGTTAGATGTGTCTTGGGTAAGGAAATGTCTAATTTTAGAGATGTTTTTAAGGTGGAAGCAGCTGGAATTAGCCAAAGACTGAATGTGAAGAGGGAAAGAAAGATCTGAGTCAAATGTGACCCCAAGACATCGGGCATGTGGTGTAGGGGTAATGATGGAGTTGTCGACAGTTATAGAGAGATGGGGATAGAGATTTTAGAAGAAGGAGGGAAAATAAGGAGCTCAGTTTTTGAGAGATTTAGCTTAAGGTAGTGAGAGAACATTCAGGAAGAGATGTGAGAAAAACAGTTAGTGACATGGGTTAGCAAGGAAGGAGATAGGTCTGGTGCACAGAGGTAGATTTGGGTGTCGTCAGCATACAAATGATATTGAAACCTTTGGGACTTTATTAAGGGCCCTAAAGATGATGTGAAGATTGAGAAGAGAAGGCGACCAAGGACAGGAGATGATGGTCAGAAAGAGGAAAAGGGGAGTTTGTGAAGTCTGAAATAGTGCATCGATAGCTAAAGATCAGATCAAGGGAGTGACCATCTTTGTGAGTGGGAGAGTCAGTCCATTGTGACATACCAAAGAGGAAGTGAGTTGCAGAAGTTGTTTTGCAGAGGAGGCAGTGGGATTGTCAAGAGGGATGTTGAAGTCACCAAGAATGAGGACAGGGGTGCCTGAGGAAAGAAAATAAGGTTGCCAAGCAGCAAAGTGATCTAGAAATTGAGTTGAGGAGCCAGGGGGGTAGTATATTACTGCAACATGTATAGAGAGGGGAGAGAATAAGTGAATCATGTGGGTTTCAAATGAGGAAAATATGAGGGAAGAGATGGGTTGTATTTGTTGAAAGGTGCAATGAGAGGAAAGTAAAAAACCCACACAGCCTCCTTGTCTATTACCAGACCTAGGAATTTGGCTGAAGTGGCGAACCCATGTGAGAGTGCAGCAGTGGATGCTTTATATTTATATTATATTAATATTATATTCATGCTATAGATTTATATCATCTATCTATCTATCTATCTATCTATCTATCTATCTATCTATCTATCTATCTATCTATCTATCTATCTATCTATCTTTCTATCAGTATAGATATATAGGTGTACATATATATTTTACAAAAATACATCATACATATATATACAGTATATATATATATATATATTTATATATATATATATATATATATATATATATGTTAAAAATAAAAAAAACACATGTTCATCTATGTGAAGAACATTATAACGTAAAATATGCATCACTACCTTCAGATATAGCGCACCTGGTTAAATGAGGTTGGGTTAGCGCACATGGGTGCTCTATTAAAGTCCATGGGGTGAAGTCCTGAAGTTTGTGCACATATAAAAAGTTTACTTACAGAGCTATTAGCACTCAAGCGGGAGCACTTAATACCGCTCCACTTGTAATCTAGCTCTCAGTGGGGACACTCGAAAACATGCTGGCAATACTGAAATAGAAGGGAAAATCAAATGTCCTGATATAAAACATAGCATTTGCGAAGTGGAGTCAGCGCTTGATGGAAACTGCTGCACTGTAAGTAAGCTCCTGCTTCATCATTATGTAACGGACCTAAATAATTTGGCCACTTACACAACTTCACACGAAAGTGAACACATTAGGATTGAAGTATGCCCTAACAAAAAAAAAAAAAAGAAAAAAAAAAAAGGTTTTCTTTACTCACGCCACTTCGTATTACTGATAAAGACCGTTCAACATCGATGAAATGGTAAGGAGAGCCATTAGAACCCGCAGCATGGTATAGTAATATACACAGCAACACTATCTGCACCACATCAGCTACAGTCCAACTTGGGAAAATCAGCTTGGAGGATAGCCGATGATCATCATCAAGGCCCAGGCCTGCCACAACAAAACCGATATTAAGAACGGAAAGTGAGAGTTGAACGCTCCACAGTTATCCGGAGTAAAGGTATTCAGCTACTTATTTTTATAGCCGGGAGATGCGCATCTCTCGCTCATATAGCCATACATACAGTTGATAGTAAATACTATCATAAAAACGAGTAGAGGGCTGGCAGCCATTGCAGTTAATAGCATGGTGGCTTAAAGGGGGACTTTTACAATTTGTTGTGACATCTGGCTAATATAACTGCAGCCACAAGCTAAATGATATAGCTCTTGCAGTTGAAAACTTGTGTTACAGATCACATCAACAAATAAGGTCATAAATATATGAATGTCCTAAAAAGTTTTTTGAACAGGAGCATTGAGATAATTTACTTTTCACAGATTTTAATCAGCTTTTATCATTGGTACAGAAAGCCTAACAAAGTAAAAATGTCTCCTAAAAAGTTAACCAGAAAAGGGACCCCTGCAAAAGAAATCCCCACAACTAAGCCATCTGTGAATAATTACTTTAAAGCATTAGACCCTATACCACTAGCAAATGTTCAACCATCAAGCATGAAAGCAAGTGGTTTTACAACATCCTCAGACTCAGAGGAAGATTCAGCTACAGAGTTAATCACAGTTCCTACGGCCCTATTTTGCTCATTACCATCAAAAAAGATTTCTCATCTTTGATTGAACAAGTAAAACTGCATAAGGGAAGAGATATCCGGAGTCAAAAAAGATATCTCAGATCTAGGCCATAGAATTGAGAAGATAGAAAATGATCAAGATATGTACGCCACAAATATGTCAGATGTTCAATCAAAGATACCCAAACAAGATGAAACTATTCTAGAATTAGAAAGTAAACTCGATGATATTGAGAATCGAAGCAGGCGACACAACATTATGTTCAGGGGTGTTCCAGAACAAATATAAGCACAAGATTTGGAGCAATATATACAGGAATTATTCCAATTCCTAAAAGAAAATGATTCAGCAGAACCTACCCAGATAGATAGAGTGCACAGAGCTCTTTGTCCTAGGCCTCTAGAATCTCAACCACCAAGAGATATAATTGCCAAGATAACCGACTACTCAGACAAAGAAGAGATCAGGCAGAAACAACCCATTACATATAGGAATGTGGACTTGTAGATCTTCACTGATGTGTCTATTAGAACCCTGCAAAAGTGAAAAGATTTGCATCCCCTCACCCCTCATTTTAAGAAAGCAAAACATTCCGTATAGATGTAGATTCCCATTTCATCTACTTATCATTTGGAAAGGGAGAAGGATAATTTGCAGATCACCAGAAGACATTGAGGATACTTGTAGGAAACTAGACATTTCAGCTCCCACATCTCTGGCTAACCATCAAAATAAGGTCGCTACATCTTCCTCAAACACAGCACAACCCCTTCCACAGAGAGCTGAGTGGCAGAAGATTCAGCTCAAAAAAACACGTAAACCCTCAGATAAAGAATCTTCATCAATGCCTGAAACCTGACAGATCAAGCCACATATCCTTTTTTTTTTTTTCTTCCATAGGAGTGGGTGGTGGTCACTATGCCCATGTTTGTATGCTGTGGGTGTCGACTGGAGCTTATTGTTCTAGCCTATTTTCAATGTTACAGTTACAAATATGATTTGATTTCAAGATTGAATTGATTTTTACTTTCTGTTTAAGTATATTTACACTGGCGTTTAAGTTACTACTTCCTTTCGTGTCCTTAAAAGTTACATGGTGAGGATTCTAGATATCCTCAAATTTCTCATAGATAATGAGTTATAGTTATTGTTAAAGTATATTTTATTGTAAAGCCTTTCTTTACTTACATTTACAGGTCCCTGTGTACACATCTTATAAACGGAAATGCATCTACCAGGTTTACTACAACACTAAAAATGTCTATGGTTAATAAACTACAAGATATAAAACTAATTTCCCAAAATGTAAAGGGTCTTAATTGTCCATCTAAATGGAGAATGGCACTCCAGGATATTAAAACACGAGGAAGGGATATAGTTCTCTTACAAGAGACACATTTTAAGTCATGTAATATCCCAAAATATTTCTCATCCACATACACCCAACACTACCATAGCACTAATCCTCTAAAGAAAACAAATGGGGCCAGCATTCTTATTAGAAAATTGATACCTTTCTCTCTAATCCATTTAGACAAGGACAAAGAAGGAAGGTACTTAAGTATCTCTGGGCTTCTTTATGGAAAACCCATAACAAAAGTTAATTTGTATGCGCCAAATAAAAATCAACACATTTTTATATAACAAATCACCTCTAAAATAATCCCCCTAATTAAGGGTCCATTGTTGGTAGCAGTTCCTTAGGTTTGCGTTCCTGGATCAGCACTTCCAGTTCATTGCACTTCCGTTTGTTCTAGCTACGGCTCAAGAATCTTTAAAAACGTTCTAGGAGCTCTCCTGGCTGTCGCCAGAACCCAAGATATAGCAGTAGCTCCCTACTTGGACAACATTCTGGTTCAAGCACCATCCTTTCGTCTTGCAGAGGACCATTCGGTATCTCTTCTCTCTCTTCTTTGATCACATGGATAGAAGATAAACTTAGAGAAGTGTTCTCTTATTCCAAGCACCAGGGTAGAATTCCTGGGTACTATAATAGATTCAAGATCCATGAGAATATTTCTAACTGACCAGAGACGGTGCAAGCTAGCTTTGGCATGTCTTGCCCTCCGGACCTCCTTAAGGCCATCTATGAATCAGTGTATGGAGGTAATTGGTCTCATGGTGTCCAGTATGGACATAAATCCTTTTGCCAGGTTCCATCTCAGACAGCTACAGCTGTTCATGCTGAGGCAGTGGAACATCGATCATTCAGATCTGTCTCAATAGATTTCCCTGGACAACTGGTTGAGAGAATCACTCTCTTGGTGTCTCTGTCCAGATCCTTTCTCAGAACATCCTGGGAGAATGTGACTATGGACACGAGCCTCTCAGAATGGGGAGCTGTTTGGGGTGCCAAGAAGGCACAGGACCTGTGGTCTCAGGAGAAATGCTCCCTCCCAATAAACATTTTGAAACTTCGAGCAATCTACAATTCTCTGAAGACATGGCCTCTTCTGGGTTTGTCCCAGTTTATCAGATTCCAATCAGACAATATAACCTTGTGGCCTACATTAACCATCAGGGGGAACGAGAAACTCCCTAGCAATGAGGGAAGTATTTTGGATTCTGGAGTGGGCGAAGGCACACAGCTGTTCACTGTCAGTGATCCACATTTCAGGTGTGGACAACTGGGAAGCGGATGTTCTCAGCAGACAATCCTTTCATCCGGGGGAATGGTCTCTCCATCCCAAAGTGTTTGCGGAGATATGCTACAGGTGGGGGATGCCAGAGATAGATCTCATGACATCTTGTCTCAATACCAAACTACTCAGATATGGGTCGAGGTCCAGGGATCCTCAGGTGTAGATAATAGATACATTAGCGGTGCCATGGAGGTTCAATATAATCTACATTTTTCCGCCTTTACCACTCCTTCCTCAAGTTGTGACCCGCATCAAGCAGCAGCAAGCATCAGTAATACTGATTGCTCCATCATGGCCATGAAGGACGTGGTTCATGGATCTATTGAGGATGTCATCTTCTCCTCCATCGAAGTTACCTTGTTGCAGGGATCTGCTGGAACAAGGTCCTTTTGTTCATCAAAATCTAGATTTTCTGAGGCTGACTGTGTGGAGATTGAATGCTTAGTCCTAGCCAAGAGAGGCTTTTTCAGAGAGAGTTATTGATACTCTCATCCAAGCTCGTAAGCTAGTTACTCATCGCATCTATCATAAGGTGTGGAGAACCTACTTATTCTGGTGTGAAGAGCGTGGTTTTTCTTGGCATAAAGTTAAGATTGCCAGGGTTCTGCTGTTTCTCCAGGATGGTCTGGAGAACGGTCTTTTGGCCAGTTCCTTGAGGGGACAGATTTAGGCCTTGTCTGTTTTACTGCACAAGATGCTTGCTGATCTTCCAGATATTCAGTCTTTTTTAGGGCTCTGTTTAGGATCAGACTTGTGTTCAGATCTTTGGCTCCATCTTGGAGTCTGAATTTGGTTCTTAAAGTTTTGCAAAGGGCTCCCTTTGAGCCTATGCATGAAAATGATATTAAATAGTTGTCCTGGAAAGTTCTCTTTCTTCTGGATTTTGCCTCAGTGTGCAGAGTATCTGAGATTTCCGCCTTGCAATGTGAGCCTCCTTATCTGGTGTTCCATTCGGATAAGGCTGTCGTACATACTAAGTTAGGGTTTCTCCCTAAAATTGTGTCAGACCGTAACATCAATCAAGAGATTGTGGTCCATTCTTTGTGTCCTAATCCTTCTTCTTCGAAGGAACGTTTACTTCATAATTTGGACGTGGTTCGTGGTTTGAAGTTTTATCTTCAAGCTACTAAGGATTTTAAACAAACTTCTTCCTTGTTTGTGGCATATTCTGGGAAGTGTAGGGGTCAAAAGGTTTCTTCGACTTCCTTATCTTCTTGGTTTAAGAGTCTTATCCGCTTAGCCTATGAAACAGCGGGACAAAGACCTCCTCATAGAATTATGGCTCATTCTACTAGAGCAGTGGCTTCCTCTTGGACCTTTAATAACAAGGCCACTATGGATCAGATTTGTAAGACTGGTCTTCCTTACACACTTTTTTCTAAATTCTACAAATTTTATGTTTTTTCTTCTGCTGAAGCAGCCTTCGGGAGAAAGGTTTTGCAGGCTGTGGTGCCCTCAGATTAGAGTCCATCTCTTTTTTGTCCCTCCCGTTATCATTCAGTGTCCTCTAGAGCTTGGGTATAAGTTTCCCAACAGTAAGGAATGAAACCGTGTATTCTCCTCTTATATTAAGAAGGAAATCATAAATTATGCTTACCAGATAATTTTAATTTCCTTCTGTATAAGGAAAGTCCACAGCTCCCGCCCATGTTTCTCCGATGGGAGGACCCCTAGATTTTAGTGTTTTCTTCTGGCACCTTTTATAACTGATATTTTGCATACTGTTCCTTGTTCACTCGGCAGAATGACTGGGGTATAGTGGAAGTGGGAGGGGTATTTAAGCCTTTGGCTGGGGTGTCTTTGCCTCCTCCTGGTAGCCAGGTTCAGTATTTCCCAACAGTAATTAATGAAGCCGTGGACTCTCCTTATACAGAAGGAAATTAAATGATCTAGTAAGCATAATTTATGTTTTACTACAAATTAAACCACAATGCCAATACCTTTTCCTCCAACAACGGTTTTACTATGAGAGGAATAAGGCAGGTAAATCTTTACCAAGGGCCTTAAAGAAACAATAGCACAAAACTTATGTTCATTCTCTAAACGACAACAAAGGCCATCTAATAGAAGACACAAAAACATAGCAGACTCCTTTAAACAATTTTATCACAGGCTCTACAACTTGTGTCCAGATAGACAAGAAGAAGTACATAAAATACTAGAGAATCTTGACTCTCCAATCCAAGAAAAGGAAGTACAAGATGCAATATATAATCTGAAACCCAATTAAGCTCCGGGACCTTATGGATTTTCCGGACTTTATTACTAATCCTTTGCAGGTACATTAGTTCCCTTGCTCACACACCTATTTAATCAGGTCCAATTACAATTCCCTGACACAATGTTACAAGCACATGTTACTGTATTGCCAAAACCTGGAAAACCCCCAGACTCTCCAGCAAATTTCAGGCCAATATCACTACATAACATTGATCTAAAAATATACGCCAAAATTCTTGCATCCAGGTTAAACCCTATATTACCTCACATTATCCATCATGATCAAGTGGTATTTGTGCTGCAGAGAGAGGCCAAAGATAATTCCATTAAAATCTTAGACCGTTTGGAAACAGTCTTCTCTACTAAAACCCCAACAATATATGTATCAACAGACAATAAAAAAGGTGTTTGATCGATTGGATTGGACCTTTTTACAGACCACTCTTTCACATTTTGATTTCCCCCCAAATTCATACAAAAATCTTAGCACTATATAGTAACCCATCAGCACGTATCAGAGTTAATGGTTGTCTCTCAGAATTGTTTGAAATCGGCAATGGCTAACGTCAGGGTTGTCCACTCTCCCCCCTCTTATTTATTCTTTACCTAGAACCCCTAGCCATAAAACTATGCCTAAACCAAACTATCCAAGGGATTCAAATTAATCACCAATCATATAAATTGGCAATCTTTGCTAATGATATTCTGTTAACACTTACTAATTCAATTGAGTCTCTGTCTGCGGCACAAGAAGAATTGATGGCTAGTCAGAAATTCTTCCAATTAATCTCTCACATAAAACAGTGGGTGACCTATTGCACAATAGCCCTTTTAAATTACAAAAAAAAGCTCTGAAATATCTAGGAATATATCACCTAACCCGGAAATTCTACATAAATATAACTATAGCAAATTGGTATCAGAGTTTAGACAACTAACATCCTCTTGGCTTCCAAAAAACTTCTCCTGGTTAGGTAGAATTCAAGCAGTAAAAATTATGCTTCTGCCAAAAGCTCTATACATTTTTCAAACATTACCCATATCTGGGGTGGATTGAGACATTCACCTATTACAACAGATAATCTGTGACTATATTTGGAGACATATACCTCCTAGACTATCTAAACAGCCAAAAACACAGCTTAATACAGAGGGGGGCTTAGGAGTACCAAATTTGCAAATATACAAACAAGCCATATCCTTGCAAAGTATAGTAGAATGGACCACCTATAATGCAGAATCATGCAAAAGATGGGTACAATTGGAAACATATCTCATGAAAGTTCCACATTTAGGAACCCTATGCTGGAATCCAGACTCCTCCTACAAACCTCCTCCCAACACTAACTCGATAATAAATTCTACATGGCTAGATTGGACTAAATTACATAAAACTATCTCCACCAAATACTCACCTCTTACTCTGTTACTTAACATAGCTGAATTTCAAGTTAGTAAAGAAAATTGCCCAGAACACATACAGCTAGATTACGAGTTTTGCTGTATGAGTGAAAAGCAGCATTAAGGCTCTTTTTCACTACTGCTGGTATTACGAGACTTGCAGGTTTAGAGGCACTGCACACTTTTTTGGCCGTAATGCAACGTAACTACCACAGCTTTCAAAAAGTCCTTTTTTAATGGGACTCCCTTTGCGCCGGTATTACGAGTCTGCCTGGGAGGCCAAAAAGGGAGCGGTACACCCTAAAACTTCAAGATCCATAACGTAAACTGAAAGTCAGTAGTTATGAGTTTTACGCTACAAAGCTGTAACATAAAACTCATAACTAAAGTGTTATAAAGTACACTAACACCCATAAACTACCTATTAAACCCAAAACCGAGGCCCTCCCGCATCACAAACACTAAAATAAAATTATTAACCCCTAATCTGCCCCCCTGGACATCGCCACCACTATAATAAACATATTAACCCCTAAAGCGTTGTACTCCCGCATCGCAAACACTAGTTAAATATTATTAACCCCTAATCTGCTGCCCCTAACATCGCTGCAACATACCTACATTTATTAACCCCTAATCTGCCGCCCCCAACATCGCCGCCACTACACTAAATTTATTAACCCCTAAACCTAACCCTAAGTCTAACCCTAACCCTAACCCTAACACCCACTAACTTTAATGTAATTAAAATAAATCTAAATAAAACCTACTATTAATAACTAAATAATTCCTATTTAAAACTAAATACTTACCTGTAAAATAAACCCTAAGCTAGCTACACTATAACTAATAGTTACATTGTATCTAGCTTAGGTTTTATTTTTATTTCACAGGCAAGTTTGTATTTATTTTAACAAGGTAGAATAGTTACTAAATAGTTATTAACAATTTACTAACTACTTAGCTAAAATAAATAGGAATTTACCTGTAAAATAAAACCTAACCTGTCTTACACTAACAACTAAGCTTACACTACAATTAAATAAATTACCTAAATTAAATACAATGAACTAAATTAAAAACAATTAGCTAAATTACAAAAAAAACAAACACTAAATTACAGAAAATAAAAAAACAAATTACAAGATCTTTAAACTAATTACACCTAATCTAATAGCCCTATCAAAACAAAAAAAGCCCACGCAGAGTAATAGCATAGACATGACGAGCCAGCGAAGCATGCAGGAGAGGCCCCTTAAATTACTATCAATAAACGCCAAGGGCCTTAACAGCCCAGAGAAGCACTCTATCGCTTTTCGACAGCTTCATAAAGCATCAGGAGACTTGCTCTTTGTGCAAGAAACTCATTTTAAAAAAGGTAGGGAGCCGAGGTTCATGAACCATGGATATAAGACATTCTTCCTGGCCTCAGGGCCCTCAAAAAAAGGGGGAGTAGGTATTTTCCTAAAAAATTCTGTCCAATTCCAACCCAAACATGTAATTAAAGACCCCAAAGGATCATACCTGATGGTCATAGGTCTTCTGTTCAACACCTATGTTACACTGGTGAATGTTTATCTACCTAACCAGGGTCAGCACACGACTTTTAAACAAGTGACCCAGCTGTTGCTGGAACATACGAAAGGCGTGGTGTTCATGGCGGGTGATTTTAACCTGCCTCTGGACCCCACATATGACACCTCCACAGGACGGACGAGCACACCATTGAAAGTCATTAAATCCGTAAACGCCCAATTATACACGTTAAAACTGCATGACATCTGGAGGTCCAAGAACCCAAATTCCTCAGACTTTACATTTTACTCACATCCACATCATGTATACACCAGGATTGACTACATTATAACAGACCAGCTAGGACTATCCATGATAGAGACTGCCTCTATCTTACCCATAACATGGTCCGACCACGCACCAGTGGTGTGCTCGGTTACATGGCCGGACATGCTGTCAATTCCCCCCCTGTGGAGACTGGACGACTCTGACTTGGCTAACCCACTAATTAAAGTAGATATAGACGAGACACTTGGACACTACTTCAGGGAAAACCCCCCAACGGACACGTCCCCATCCACGACATGGGAGGCACACAAATGTGTGGCGCGGGGGGAATTTATTAAACACAAGGCGAGGAAAGTTAAAACCAATCGACAGTTTGTAAATTCCACACTCTCACAAATCCGTTATTGGGAGACACAGCACAAACTGTCCCCAGCTTCCCCATCCCTCCTACAGAATTTAACTAAAGCGAGAAATGACCTAAATAATCACTATATTAAGGAATACCAGCACAAAGCCACAATATTGAAGCAAAAATATTTTGATATAAATGACAAATCGGGCTCATCCTTAGCCAAGGCGTTGAAACGCCAACAGCTAAACATGCATGTGCACACACTAACAGACACATTGGGGGTTACGCATAAAGACAGCATTAAGATAGCGGAGACATTCAGACAGTACTATGAGAACCTGTATAATATACGGAACGATTGCAGGCAGCAGGACATAGACAATTACCTAGAGGGGGTGACTCTACGCACATTACACACAGAAGACACAGAGGCACTGGACTCACCGATCACACACGATGAGATTACAGTCGCCATCAAGTCCATGTCAGGTGGCAGGAGCCCTGGGCCGGATGGGCTGGGCATTAACTATTATAAAACCTTCATTCATCACCTACATGCGCCCCTAGCATCCCTATTCAATTCCTTATTAAAAGCCGGTGGCTTCACAGAGCAGATGCTAGAGGCTACCATTACGGTACTACCCAAGCAAGGCAAGTGTCCGAACAAACCAGACAATTTTCGCCCCATCTCCCTTTTGAATTCGGACATTAAGATCTTCGCTAAAATCTTGGCCGCAAGAATCAATCGGTACTTGCCAAAGCTAATACACCCCGATCAGGTGGGCTTTGTCCCTGGGAGGGAGGCAAGGGATAACACGCTAAAGGTACTCCAACTGATAACCTACTCCCAACAACACAATATACCAGCAATCTTAGTGTCCACAGATGCAGAGAAAGCCTTTGATAGGGTCCATTGGTATTTCCTAAGGGCGGTCCTGCATAAAATGAAGTTTAGTGAAACCTTTATAGATCAAATTTTTACCCTATACAGCCACCCAACGGCCCGGGTCAAGGTCAACGGCCTATTATCCGATAAGTTCATCATTCAGAATAGCACAAGGCAGGGGTGCCCCCTCTCGCCAATCCTCTTCGCAATCACCATAGAGGTATTGGCCCAAAAAATAAGAGATGACCCGCAGATCACAGGTATACCAGTTAAAGCAAAGGAACACAGGCTTGCATTGTATGCAGACGACGTGTTGCTTACCCTGACAAATGTAGAGAATTCGCTGCCCAGGGCTCTTGCCACCTTCCGGGAATACGGACAGGTTTCTAACTTCCATCTTAACATAACTAAGTCTGAACTACTTAATATCACATATGACCCAGACGAACTACCAAACCTACTGCACAACTGCCCACTTAGAACACAACAGAACAAGATGAAATATCTGGGTATCTACATGTCCCCAGACCCACAGGTATTATTCGAGGCCAATTACAAAATGTTGGAACATACATTGATCTCAGACCTGTCTAGCTGGAGAAAAAAAACAATATCGTGGATAGGCAGAATCAACGTTGTTAAAATGAACGTGGTTCCCAGACTATTATACCTACTGCAGACCACTCCTATACCATTACCAATAGGTTTTTTACACAGGATACAAGACATTTTGGAGCAATACATATGGGGAGATGTTAGGCCACGGGTAGCAAAAAAAACACTATATCTTCCCAGGGATAGAGGGGGGCTTGGAGTACCTAATATACATACCTACAAGCAGGCCACCACACTGCAAAGATTACTAGACTGGTGCTATAACGATTCCAACAAGGTGTGGGTACAATTAGACTGTGACATTCTAGACACAAGGAACGCTGGCCTACAGGCGTGGATCCCAGAGAAGCATAGGTCCCGAGCTACCACCATGTACCCCCTGTTGTTGGATTTTTACACCCAGTGGGACAAAATTATACGCACAACCACAAATATTTCCTCCATAGATGCGCCACTAACACCCATTTATCAGAATCCTGACATACCTTGGAACTACAGGGAAAAGCAGCTAGGGCCCATGACTCCTTTCAAAGACCTCACGCTACTATCCCTCTTAGAAGGAAACAAACTCCTACCATTAACTGACTTGGGGGAAACGACACTAGGCACACACATGAACTGGCTGTCACACTCACAGATTGCTCATTTCATCATGACCCACCGCCGCAAACATACTTTGACAAGACAGGTGACTGCATTCGAAAGCATGTGCCTACGAGATACCCCTACGGCTCATGCTATTGCACTAACATATAGACTACTAGCAATAGAGGAGGCACATACCCTCCCCTCATACACAAAGACCTGGGAGAAAGAGTTACAAACAGAGATAGACATCAAGGATTGGCAGGCCGCGTTCCAAATCACTAAAAGAGCCTCGATATCGATTAAAGTGCAAGAGGCCAGTTACAAATTTTTGTCAAGGTGGTACCTCACGCCCAGTAGGCTATGCCAGATATACAAGACAGCGTCAGGGAGGTGCTGGAGAGACTGCGGGGGAGAGGGCACACCGACACATATATGGTGGTCCTGTCCCAAGCTAGACACATACTGGGTGAATGTACTAAACCAGATAGAACGCACGACAGGGAAGGCACTACAAAATAGCCCTAAAACAATATTGTATCTATCCTTGCCCAGCCTAGAGAGCAAGCAAAGTAAGGCACTGATGTTGATAATGTTAAACAGTGCTAAAATGTTGATTCCAAAACACTGGAAATCACGGATAGTTCCCACAGCGGCGGAGTGGAGCCAATGTGTTGGCACCCTCTTGCAACTGGAAAGATATCATCACCTCCAACAGGGAACAGCAGACATACATGAGCTTATGCTTCAGATGTGGGAAGAAAGCAAGAGCAACCACCAGTGATACCCTTATTCAGAGTGTAAATATCGGTGAGGATTTAGAGATAGCTAACGTAAGAGACCACCACTCATCTAGGTAGAGACATACAGACGCCAAACCACAAACAACCCAGCGGGGGTCGGGGGCATTTGCCCACATACTCATACAAGGCGAACCGTGGCACCATGACATGATATAATGTGAACCAATGTTTATCTTTATTGTTCTTCACTCCGGGGTGATACCCATACTGTTTTCGGGAGAGATCTGAAGTAAATGACTCCTTACAAGATTTTGTTCTCCCCTTTCTGTTAACTACTACTGATTATAATTGAAAGGCCATAGAGCCTTGATGGACATGAAAAGACTTTTTGATCCTTTGATGCTAAGCTACAGCTTGATTACCAAAGAAAAAACAAAAAACATGTCCTGAAAATTGAAAGAAAGTTGTTTTATTTGCTTTATATACTATGTTCATTATTTCTCTTTTCAATAAAAATATTTAAAAAAAAAAAAAAAAAAAAAAAAGCCCACCCAAAATAAAAAAAACCCTAGCCTAAACTAAACTTCCAATAGCCTTTTAAAAGGCCTTTTGCAGGGCATTGCCCCAAAGAAATCAGCTCTTTTACCTTAAAAAAAATACAAACAACCCCCCACCACCCATACAACCAAACCCCCAAATAAAACCCTAACTAAAAAAACCTAAGCTCCCCATTGCCCTGAAAAGGGCATTTGGATGGGCATTGCCCTTAAAAGGGCATTTAGCTCTATTGCAGCCCAAAGCCCTAACCTTAATATAAAACCCACCCAATACACCCTTAAAAAATCCTAACACTAACCCCTGAAGATTCACTTACAGTTTTGAAGATCCAACATCCATCCTCAACAAAGCCGGGAGAAGTCCTCAACGAAGCCGGGAGAAGTCTTCATCCAAGCCGGGAGGAGTGGTCTTCCAGACGGGCAGAAGTCTTCATCCAGACGGCATCTTCTATCTTCATCCATCTGGCGTGAAACGGGTCCATCTTAAAGAAATCCAGCGCGGAGCATCCTCTTCCAACGACGACTACCCGACGAATGAAGGTACATTTAAGTGACGTCATCCAAGATGGAGTCCCTTAGATTCCGATTGGCTGATAGAATTCTATCAGCCAATCGGAATTAAGGTAGAAAAAATCCTATTGGCTGATGCAATCTTGCATTCTATTGGCTGATTCTACCTAGTTAAAATAAATACAAACTTGCCTGTAAAATAAAAATAAACCCTAAGCGCTACGAATCTTGCGGGATAGGCTGTACCGCTCACTTTTTGGCCTCCCAGGACAAGCTCATAATACCGGCAATATGGAAGTCCCATAGAAAAAAGACTATACACAATTTGTGCAAGTTGATTTGCGGTAAGGCCAAAAAAGAGTGCGGTGCCCCTAAATCTGCAAGACTCGTAATACCAGCGGTAGTAAAAAAGCAGCGTTATGAGGCTTACCGCTGCTTTTTTACTCATAATGCAAGACTCGTAATCTAGCTGATATATTTATATAGGTATAGCTAGGTACATATGTGTGTATATATATATATATATATATATATATATATATATAAAAAAAAAATACATATTTACAAATACTTAGAACATATTCCCCGATGTGAAGAACGCTCGAATGGGAAATGTTTACAGTAAATACATAGTTAAACATTTTATTAAATATGAATATTGCATAAATATATATATGCAGTATATAAATATAAACATACATATTTAGACATGTATATGTAAGTATTTCTATGGTAAAACCCTTTGCACTCCTTTTTCCCCAACACCTGAGACCTCATATCTTTGAGCCTTTATAACTTTTGATTTCAATTATTTTTAATATTGTTTTTTAGATAGTGTTATTATGAGTGTAAATGTACTTTTTAATGTATTTTTGATGTTTTTGTGACACTTTGTATTCAACAGTTAACCAGACTTCTGAATATGCACTATACTGATGTGCGTTAAATTCAATTGTGCTCAAGTGATTGCGTTTACTTTCAACCTTTAATCCGCACACTACTTATGATGCATACAAACAACCGCAATAAACTCAATTTTGCTCTAGCACAACAGTTAGCGTGCAAGTTATAATTTAGCCCTCAGCTCTTTTAAAACAATTATTAAAAATATATACATTTGCTTGCCATTTGCAACAGTGTGGCTGCGTTCAGGAAGCGCTCCAAGCTGAGCGAGTGAGACGCTGGGCGTTCTCTGAGTGCTCTGATGACATAAGTCCCAGCGCTTCCAGCGTGCTGGAAAAGCTGGAACTTTTCAGAGCAAGCGCAGATGCTTGACAACATGGCAGCCTCCACACACATGTTGCTCGTGGAGGCTGCCATGTTTTTATATATATAAAAGTATATTACTCTATCACTACCAAAGTTGCACTGCAAATACCCATTGAGAAAGGTACCAGTCCGGTAACGAAACATCTGGAGTTGTCTTGATTTGTACCGGATAAAATAAAGAAATTGTTTTTGAAAAGTCCAGTGAGTGCAGCGTCTATCATTGGTAGTGATAGAGTGATATGCTTATATATTTGACACCCAGCACCCCACAATTATGAGTGGGGAATAGTGAGTGCACCGGACACAGACTGCAATATATATATATATATATATATATATATATATATATATATATATATATATATATATATATATATATATATATATATATATATATATATATATATATATATGTATATATATATATATATATATATTGTAAACAAGCTACACACATGCTCAACCCTTTGCACCCCATTGACTATTTATTAGCCCTTTATATTAGCCCTATTTATTACTACTTATTAGTTATTTATTACTGTTACCCGTGACATGTGCAAGGAGGGGGGCTGTGAGTGATGGTGTTGTAAATGTAATACTACCATAAGGGAGCTTATAATAAACGTTCAAATGCACAAAGTCCATTATTGTTCAGCAGCTCCCTTGATTGTGACATCACCTAGCACCACATCATAGCTGCCTCCACTAGCTCCTGAGCACTTGCTGAACGCGGCCTGTATAGACAGCATTTATCTCTCTTTCACATGATGCAAAGTTGTGTAAACCAGGGCATGTTCAAACGAATGCAGTACATTATCCCTTTAATGGAGTTTTTTTCAGAGCATTTCTTATTTCCTTACAATATTCCTTGAAATTGATGTTTTAAGCACATTGCTCTGCTTTGGAACCTGACTAGGATATCTGAAACCAAAAATCTTTGAAAAGCCCACAAAATCACCTCAAAAGCTGCTTTTTTGATTTAAGTTTTTATGTATACAGCTCCAAAACAGTCCCAACCTAAATTACTACTTAATTGGTACTGAGAGCCAATCAGCCTTTTCTATTTACACATGCACCCCCTAATTTTTTATTGCCCCGGACCTAAAATCAACCAGATCAGGACTCTCACATAAGCCGCACTTCTGCTGATGACATTTCTTCTGCTGTCTCTCCCCAGCGTTGACCTCCACATTGCGTGTGCTTCTTCTCTGTGCCTCCACGCCAATAGTGCTCCACATTAACTGTAATGTTCCACCATTGCCACCTTCTCTCTCTTTTCAGCTTTGCCCAACACCTAGTAATCGTCATCAAATGGTTTGATGGAGAGGCCTACAAGCCACAGTGTCTCGCACCAACTGTGAAACTTGGTTGAGGATCGGTGATGATCTGGGATGCTTTAGCAAGGCTGGAATTGAGCAGATTTTTCTTTGTAAAGGACACATGAATTAAGCAACACACAAGGTTATCCTGGAAGAAAACTTGCTTCCTTATACTCTAACAATGTTCCTGTCATACTCCTCGTATGATCACATTCAGGTGATAAGAGCTGTGGTGCAGAGGTATCAGGTTCAGGGCTAAAGTTGTGTGGTGTCTTTCCTTTTAGGCATAATGAAACTGGTACAAGGTAGTTAGGAATAAAGGTAAAGGGTTTATTGAACAGATTAATTAGCAATGCAGATAAATGCAGACTAGATGAAAGGCAAAATTTCTGTGTAGACAAGTATATAATGTGGGAACTCAGCTCAGACAGTCTCAAAGCAGGTGAGATATGTAAATAAGCTGTAGGCAGGTAACTCTGTAATGGCAGGCAGGATATGTAGATATACAGTAGACAAGTAACTCTGCAATAGCAGGGAGAATACAAAGATAAGTTGTAGACAAATATGCAATAATAGGTAGGATATATATATATAAGCTGTAGACAGGTAACTCTAAAATAGTGGGAAGGATACGTAGGTATGCTGTAGACAGGTATATGCAGTACCAAGCAGTAACATAGATATGCAGTAAACAGGTAACACTGTATTAACATACAGGGTACATAGATAAGCTGTAGACAGGAAACTCTGCAATAGCAGGGAGGATACGTAGATATGCTGTAGACAGGTAACTCTGGTACAGTCCTTAGGAATTATCAGTGAACCAGCCAAGGTCAGATGCCAGGGAATCAGTCCTGAAATGAATTACAGTGCTGAAAGAAAAACTAGAAGAGTAGTCTCCAAACGAAGTAGTAGTCAGGCACCAGCAAATCCAACAAATCTGCATACAAACAGAAATCTGGAACAGAGGCTCAGACAGACTCAGACTCAGAGTACAAATCTCAATGTCAAGGCCCAGAACTCAGAACAAACCTGCCTATTATAGCAGGCTTCTGATTAGATGATTTCCTGCAGCTGGCAGGCAGGTGGAGCCAGAGAGACAAAGTTGCAAGTTACAGTATTCCTAAAACCTCAGCCTGTGAACAAGCCATCTGGTGACAAAGAGGAAAGTTATCAGGTTGAGAGCAAATGCAGTAGACAAATAACCAGGTCCTAGGTTCAAGTCTAGGCTGGATCATGAGAGTTCCCCAACTCCGAGGATTGGTTTTTCTAGCAGTACAATGATCAATGCCCCACAGCCAGGTCAATCAAGGTATGGATGGAAGACCACTAGATCAAGATCTTGGCATTTCCAGCCCAATCTCCAAAACTAAACCCCACTGAAAATCTCTGGAATGTGCTCATGACAAAGATGGATGGCCACAAGCCATCAAGCAAAGTAGAGCTGCTTTAATTTTAGTGCCAGTAATGATATTTGTAATTCAGGTATATATTGATTATTAATCCTACATATGGGTGAATCTAAAGAATTACAATATACTGAACCATATGTAGGGTTAATAACCAATATATACCTGAATTACAAATATAATTACTAGCATACTGTTTTTAAACCATACCCATTTTTAGTTATGTTACTTAATAAAGTTCAAATTGTATTTACCCTCTTGCAATCCATGCATTAAATCATTTGGGGAAATTCAGAGTGCTGATACAGTATCCCTTTTTAGCTCTCTCTGATTAAATCAGTTAAACCTCATATCTTTGAGCCCTTATAACCTTTGATTGCAATCATTACACTTATTAACACATACATATTTATGTACAGTATATATTCATATACATATATATTTAAAAATGCTGCCCATTGCTGCGCTACTTACACCCTTCACTGCGCGAGGTTCTGATGCCATCTCTGACGGCATCAGAACGAGGCTCCCATAGGAGCCTATGGAAGCGTGATCTCGTGAGCACAATGCTTCTTTGCAATCGTGTTAGCATCGTGATTTTACCAGGGCACATTATTGTGCACTGGTATTACAAAGTAGAGCGCTAATATTGCTTACACACAATCAATATTTAGTGCTCCACTTGTAGTCTAGCCCTTTGTGTTGTAATACATAAGTATTGAAACTAAAACAAAGCATACTAACAGTATTCATTCAAGCTTTAATCATGATAGGTCTGCTTTTCCCTGAATAAAATATTTTGCAGTTTTCTATTTTTAAATTACATAATTTTAAAAAGACATTGCATAATGAAAAACACAGTATATATATATATATATATATATATATATATATATATATATATATATATATATATATATATATATATAAATAATAAGTTATATATGCAATTTATCTTCAAGATTACACACAAGATCAATATTGATTCCCCATTTAATTCTTCTAACACTGACAATTTTTATTTTTGCACAGGTTTTTAGTATATCTTTGTTTAGCAATACAAATCTGTAGTATTTCTCAAGGCCAATAAATCCACTTTTATATACCAGGTAGGCTGAGCTGTTGCAGTATTATCTGTCTGTTTAAAGGAACACTAAACCCAAATTTTTTTGGGATTCAGATAGAGCGTGCCATTTTAAGCAACTTTCTAATTTACTCCTATTATCAATTTTTCTTTGTTCTCTTGCTATCTTTATTTGAAAAAGAAGGCATCTAAGCTAAGGAGCCAGCTAATTTTTGGATCAGGACACTAGACAGCATTTGTTTATTGGTGGGTGACTTTATCCACCAATCAGCAAGAACAAACTAGGTTGTTCACCAAAAATGGGCCGGCATCTAAACTTACATTCTTGCTTTTCAAATAAGGATACCAAGAGAATGAAAAAATAATAATAGGAGTAAATTAGAAAGTTGCTTAAAATGGCATGTTCTATCTAAATTTCTAAAAAAAATAAATAAAAAAAATTTGGGTTCAGTGTCCCTTTAACCTACTCAGATCAGGCCAGACCAATACCCAATACTATGGAACACTAACATATGCCAGTTTTAATGGGTCGATCACAATACTTTCACTTTAATGTTGATTTCTGTAGAAGAATCATTAGATTAACTTGTCTAACAGATTGTGATCAAGCTCCAAATTAGATATAAAGGATCAGAACAACATTGATTTTTAAAGCCAAATCCTCATAACTTCTGAAGTTAATATAAAACTTATTTTGAATCTTTACATCTCAAAAACTACTAACAGATTCACTTTAGATACAGTCGTGTAGTGCCAGACAGAAAAATAAGGCATATGTTTTATCCTACCAACATAAATGGTTTACAGGTTTAGAAAGAAAAAAAAAAGTAAACCATGGCATATTTCGCAAAAAAATTAGGAGTAAAAATCCTTACTGAGTTTGTCCCTTTTATGGGTTTTGTATAACATAAATAAATTAGAAATATTATGTAAAAGATCATTGCAAAAATTTGTAAAGCTTTTAATCTTTTTTTTTTTTTTTAACTCAGATTAAAGCCTTTTACTTAATATACCATATCCGAAGGCTGCAAGTAAAGATGAAAGGAAAGTGTAATAGTTCATAGAATTTCCTCTATGCTTACATTTTTTCTGCTACTTATTTAGCAATTTATGCATTATTTAATGTAAGTGATATTAATGCATCTCTGTAATGCATATCTTATATTTTCAGTTAACATTTTCAAATAATACCACTGCTGCATGCATTTTATGTAATAAGTATTATTTATTATTTTAGATTTAATTAGTATTGGAAAGTGCTCTTTTTTTCTAAAAATGTGTCAAGCACTACTTGAAATGACAGAATTTTGAATGTAACATGCTAAATGGCATCTTATCTTCTAAAACAAATTGGAATTTAACACTGATCATAAGAAGAAAGTACATCTTCAAAAAATAGATACAAATTGCAATAAATTGACATTGATTATTGTAATATAATATTTATGATTAATGGTTTACCAGATTAGGCATGGTGTGCATATATCATTTTATATAATGATACATACTTGTCTTTAATTCAGTTTTTTATCTATGTATTAAAAAAGAAAATGTTTCCCATACATTTTTAAGTAGACATATTGCTTTCTTCAAAATATGTGTGCAGCTGTACTATGAAATAATGTATCTTATTTCCATCAACAGTGTAAGTTTAGGTAAATCAGTTAAACCAAATGTGATCATTAAAACAACATGAAACACATTGTAAATAAAAGACATTGACGTCCTGAAATAAATTAAGATACCGTCCAAAAGCGAGATTACATATGCAACAGCAGGCACAAAACCCGGCGTCTCCAATTATTAGTTGAATCAAGCAATCACATATACAGCGCAGCAAACAAATAATGAACGCATATTTTATATGTCACCCGCAGTTCTTACTCCCATAAACTAACACAGAATCAGCGTCACCAGTCGGTATCATATATTCAGCGTAAGGACTTACGTGCGCAGAATAAAAAAATGTTACTCCATTTTCACCTCGCCAAACATAGGCAGGCGCTGATTGTAAAAGTACCGTAACTCCCTGGAAGCCTTAACAAATACCTAACGCATGCGCAATATCCACCCCTTATCTGCCATCCCCCCACATCGCAATAACTAATAAAAGTATTAACCCCTCATCTGCTAAACCCCCACATCACAGTGTGTAATAAAATGTATTAACTTCTAAACCGCCAACCAGCAACAAAGCAAACTACTATATAAACCCATTAAGCTCTAAACCACCATCCCCCAACAACATAACAGCTAATTAACCTATTAACACCTAAACCACCAACCCCCCACAACGCAAAGTATCCAATTACACTATTAAAACCTTACCCGCCAAACCCCCACAACGCAAAGTATCTAATTACACTATTAACGCCTAATCCGTCAACCCTCCACAACGCAAAGTATTAACCTAATAACTAAGCCCCCTAACCTAACACCCCCTAAATTAACCCCAATTAAAATACACATCTAAAATTACAAAATACTATCTACATTAAAAATTACAAAAAATAAAAAACATAAATTACTTTAAAAAAACCTAACATTACCCAAAATAAAAAACTAACATTACATTAAAATAAAAAACCTAACATTACAAAAAAAGCTTATAACATTACAGAAAATAACAAACGACATTATCCAAAATAAAAAAAAAAAATATTCCTGATCTAATACCCCCTTAAAAACAAAAAA
The DNA here is from genome assembly GCF_027579735.1 of Bombina bombina. Classification (NCBI taxonomy): domain Eukaryota; kingdom Metazoa; phylum Chordata; class Amphibia; order Anura; family Bombinatoridae; genus Bombina; species Bombina bombina. The sequence continues at coordinate 883,641,762 of NC_069501.1, read as the reverse complement.
GTCACAACAAAATTAAAAAGCCTAATCAGCCAATAGGATGTAAGCAGCTCTCATCCTATTGGCTGATTTGAAATTTTCAGCCAAAATGGAATGCAATGGTACCCCAATATAAAAGGGGTACCTTGCATTCAATCTTCAGTGTGGGGCGGATAATCACATGAAGAGAACGTCCACGTCACAGATGACTGCCGCCGCTGAGGACCACCACTCCGGATCAGTGTCTCCAAAGACCGCTCTGCACCTCTGTCAATGGATGAAGATGGATCCGCCTTGATGAAGACCTTTCGCCACCGGAAAGAAGATGGATCTCCGGACAATAATGAGTACCGATTTTGGGTTTAGTGTTAGTTTTGTTTTGTTTTGTTTTTTTTGTTTTTTTAGATTATGGCTTTTTTTTTTTTTTTCAATGGGCTGTAAAAGAGTTAAATGCCCTTTTAAGGGCAATGCCCATACACATGCACTTTTAGGGGAAATGGGTAGATTAGGTTTTTTTTTTAAGTTAGTTTATTTTTAATTTTGGGGGGTTGGGTAGGTGGTGGGTTGTAATGTCAGGGGGTACTTTGTATTTTTTTACAGGACAAAAGATTTGTTTTCTTTAGGGTGATGCCCTACATAAGGACCTTTTAAGGGCTATTGGTAGTTTTTTTTTAGATTAGGTTTTTTTTATTTTGGGTTGGCTTTTTTGTTTTCTGTAATGTTAGCTTTTTATTTTTGTAATCCTAGCTTTTTTGTTGTTGTAATGTTACGTTTTTTTATTTTAATGTAATGTTACGTTTTTTTTATTTTGGGTAATATTAGTTTTTTTAAAGTAATTTATGTTTTTTATTTTTTGCAATATAAAAAAAAAATAATTTAGATAGTATTTTGTTATTTTATGTAATTGTAATTGAATTGGAGTAAATTTAGGGGGTGTTAGGTTAGGGGGCTAATTATTAGATTAATTCTTTGCATTGTGGGGGGTTGATGGATTACGGTTTAATAGTGTAACTAGGTAGATTGTGATGTGGGGGTTTAGCGGTTCAGAGGTTAATAGGTTAATTAGTTGTTTGCGTTGTGGGGGTTGGCGGTTTAGGTGTTAACAGGTTAATTAGATCCTTTGCGTTGTGGGGGGTTAACTGATTAGTGGTTAATACTTTTATTTATTGTGATGTGGGGGGATTGGTGGTTTAGAGGTTAATTGGTTTATTTGGTAGTTTGTGATGTTGGGGGATGGCAGATTAGGGGTTAATAACTTTTATTAGTAGTTGCAATGTGAGGGGATGGCGGATATAGGGGTTTTGACATGTCGGTTTAATTTTTTTTAGACAGTTTAGATTTTTACGTGGGATTTCAACTTTTTTTAAAAAAAACGTACTCACCAGCAGATGCTACTGGCGACACCAAAAATGTGTATTTGCACACATTTTTTAACCTCGGCAGTTTATTCAACTTATGGCAGTATAGCATCTGCCAGGGCGCCGTTTATGTGATTCACTCAATGTGCAAAGTGAATTTACAGGCGACATGGGTTTCAGCAGTTGCGCTGAAACTTACACAACATATGTAATCTCGCCCCAAGTGTGAAGTGTTTATGAATACATTATCATTGAGTTTGTTGCAATTTTTTTCAATGGCCAAACTACTTCCATCACCATTAGGTTTAAATGGAGGAGCTTTATAAATATATATATATTATAAATATATATATATATATATATATCTCAAAAAGGTAGAGAGAACACTCACCAGGTCTTTATCCAATCACCCTTTTATTAGTGAACATTTTCGAGGTATTACCCCTTCATCAGACATAGAAAAGGCCTTATATATGCCCTTGTCACAGGAATTAGGAAGCCTACCACATTCAGCGGTAAAGGTAAAGGATGCAAAAAAATAAAAATAATAATAAGTATAATTAAACACTTTATAATACAAATGGTATTTTGGGGGCATGGTCACGGTTTTACAGTAATGCCAAGCATGCAGCATTCATGAAGACTCTTGCCCCTGTTAAGTATCTTGTCTCATGCCTACGCCTCGCTGTTTCTAAGCTGACAATGTTATCTTGAGGATTTTTTTTCACTCTCTCTTTCTTTTTTTTTTTACTTTCATTTCTTTTCTCCATATGTCCGACTGGACTGTTTAATTGAAGGTGTTTTGATTTGGGGTTTTTTCTGTAATATTTTGAAGACTTTTTTGTGATGCCTGTATCCTTGAAACTTGTTCTGTGCAGCAAGATGTGAACAAATAGATGATATAGATAGATAGATAAATGATAGATAGATAAATAGATAGATAGATAAATGATAGATAGATAAATAGATTGATAGAAATATTATGCATTTCATTTGTATAACATTTTTGTGAATTATTCCTAAATGTATGTGTATCCAACTATACAAATAGTATATGAACATACTTTGTTTGAGTATATAGTAATTACCGATCTCTTAATTAGTTTAAGCATTAACAAATCATATGTCTTTCAATGTATTAGTCATTCCTTAGTTATTGTGACTGTATGTTAACTTGCTATGCACTTTACATTTGGATATCAGAATGATTGTTGCACGCTTCACAAAAGAGGAAAATGAGACTTTGGTGGCTACACTTGAGTCTCATTTTATTGCAGCATTTTGGTTCTCAGAGGAGATTTTCTAGTTTAAGGACAAGGGGGGCATCTGGGAAGACATTACAAAAACTGTTAATTATGTTTCTGCTAATGCAAAGACTGTTAAACAATGTCACAAAAGGGTTGCAGACTTTAAAAGAAAGGTATTAGGAAAAATTAAAGCTCTGGCGAGAAATACAGGTGAACATACTGGTCAAAGGTGAAACAGGGGTCATAACTCATTACTCATTATGCTTATCCTGCATTTCTAAGATACTAAAATAAATAGCTCTTTCTTTTAAAGTCTATGAGCCCAGAAGGAAACATTACTTTACAATTTAAACCTTTTCCATGTTCTCCATTGCCCTTAAACACAGTGATCTCCTATGACAGTTGCGCGAAGTGTTGAGGATGATCAAAGCAGTAAATATATAATGGTCTTATCAGTCTACCTTTTGTGTTGAATTTGAAAATATATTAAAGGGACACTCAAGTCAAAATAAGCTTTTATGATTCAGATAGAGCATGCAGTTTTAAGACCCTTTCCAATTTACTTCCATAATCAAATTGTGCACAGTCTTTTTATATTCACACTTTCTAGGGGACAAGATCCTACCGAGCATGTGCACAAGCTCACTGGGTATCTGTATACTAGTCTATGATTGGCCAGAAAAAGGGAGAAAAAATGAATTTGTCATAATAAATCTACTGCTTATTGCTATAATGCTATTGCATTGTCATTTTATTATGTACTTTTCTATTATGTAATTCTACTGTATTGAGCGGTCTTTTAAATTTATATTTACCATTTATTTGCAGAAAGTAATCATCCAATTGAGATTGTAATCGTGCTTGTGGGAATGTGTCATGTGAATGAGACAAAATAAGTACAAGAAATACATATATAACAGATGATTCTGTTTTTTACGTTATGTTTCATGTATGTAATTGTTTTTTTTATTTGCATTTTAGATTAAAGTAAAGCCGTAAATGAAATAATGGAAGATTACCAAAAATTTCTATTTCTAATGCTATATTGAACCAGTGGAATTTTTGTATTTAATATGTATCCATTAATTGTTTCCCTTTTATATGTCAATGATCTAAATCATGTTTTTTCTTTCTTTTTTTTTGTAGCTGTTAGCACATTGGGGGTGAGATTGCAGCACTTTACTTTATTGTTATTGTTGTTTAATATTTTTTAAAACAACTAAAAAAAAAAAATCAAAAAGGAAAGGGGTTATATTTCTAAAAAAAATCCTATATACTAATATACTAAGGGAGAAAGAATGGAGAGAGAAGAAAAAAAAAAGAAGGAAGAGAGAAACCGTCCCCACTCCACCCTGAGTCCACAGCCTATTAAATTATAGATTATGTTGTTTTAGCTTGATCTTTGTTTATGAATTCCTCCCAACAGAAACGTATCATTGAAAAGAAGTCTTCCCTTTTAGATTTTAAGTAAGAAAACTCTTTAAATTCTGATAGCTTATTTACTCTGGATATTAACATTTCTTCATCTGGTGTACCCGCTTTCTTCCAATTTCTCGCTATGATAGACTTAGTACCATTTAGTGCATATGTTATAAGTTTAGCTTTAATTTTTACAAATACCTTTAAAAGGTTTATTTATAAGAGCAGTGTATATGTCTAGTTGGAATTCGGCTTCATTTAAAATGAATTGAATACACGAGGAGGTATCCAACCATAGCCCTTTAATTGATGGACAGTCCCACCATATGTGTTTCATTGTTCCAATCATTCTGCACCGTCTCCAACAACATCTGTTTTTTTTTTTTTTTTTTTTTTTTAAAGATTTTTATTTGTCAACAGAAAAGATATTTATACAAGCTTTGATATACAATAAAAATAAAAACACAATTCTTTTCTTAACACTTTGTTACATTAATTCGGTACATATAGTCTTCTAATCAGACTTGAATGCATCATCTATCAAATATAGAGAAACAAAGGAAAAAAAAAAAAAAGATTGCAGGTACAGAAAAGAGATCCTAATCAATTGAAATACTGGCCATGTGGGATCTTATAATTCTACTTATATCATTGAGCCCACTTATACTCCTCGTTATCTGTCCTCTGTAATTTTTAGCACCAAGAGTTTAATTGGGAATCTCAAGCTCTAAATGGAAAATCTTATGGTATATAGCCTACCTTATATCTGTTTAAATACATCTAAAAATATTTTCTAACTCTACTAATATCACTAGCATCGAATGATTCTTATATCAATCCATTTACCTGGAACTTGTGGAGCGGAGGCGAGATCATGTAGAGGAAGGGGACAGAACAGAAGGGGGCGGGAGGGAGGAAATAGAGGGAAGAAAAAAAAAAGGGGGGGGGGGGAAGAAACCCCAATCTCTCCTAGGTTTTATTCAATCCTAAACCATGATCTAGGGAGTAGACCTCAATCTATTTGATTCTGTATGCAAGTAGAGGGTTTATACTGTAAGACCGCCTGTCTCTGCATCTCCACAGGGAGAGAATTAATATATTTCTTCCATTTATTGAAAAATCTGGCAAGCTGTTTCGGATTGGTAACTCTTACATTACATTGTTCCAACACCATTTGATGCTGCACTTCTTTCAAGAAGTCTGTAAATTTAAGTGGATTATGGCTTCTCCAGTTTTTTAGAATTAAATTCCTGCCCGTCAGTATGAGTAGATTAATAAATCTATTATTAGGAAAGGCAACATTGTGTTTGCATAAGAAGAATATCTGATTTAGGGTCAATTTAAACTTTATCCCCATTATCTTGCTCGCCCAGAAATTTATCTTCTGACAAAATTGAAATATTTTGGGGCAATCCCAAAAACAATGTGTTAGGTTTGCCTGTTCCTTGCAGCATTTAGGGCAGTTCCTTTTATCCTGAGTCCATTTGGCCAACCTAGCTGGTGTGAGATAGGCCCTATTTAATATTTTCAAGTGTGATTCTTTCCATGTATGCATAAATGTTGCCCCGGCTACAAGTGTAATACTCTGTCTGAGGGTCTCACTCTCTACCCTCAGCTTTTCTTTAGCCCACTTAGTTGCCATAGCCTCGATATTTTTCTTACCCAGAGATTTCATAATCATATCGTAGAATTGAGAGATAGTATTCACCCCCTCACGATATTGTGTTATAACTTCCTTAAAATTTTTGTTATCTATCTCAAGTTGTAGATATGAAAAAAAGCTTGTAATCGGGAGATCAAATTGTTGAGAAATACTCTCAAACGAACGGAGCCTAAAGTTGTCACCTTCACAAATCTGAGTAATATAGTTCACTCCTCATTCCGCCCATGACACAAATATCGCGTGAACTAGAGCTGCTGGAAAGCTCGGATTACAGAGTAAGGGTAAAAATTCTGACTTCCGGTAATCTATTGCCAGCTCCTTGCATATATTCTGCCAAGCCTGTACAATAAATTTGAAGGTCATCAAATGATTTATTTTATCCGGGAGTTTACTAGCCGTACGGTGTAGAATCGCCTTTAAACTACAGGGTTTTATCAAACTAGATTCCATCTCATAAAACGAAACCAGATTCTTTTCAGTAATCCAATCTAAGGTGAATTTGGCTACTGCTACATAATTGTAAAATTTCAAGTGGGGACATGCCATCCCTCCAAAAGCTTTTGGCAGTGTTAACTTAAATATGGAGATCCAAGGTTTCTTACCTTGCCAAATAAATTGATTAAAGGACCGATTAAGAAACACCAAGTCTTTCTTATATAGAAGGAGTGGAAGGTTCTGCAAGAAATATAAGAGTTTGGGAAATAACGCCACTTTAATTAACATAATTTGAGCGGTAACTGAAAGCGGGAGGTTACCCCAGCTCTGTAGCTTCAAATCTAAACCCTTAATACATTGTTTAAAGTTAAGCTCGTACCAGAGATTGGGATCCCTACTTTATTTAATTCCTAAGTAGGAAATCTGTGTAGACTCTATAAATGGATGGTTACATTGACCTAGAGGTTTACATAACCACAAAATCTCCAATTTTCCATAATTGATTTTGTACCCTGAGAATGAGCTAAACAAATTACAGATTTTTAATAAAAGGGGGATAGTGACCGCCGTATTGCTGATAAAGAGTAAGAGATCATCAGCAAAGAGAAATAGGACTAACTTGTGCCTTCCTAACTGAATGCCCTGCAGTTCTTGCCTTAAATAAGTTGCCAGAGGTTCAAGGGATAGGTTAAAAAGAAAGGGCAACAATGGACACCCTTGCCGAGTGCCGCGGCTGAGGGTGATCTTCTCGGTAGCTCCCCCATTTACTATAATTGAAGATGTTTGCTCATTATATAACTGTCTAATAAAATGTTGGAAGGCACCAGTTATACCAAATTTTCCCAATACCGTTAACAGATGATCCCAAATAATTGAATCGAATGCTTTCTCAGCGTCGATTGTGAGAATGGCGAGATCTGGCTTCGGATCTATGTCTTTCCACATTGTTCCAGAAAAAGTCAAGGACCAGTTGAACTTTCCTTAAATTGTTGATGGGATTTCTACCCATCATAAAGCCGGACTGATCCGGATGCACCATATATCTTAACGGGACTTTCAATCTGCTAGCAAGGATGTAGGTGAGAATTGTATAGTCCTGGTTCAGAAGTGAAATAGGCCTATATGATAAAGGTAGCTCTAGGTCTTTGCCTTTCTTGGGAATCATAACTACATTAGATGCTGCAAACAAAGAAGACTGAGGTTTATTCCCAATAAAATATTCGTTAAATAGTTTAGCTAGAACCATTGGGATTTGCTCTAGAAGTAACTCATAAAACTCTGCGGGCAAGGAGTCTGGTCCAGGGGATTTCCCCAGTTTTAGCCTTTTTATTGCATTGACAATTTCTTCAACTGTAATAGGTTCGTTCAGTCTTTGCAGGTCTTCTCTCTCAATTTGGGGCAAGGTCAACCCTTGCCAGAACTGTTGCTTCGAGAGAGTATTGATTTGCTTGGCTGCGTATAATTCTTGATAGGTATGGAAAAAAGCTTCTCTTATTTCTGAGGGATCTATCACTCTGGTATTCCTAAATTTTACTGCAGAAATATAGTTTTTCTGTTGTCTGATCTTGATGATTCTTGCTAGATATTTAGCTGAGATACCTTGGGCACCTGAATAAAGGGCCTTCAGTTTTAGTTCTTCTGAGAGTGTTGTTTTAAAAAGAGATTATATACTGATTTACTGTCTTTATATTTGTGCCATCACTCAACCGAAGGATTACTAAGATATTTCCGGTAGTTGTTGGTTAAGGTGTTTGCAAGTTGCTCCTCCCTTTTCCCCCAAATTGCCCGCATTATTGCCATATAGGCCTTAATCTCCCCTCTGAAAACTGCTTTCGCAATTTCCCAGAAAATTTCTGGTCTATCTAAATAGTCTTCGTTGTCACCCCTAAATTGATACCATCTATTTTGAATCCATTTTTTAAAGTGGAGATTGTTAAGAAGATGCTGAGGGAAGTAAAACCTGCTGTTTCCTGGAGAGGTTCTATCACTCAAGCCTATCTCTAGTGTGATGACAGCATGATCTGAGATCACAATATCTCAAATATTTGCGCAGACTTTCATTTTTAGCATATGCTTTGCTATTAAGAAATAGTCGATTCTAGAGAAAGAAGAGTGCACACGCGAGACGCACGTATATTTCCGCCGGTCCGGGTTTTGTGCCCGCCATATATCTTGTAGAGCTAACTTCTTTCTGAACCTTTGGAGAATATCTGCTTCCCTAGCTTTCCTGGGTACATACCTGAACCTTGACCTATCTAGAACATGCGAAAAGGCCATATTAAAATCGCCAGCTACTACTAAGTTTTTCCCTGCATGTAAAAATAGTTTCAAGCTGATATCTTCCCAAAATCTTTTATCAATCAAGTTCGGACCATATATATTACAAAAAACAAAGTTAAAACCATTGATTTAGATCTCAAGAATTTGATATCTCCCATTAAGGTCATTATCCACTGCAATAATATTATAATTCAACTGTTTACGAATTAAAATAGCCAGTCCTCTTTTAGCTTTATCGTATGGGGTAAACACTACCTCCCCCACCCACTTACTTTTAAGTTTTATAGCCTCTTTAGGTTTAAGATGGGTCTCCTGAATAAATGCTATATCCGGATTTTGAAGACCAAGGTGTCTGATAATCAGCTTCCTTTTACTTGGGCATGAAACCCCTCCAGTGTTCCAGGATAATAATTTTAGCTTAACCATTTAGATTGGGATGAGAGTGAAGAAAGGAAAAATAACGATAGAGGGAGGAGGGAGAGAAAAAAAAAAGGGGGAGGAGAAAAAAAGAAGAAGGGGATTCACCCCCCTCCCTACACCTCCCCCGCACGATCCCACTCCTCTGTCCTCCCTCCCCCTAAGTCTGCAATCAACATTGTTACTATCTTTAAAAAATTTCAGATAGTCAGCTGGGTCCCTCTTAACTATCTCGGTTCCCTGCACGGAGAACAATATCATTCCTTTTTTGTAAAGCATTTTGCCACCTACAGTTTATATTATTATAGACCTATACTGTGACAATATGCCTTGATCTCTTCAAGCTTAGTAAAGCTGTGAGATTCACCATCTTTGTCCAGAATCACCTTGGCAGGTTATACAAGTCTAGCCTTTAAAATTAGCTTTGATCAATTGAGAGCACAATGGAGCCATTTCCCTGCGCTTATTTTGGGTTTCCAGCGAAAAATCTTGAAATAATAATATTTTGTTAGATCCTATGGTAATATTGTTGTTTTTCCGATATAATCTAAGAATGTGGAATTTGTCTTGAAAGTTCAGAAATTTGATTATTACTACTCTAGGTCTTGAATGACCGTCTGAGTTTCTTCTAAGTGTTCCTACTCTGTGCGCTCTCTCTATTGGTATTCTTACATTCTCAATGTTGCTTCCTACTAACTTCGGAAGCTGAATAGCTGCGAAACTTATCAGATCCTGACACTCAGCTGTTTCTGGCAGCCCAACCACCCTTAGGTTGTTACGCCTAGACCTGTCCTCTAATTCTTCTATTTTAGCTTGTAGCAGGGAAAGTTTAGCCTCATGTGAGTTACTCATCTGGTCTTGTATTACTGTTCTGTCTTCTAAATCTGAGACTCTAGATTCTATTTCGTTCATACGGGTTGAGAACTGTTTTATTTCGTTGGAAACTGTTGCCATTTCTTGCTTTATAGCTTCAAATTGGGGCATAACAAGTTCGGAGATCTGTTGTATTAACAGTGTATTATCTGGAACACTCACACCTATTTCATTCTGGCTCTGTAATTCTAAGCTGCTCTCATTAGGTTTAAGCTTTTTATCTCTTGTTTTAGGTGGCATGCTGGGTGACGACAGTTTAGAATGTGAAATATATCTTTCCATGTAGTTAGTGAAGAAGTGAAAAGTGAGTACTACCAAAGCCTTACTAGAGAATCCAAAAATGTGTCTATCTGTTGCTATTTAATACTTGAGTCAGCTAAGCTAAATAGCAAGTGATATGTGACCAAAAAAAAGGAAAAGCCCTCTGAATAATAGTGAGTGGGTGTGCACTGCAAAGAGAGAACAAAAAAACAAACAAAAAAAACAGCTTTCAACACTGCTGGCGTAAACCTTGAGTTGTGCAAATAATTTTAAAAGTGTATCAATAGTCTACAAAAGACTAAAATAGATCTACAATAAAGTAGTGTAGAGTGTATATAATCTATTCAAACTAAATTTTTCAGAAAAATAGTAGTGAGTATAATACCTTAGTTAAACCTCCCCAACAACGAGATTAAAAAAAAAAAAAGAAGAAAAACATGCGCATACCACAAAAAAATTGGTGATGATCTCAAGCTGCTAGCCTTAACATGAGCCCACTATCAGAGTACAAATGTAACCACTTTGCACTTGGGTGTACAGTTGAGGTACTTTTAAACTCAGAGCCTCTTACTTAAACCTCTTATGTTCATTTATATACAGAGGAACTTTCTATTCAAGACACTCTATACAGACTTATTATTACCATTAATTCATACAGTAACCCTGTATATCCAGCAAATCTTATAGCCCAGTCTCAGAATTTAAATTTAGAATTGCCTCAACATTCATCAATCAATTTCCAGTGAAGGTTAAGTGACCTAAAACATAAAGGCACAAACTTAAGCTCTACACCCCTTGCTTCCCAAAATTCTGCAAAAGTAGCGATGGAGAAAAAAAAAAAAAAAAAAAAAGCAAACCAGCTCCATAGACTTGCTACTCCTGCAGTTCAGTTTAAGAGTTATTAGATAGGGTTCATTAAAGAGTTCTGTATTGCCCTTAGAGTCTCTAATTCCTTCGAAGTTAAAATATCTCCTTGGTACTGCCCAGGTTTTCGTTTGTTAACACAATCTCTCAGTTGTATTTATATGTAGTAGAGGCTCAAAATCCTGTATTTAAGTAAGTCTGAATAATCACACTCTCAGTGCTCACATGGGCCTTCACACTTCACTCTTTCCTTAGGTGCCACAAACTTTTTAGACAGTCTACTGTATAGTCCTTAATGGGCTGAAATAATTGCAGCAAGTCCCATCCAAACAAAGAACAAGCAATCTTACCAGTCAGAGGCAGTGGACACCATACCCATGGGACCTGCTCGCTCCAGTTGCACTCACTCCGGCAAGCAGGTCCGTCCTTGCTTGGCTGTTCCGGTTTCAGGGGTATACACTTCCTGTGTCGTCGCGCCGAACGTTCCGGCTATGGCTCTTCTGAAGGGAAACTTTACCAGCCGCGATGAGTCGAAAGAACGCCAATCCCAGACACCTCCGTGATCACCGCCCTCAGCTACTGCAGCCTCGTCTCCACTCCACTTCTGGCCGTCCGTTTAGGGTATGTCTGCTTTCCTTCAAAAGCAGACTGACTCTGCTCCAGAGTCAGTCTGCAGGTAAGGTGCCGGTCTCTGCTAGGAAGACATCCAGGTCGGGATAAGTCCCACTGGCCAAGAATAATCGCAGGTGGGGGTTGTTGAAACTTGCCCTTCTTCGGTAGAGCTAAGTGCTAGCGTCCAAGTTGCTGCTAGCTCCTCCCCTTCTGGTCACCTACCAAAATGATCTGTTTTCTTTTTAATTAATAATGTATCTTTACATAATTTTATTTTTCAGATTTTACTAGTAACAACAGTTTTAAAAAGAATCAATGATGAATGAAGACTTCAAGAAGAAAGGGCAGGGCATCATTTAAAATATTGCTTTTTTGTATTTTAAGTAAACTGGTGTTGATACAATTGTATTTATCATTTACTCTGAAGTTTTCAGAGAACACTGTAAAAAGCAAACTTAAAGGGCTGTGCTCAAACCTATACTATAGTGGCATAAAAGTGCAAATGAGATAGAACATTTTATTATTGCACTGCTACTTGCATATAACTGTGTGTACTAACTAATACTAATATAACTGAGCACTGGAAAGAGGTGCTCAAATGGAAATGGACATCACTCTGTAGCCCAACCTATGTGATGATGCCCACCCAATGTGATGATGCCCACCCAGGGTGCTACCTCCTTTAGCCCAGAAAGTGTGTTTCACAGAAGATAAATTTTCTGCTGTATATCAGTCTAATTGAATCCATAAGAACAATCCATCACCAAAATGCCAGACAATTCACTTCTAAACAAAGGATTTTAAGAGCTAACCCCAGATGTACAATTTTGCACTTATAAGTGAAGGTGCAGCTATTTCCTTCTAGGAGCACTGGGCTGGGAGTCCATATCTGGTTAAACCTATTATACTTATAGAGACCAAATATCAAAGGGTGATTTGCATATTTAGAGTACTTGAAAGAGATGCTCAACTGGGAAGCAAATAAACAAACAGAAGGTGCCTCCTAGTGCAGCACAGTAACATACAGGGAGTGCAGAATTATTAGGCAAGTTGTATTTTTGAGGATTAATTTTATTATTGAACAACAACCATGTTCTCAATGAACCCAAAAAAACTCATTAATATCAAAGCTGAATAGTTTTGGAAGTAGTTTTTAGTTTGTTTTTAGTTATAGCTATTTTAGGGGGATATCTGTGTGTGCAGGTGACTATTACTGTGCATAATTATTAGGCAACTTAACAAAAAACAAATATATACCCATTTCAATTATTTATTTTTACCAGTGAAACCAATATAACATCTCAACATTCACAAATATACATTTCTGACATTCAAAAACAAAACAAAAACAAATCAGTGACCAATATAGCCACCTTTCTTTGCAAGGACACTCAAAAGCCTGCCATCCATGGATTCTGTCAGTGTTTTGATCTGTTCACCATCAACATTGCGTGCAGCAGCAACCACAGCCTCCCAGACACTGTTCAGAGAAGTGTACTGTTTTCCCTCCTTGTAAATCTCACATTTGATGATGGACCACAGGTTCTCAATGGGGTTCAGATCAGGTGAACAAGGAGGCCATGTCATTAGATTTTCTTCTTTTATACCCTTTCTTGCCAGCCACGCTGTGGAGTACTTGGACGCGTGTGATGGAGCATTGTCCTGCATGAAAATCATGTTTTTCTTGAAGGATGCAGACTTCTTCCTGTACCACTGCTTGAAGAAGGTGTCTTCCAGAAACTGGCAGTAGGACTGGGAGTTGAGCTTGACTCCATCCTCAACCCGAGAAGGCCCCACAAGCTCATATTTGATGATACCAGCCCAAACCAGTACTCCACCTCCACCTTGCTGGCATCTGAGTCGGACTGGAGCTCTCTGCCCTTTACCAATCCAGCCACGGGCCCATCCATCTGGCCCATCAAGACTCACTCTCATTTCATCAGTCCATAAAACCTTAGAAAAATCAGTCTTGAGATATTTCTTGGCCCAGTCTTGACGTTTCAGCTTGTGTGTCTTGTTCTGTGGTGGTCGTCTTTCAGCCTGTCTTACCTTGGCCATGTCTCTGAGTATTGCACACCTTGTGCTTTTGGGCACTCCAGTGATGTTGCAGCTCTGAAATATGGCCAAACTGGTGGCAAGTGGCATCTTGGCAGCTGCACGCTTGACTTTTCTCAGTTCATGGGCAGTTATTTTGCGCCTTGGTTTTTCCACACGCTTCTTGCGACCCTGTTGACTATTTTGAATGAAACGCTTGATTGTTCGATGATCACGCTTCAGAAGCTTTGCAATTTTAAGAGTGCTGCATCCCTCTGCAAGATATCTCACTATTTTTTACTTTTCTGAGCCTGTCAAGTCCTTCTTTTGACCCATTTTGCCAAAGGAAAGGAAGTTGCCTAATAATTATGCACACCTGATATAGGGTGTTGATGTCATTAGACCACACCCCTTCTCATTACAGAGATGCACATCACCTAATATGCTTAATTGGTAGTAGGCTTTCGAGCCTATACAGCTTGGAGTAAGACAACCTGCATAAAGAGGATGATGTGGTCAAAATACTCATTTGCCTAATAATTCTGCACTCCCTGTATAGATAAACTCTTCACAAGATAAAAAATATAAGCAGATGTACTCACAAATTTTGCAGCACATTGTGCTGATTCACGCAGACTGGGATCTCTCACTGTCCCAGCTCTCTGGCTCCTGCTTGAGGGTAGGCCACTACAGCACCCCTGAACTCTAGATATACTTAAACTTAGTATAAAAAAAGTATTTTAAAAATCCAACAGCATATTTAAAAATCAGAAGGAACACCAAGTTGCCCTCCAATACTATAGCAGAATCGCAACGTGTTTCTCAGTTGCAAGAGCTGTTTTATCAGGCATGTTTTGTCAATAGAAAATACATTCTTAAAATAATACATCATAACCAATCACATTTAGTTCAGCTCACACACCTTCAAATAGGTTGCATCTTAAACAAAGTGTAGTAATATAAACTAACAGTTCACATGTAAAATTATGTAAAAGATTACAAATATAGATAGTCCCAGCTAAAAGAATCAACATGAGATCGCTAACATATATTATATCTCCACTTATCGTTATACATGTTTTCACTATAATTGAGAGTCTACATACTTACCCTGCAATTAGGTGTTTGCGTGCATTGATAGCGCAGGGGACTACAATCACCATTGTGCCATTACTTACCAATAAATCATATTCACAAAATAATTAAAAAAAAACAATACCATAACTTACCCAAACACTTGTTTAAGCTTTAAACATGTTGCGACCACTCCTCCAATCCTAATACTAATCTAATTGGGCCCAGTGGTCACATGACCTAACAGACCTAACTAACTACAGTGTGAATATTCAATAGTCAAACTTCCTCAATGGTGACTGTGATGGTGATCAATCTTTATGAGGTACATACCATATGGTGATAATCATAGTTTAACACCCATATTCCCACAACTATCCATGTTAGAGTAACTCCCCATATTAAAAATTAATCCATTAGGACACACTAACTGTATGACCTGTCATGATGAAATGTACCTCCTCTATACTCACATAATCAATCATAATATGGCCACCACTAAATCTGCAACCTATACATTATATACATTATATATTCATATTACTCAACCTATATTATGTGATCTCCCTTTTCAGTGTGTATATATATATATATATATATATATATATATATATATATATATATATTGCATCTTATGGTAAAATGTTAGTAAGCATTACTCTATCTAATTGTCAACTTTTATAATACATCAAAGAACTGTTACCAATCTATCTCCCATGGTACAAGTAAATGCCATATTATAATATAAATGTACTATTCCTTACCCTTAAATGGACACTAAACCCACATTTTTTATTTCAGAATTCAGATAGAGCATGCAATTTTAAGCAACTTTATAATGTACTCCTATTATCAATTTTTCTTCGTTCTCTTGCTATCTTTATTTAAAAGCAGGAATGTGATGTGTAGGAGCCGGCTCATTTTTGGTTGAGAACATGGGTTATGCTTGCTTATTGGTGGGTAAATGTAAACCTCCAATAAGCAAGCGCTATCCATGGTGCTAAATCTAAAATGGGCTGGCTGCTAAGATATACATTCCTGCTTTTAAAATAAAGATACATTTGGGTTCAATGTCCCTTTAAGGCATATACTATCGTGACTTGTCCTATAAATAAAACCAATCCAAAATAATTCATAATTAGCCTTACTATTATGAGAAATCAAAATCAAACCTATCTCCAATTATGCGTGATATATTTGTGAAATACATATTAAACTAATGTACTTTTACAAAAAAATCACTTGATTACTCTCAAGCACAGGCTCACAAACATATAACCTTAGTTGAATGCACCCATATCTATATTTTTCGTTTAACCCATCTTGAAAAAGAGAGACAAATTCATATATCCAGTACTCCCTTTGACAGAGTTTATTGTACCTGGTATGACCTTTCATTGGAATCCTTTCCAGTGGAGTTACACAAAATTTACAACTGTAAGTAGAGTTGCATTTTAATCTATCATTGATAGAAAAGGACTCCTGTGGTAAAGGAAGTAATAATGATGGCACCGTGTTCAATATATTTGCACATTTTACACCGCCTTATTCCATAGCTACAGTGGGGCAAAAAAGTATTTAGTCAGCCACCAATTGTGCAAGTTCTCCCACTTAAGAAGATGAGATAGGCCTGTAATTTTCATCATAGGTATACCTCAACTATGAGAGACAAAATGTGGAAAAAAATCCAGACAATCACATTGTCTGATTTGGAAAGAATTTATTTGCATATTATGGTGGAAAATAAGTATTTGGTCACCTTCAAACAAGCAATATTTCTGGCTTTCACAGACCTGTATCTTCTTCTTTAAGAGGCTCCTCTATCCTCCACATATTACCTCTATTAATGGCACCTGTTTGAACTTGTTATCAGTATAAAAGACACCTGTCCACAACCTCAAACAGTCACACTCCAAACTCCACTATGGTGAAGACCAAAGAGCTGTCGAAGGACACCAGAAACAAAATTGTAGACCTGCACCAGGCTGGGAAGACTGAATCTGCAATAGGCAAGCAGCTTGGTGTGAAGAAATCAACTGTGGGAGCAATAATTAGAAAATGGAAGACATACAAGAACAATGATAATCTCCCTCGATCTGGGGCTCCACGCAAGATCTCACCCCGTGGGGTCAAAATTATCACAAGAATGGTGAGCAAACATCCCAGAACCACACAGGGGGACCTAGTGAATGACCTGCAGAGAGCTGGGACCAACGTAACAAAGGCTACCATCAGTAACACACTATGCCGCCAGGGACTCAGATCCTGCAGTGCCAGACGTGTCTCCCTGCTTAAGCCAGTACATGTCACGGCCCATCTGAAGTATGCTAGATAGCATTTGGATGATCCAGAAGCGGATTGGAAGAATGTCATATAGTCAGATGAAACCAAAGTAGAACTGTTTGGTAGAAACACAACTCATCGTGTTTGGAGGAGAGAGAATGCTGAGTTGCAACCAAAGAACACCATATCTACTGTGAAGCATGGGGGTAGCAACATCATGTTTTGGGGCTGTTTCTCTGCAAAGAGAACAGGGCAACTGATCCATGTACATGAAAGAATGAATGGGGCCATGTATTGGGAGATTTTGAGTACAAACCTCCTTCCATCAGCAAGGACATTGAAGATGAAACGTGGCTGGGTCTTTTAGCATGACAATGATCCCAAACACACCGCCCGGGCAACGAAGGAGTGGCTTTGTAAGAAGCATTTCAAGGTCCTGGAGTGGCCTAGCCAGTCTCCAGATCTCAACCCCATAGAAAACCTTTGGAGGGAGTTGAAAGTTCGTGTTGCCCAGCGACAGCCCCAAAACATCACTGCTCTAGAGGAGATCTGCATGCAGGAATGGGCCAACATACCAGCAACAGCGAGTGACAACTTGTGAATACTTACAGAAAATGTTTGACCTCTGTCATTGCCAACAAAGGATATATAACAAAGTATTGAGATGATCTTTTGATATTGACCAAATACTTATTTTCCACCATAATTTGCAAATAAATTCTTTCCAAATCAGACAATGTGATTGTCTGGATTTGTTTCCACATTTTGTCTCTCATAGTTGAGGTATACCTATGATGAAAATAACAGGCCTCTCTCATCTTCTTAAGTGGGAGAACTTGCACAATTGGTGGCTGACTAAATACTTTTTTTGCCCCACTGTATATAATCCCTTAACATTACATATATGTGATGTATTCTGATTACTATTATATTTTTCAAAGACATCACTATTTTACTTGGTGCCAATTTTTGTTTGTCGGTGCTCTTTTAAATATTCCCCTAGGCTTATCACTAAAAAAAAAATCTAAGTACCCGGTCCTTTTGTAAAAAATGCCAATGTTTGCTCAGGACTTTTTTAATGGCCCAGTGTTTAGAGTTATAATTTGTAATGAAAGTAGCTTTATTAGTGAACTCACCATTGTTATTATTATTTTTAATGGTATGCTCCCTATATATGTTTCCTGGCGACATCTTTGAAAATATAATGACGTGCAGTTACTAACATATAATTTGGGGTAATTTTTAATTTGGGGTAACCAATCATGCACAAATACGTAAACATTGAAAAAATCCCAAGATATGAAATGTTTTTTGTTTTTTTTTAAGTTGTTAAGACTGTTGCCCAAAAAATAAGGAGGAAAAAAAGGGAATATGAATGTTAAATTCTGTATGTGCATTGTATAAGTGAAGTTGAGGTGGTACAAAGACACTGAAAAAATAGTGGGTTTTATAAAGGTTTTCAAAGGGATTGAAATATAAATCTGCACACAAAGGAATTCAGGATGCTTTGCATGGCTTTTCTAATGTTCTGGAATAAACCCTTAGGTAGAGTTTGTTAATTTGTTTGTATAGTTCAACAGCTAAGTAATGAAATTTAATGAGCTGAATGCAATGCTACATAATTAGGTGAGATGGATATTGAGGAGAAAATACTAATGAATATTCGGTTTCAATAATAGTATATTTAGATTAAAATAATTACGTTTGTTACGCAACACTAGAATGCAATAAAATTATGTATATTACCCTAAAATATTTATTTATAACTTTTGCTTTTGCCTTTGATGCAACTAAAAACCTTAATGTATAGCAAATCTAAAAATAAATATGGAAAAAAGATCCTCATTTGGGTTCCAGTTCTTTAAAGCTGTTCTCTCTATATATGTCAGTACTGTGAGGCCTTTTACAGATTGAGGAAAGACACATTTTACCTTGAGAACTATGTATTTTACTAGGGACATACACTACATTTGTATGTGGAGGAGAGTCACATACATTTCAATATAGTGCTCAATAAAATAAGAATTTTAAAATTATATTGAAAGTAAAAAGTGAGAAGTATGCAGTAAAAATTGTATTCATAATATGCAATTAATATTTGTATTTAAAGTAGCAGCAAAATTTGAATATAAGTATGAAGTAAAATTCTTATTTAAAGCACACAGGATTTTTGTTTTCAATATACACAATAAAATTGTGTTTAATACAAAATGTAATTGCAAAATACAAAGTTAAATTTACTAAAAAATACAATATTCAATATATATTTTTTTTTTCTAAAGTAAAATGAGTAGACTGAATAGGTTGTTTCTTGTATGTGTTTTGTTTTCTCTCAGGCCCCACTGTATTCTGAAAGCACTTTACCGATGCAGATATCGTATCGTAATTCTATTGCAATTTGAAGATTAGATACAAATACACATAAATCAAATTTTAGAGACCATGGAAACATCTGGTAAAATGTTAGGACACAAAATTAAAGGGACAGTCAACACCAGAATTTTTTTTTGTTTAAAAAGATAAATAATCAGATGCTGGGTTCCGGTGGAGGAGGAGCAAAGTATTGCACCTTAGCTCTGTTCTCCAGTCCTTCAATGCTTGGCAGGGAAGCCCCGCGCCCTACCCCATTTGTGAGGCTGCATCTCGGACAGTATGAGATATCACCTCTGGAACCTGTAATGGTGGAACTTCATCCCACTGTGCCAGTAACAAGTCCCTAAGAAAGATCAACATTTTGGCTTAAACCTGAAAAATAAGGCTAAAGTGGTTTAAAAGGCTTTTCTTCATATATAGTAGTTGCCTTTTCTTTCTCACGGAGACCGATGGAGTGGGAACAAGAATGACCTAGAAACTGTTTTACAAAGTATAAAGATACTATGTCTCACCCACATTTGTGAGGACCCATACAGCTTATTTTTTCCTTTCCCTTTTTTCGGCTCTTTTTCTTTTGCCCCTCTCTATAGCTGCCTCGCCTGCCGACCTAATTCCTATGCGGTTACTACACCATACCTGCAAGATACACCTGCGGCCCTCCTTGGACAACTCGGGACTCCATTCGACTTTCTGCAGCTGCTTGCCCCCTCCCCCACCGGTGCTGCGTGGGAGGTGGTAAGTTCGGGCTGGATCTGGCAGAGGACCGGACGGCGGATCTCTGAGCTGTGCCTGGTGTTCCGGGGACATTTTCCTGAGCCCTTCATCTGTGGGGGGCACTTGCGGCTCTTTCTGGGCCATCTGGGACTCCATCTGACTTGCTGTGGCCGCCTCCCCCACCGGTGCTGCGCGGGAGGCGGTGAAGTCGAACCTGGTTTGACAGGAACCCGCCGGGTGAACCTCCGCTGTCCCGGAAACATCTCCATGAGCCCCTCTCCCTCCCCTCCCACCGCTGCTGCGTGAGAGGAGGTGAGTTTTGCCTGGGGCTGAATGTTTGGGTTAGGACTGCTCGAACTCGCAATAAAGGATTCTGGGCTGCTTCTCTTGGGGCCAGCAGGCAACCGAGCAGGAACTTTTACAGTAAATAACCTGTTATCGCAGGCGGGCGGCATGAGAGGAGGTAAGTTACAAGGCTAACGCTTTGGTTTTTTTTTGTTTCTTCCTTCTCATTTATTTATTTCTTACCTGGGCCAAAGGAAAAGTCTGAGAAAGTACTAATATCTAAGTGGCAAAAAATTCATGAAACTATGTAAAAGGGTTGCTAACGCCTCTAATACATTTGTGGATCAATATAAGGACAATAGGGTTGATAAATCAAAATCCTTTCCCTTTCAATTCAATCCTGCACATAGTATCTTCTGAGAATACAGCCTAACATTTTAACATTAATTTTGTATTATGTCAGAAAATACTGAAACTGGAACATATGTGTATATATATCATACAGGCAGAGGAAAAAAAAATTTACTGCTAAAAACTGTGTAAATACTTTTTCTGCTGAATAGGGAAATTGTATTTGTTATTCTATGTTCTTGGCTACTGCTCTCTCTGTGTGCTTTTCTCTTTGACTACCAATGTGGAAGGTTCTAACTAAAGGCACTGCTTAATTTGCTATTCCCCATTAAGGTATATATATATATATATATATATATATATATATATATATATATATATATATATATAACTTAGGAGAAAAGAGGGAACGACAGATCAAGCATTAACCCTTTCTCTTAACAGAGTAATATGTTCTAAATATAATTAATACGTTTGCCTCAAATGGATATCTGAAAATAATATAAATAACTGACAAATGGAAGGGAAGTATTAGATATCAACAGCGGGGTTAAATCCAGTGCCCAAATATATTTTTTTTTATTTAGAGCTGACTGAGGTTGCTAAGTTATCTTGGCACTTCTAAAGCACACCCTGTACACTGGGTAACCGCAGCAAGTTACATCTTAACTCTGGATGAGGATAGATCTCCTCTAGTTCCTATTTAGTACCTATTACCAAGTGTCACAACATAGATATTGTTGATCCTATATTGTTCTGTTCTAAATAATTTCCAATTTTGGATTTATCTACTTATCAGAAACGTTATGTATAATGAGAGCTGTGTGATCTTTCTGGTAACCCTTGTATGACTCTAGTATATCCGCTGGTTTCTGCACACACAGTACCTACTGTTTTGAAAATATGGTAATAATCTTACTCTATGTGAGGGATTAGCTTCCTTTATTTTTCACTAAATATTCATCATATTTGTGCTGACATAGAGGCCCATATCCTTAGGACAACCTAACTCAAATATTAACCTTTATAAAGGGCTGATCTTAAGGGCTAACATAGGAAACAAGGGAGGTGCACTCCCTTGGTAACTTTGTTTAAAATTAGATGTATACTGACCTATGTAATATAGAACCACACACTTATTACAGAGATTCTGACATTTGTTGTCTATATCATTAGTAGCGAATAACTTAGTGGAGCCTCTGTTAAAAGTTGTTGGTCCTTTTTTTTTTTTCTCTTCTTTAAGAAAGAAACAATATATAGCAAGTGCATAAGGTATAATAAGTACATTACAATTTGCTAACCAGCTCTAGGCTTCAGGATAAAATTTGTCCTAATTTACCTTATTAAAGCTCCTGTTGGAATCCAGTACCAGGTCTCCCTCCTCTCCTTTTTTCTTTCTTTTTTTTTTCTTTTCTCTTCTTTTCTCACATATTTAACCATTCACAAACACTATTGCACTGCCCCAAAATTAATTTTGGGTTAATTACCTGACTAAAATCTTTTCTCACTCTTATAATTTTTTTTTTCTTTATTATTTTTTTTTTTATTATTATTATTATCTCCTCTTTCTTGGTATAATAAACACAGTCACGGTAATACCATTCACTTTTACTCACTAGTTCACTTTTGCACTTTTTTTTTTTTTTTTCTTCTTCCTCTCTCACTTTACTTACAAACCCTCATTTTTTTTTGGAGGGCCTCACACACAGTGTTTTGTTTTTTTTTCTTTAAAAGACAACTGGTATTGTCTTCATAAATTTTTTTTATCACTTTCACTTTTATAAAATTAGACTGTTGATTGTAGACTGGTACATGGATAAGTATTTCTCCAATTCAATTTCTCCAGCTATGGCAGCCAGACACAGGGAGAGAAAGCCTAAGGGTGGACAGGACACAGGTACCGATACTCAACCAGTTGTACCAAATATAGCAATGCCTGAAGCAATCAATATCCAGAGTCTGGTTATCAGTATTTCAGAGGCTCTCTCTCCCAAATTTGATGCTTTAAGGTTAGAAATTAAACAAGATATCTCTCTACTGACGCACAAAATTAGACAATTCTCAAGTAGGTTGCAGGAAGTAGATCAAAGAGTGTCTGACTTAGAAGATTTAACTATATCACATAGCTCTAAGATTGAAAATACAAATAGTAATATTCAAAAGATTCTCTCCAAAATGGAAGATCTAGAAAATCGTAGTAGAAGAAATATCATCAGAATAATAGGTCTTCCAGAAGCGAAACAATATGAGGATTTGGGCTCCTTTATCTCAGACACTCTGACTACAGCATTAAAAGTTCCTCAAACATATCATCAAATTCTAGTGGAAAGAGCACATAGGCTGGGTTCACCTCGCACAGACAGTAAAAACTCTAATAGGCCTAGACCGGTGATCGCAAAATTACTAAATTACCAGGATAAGATAACCCTTTTGCAATATTTTCGTAGGAATCAACCAGTTACTATTAATGGGTCCACGATCCTCATTTTTCAGGACTTTTCGGCTGAAACAGCTTCCAAAAGAAGAGATTTAGCCCCTATATGCACCAAACTTATAAAACATGGCATTAATGCCACTATAATTTACCCGGCAAAACTTAAAGTCACGGTAAACGATGCAGTTCACTTCTTTACGGAAGCACACTTAGCCGAAAACTTTCTTACAACGCTGGACCTATCAACATCCAATGTCCTAGCGCCTACATAGCAAACTTAGGAACTGTAGTTGGGAATACCCCCTTGAGCGGGGTATATGGGGATAATTGGGTTGTGTATCTGTTTTTTCTTTTCCCCCTTTTTCTTTTTTTCCCCCCTCTCTCTCCCCCCCTCCCCTCCCGCCTTATTTAATTTAATAATATGATAGATAAACTTAAACTTAAGATCACTTCATGGAACGTGGGGGGGATTTCCACTCCTATTATACGAAAGGCCATATTGACACAATTAAGGAAACTCCAAACAGATATAGGATTTATTCAAGAAACTCATTTAAGTTCAGAGGAATCAATCAAATTGAAAGCTCTCTGGGTCAGATATGTGTTCTTCTCACCAAGTATAGGAAGAAAAAGGGGGGTGGCCATTTTAATTGGAAAAAAGACCCAGTTTGAAGTTGTGCATTCTGAGTCTGATTCAGAAGGTAGATATGTTCTGTTGAAGGTAAAAATAGCTCAAAAAATGTATACACTGTGCAATGTATACGGACCCAATACATTTGATTTAGAATTTTTGAATAATATGCAAGCTAAACTTCTTCTCTATAGTGAAGGGCATTTAATTTGGGGTGGAGATTTTAACATGGCTCCGCAATGTCCACTAGACAGACTCCGGAAAAACATGAAACAGATTAAACAGAAAAAGGATAATCTAGAACTTAAAATGTTCAATAAAATAAAACAAAATTTAGCAATTCAGGATATTTGGAGATGTCAGAATCCTGACACTCAAGACTTCACATGTCTTTCGAAAGCGCACAAAACCCTCTCTCAAATTGACCTATTTTTAATAGATGATCATCTGGGACCTCTAGTAGCAAAAGCAGAGATTATGCCCATACTATTATCTGACCATGGGCCTATTACTCTTGAAATCCAGCTTAAACAAAGAATACCTAAACTATCGTGATTCTTTTTCCCATATTTTTTGTCCTCAGATTTTAAGTTTAAATCTTGGCTTAGATCTAAATATGAGGAATTTGTACATTTCAATCTCAACTATATAGATCACCCTGAGATCTTTTGGGAGACTGCGAAAGCAGTTTTGAGAGGAGAAATCTTGGCATACAATGCAATTCTATTTAAAAAACTGAGGCTAAGGGAAAAGGAAATGCAGAAAGCACTGATCAATTCGTATAACAAATTTCTGCTGGATAAGAATCCCCTAAACTGGGCAAAATATGTGCGTGCTAAAGAGGCTAGGGATACATTTATAATGGCTCAGGATGCACAAAAAGAATTAAAAACCCAAGCTAAAATGTATAGATATGGCAATAAAACCGGAAAGGTGTTGGCGAGACTTGTGAAAAACGAGAAAAAAACAAACAAATATTGAAGAACTCAACTATAAGGGAAAACGAATCTTGAACTCAGAAGGTGTCTCGGAAGCATTTTTAGATTATTTTAAAGCGTTATATACTTGCAAAGGGTATGATACTGTGAAGTCCACAGAGTTCTGGAGTACAATTAGATGCCCTACACCAACAGATGAATCACTCGATAGTCTCAATGCCCCTATCTCTAGAGAAGAAGTAGAAAATTTTATACATAAGTTATTGGCTAATAAAGCAGCAGGGCCGGATGGGTTACCTAGTGAGTTCTACAAGATTTTATGTGCAGAAATCTCTCCTCACCTGACCAATTTATACAATGATATCTATATCAATGGTAAATTAGTTACATCCCTATTTTCATCTTCTTTCACTACTTTAATAGTCAAAGGGGGGAAGGACCCGACGGAAAAATAATCATACAGGCCAATAGCTCTTTTGAATTCTGATTATAAGATTTTAACTACTATTCTAGCATCCAGGCTACAGTTGATTCTCTCAAAAATAATTCATACAGATCAAGCAGGGTTTTTAAATAAACGGAACTCAACCGCAAAAATCAGAGAGGTCTTAACAACATTGGAATATCTTGAGAAAACATCTGCATCGGAAGTGGGGCGGGAGGAGTCACCGGACATGGCTATCTTATCTATAGACGCAGAAAAAGCCTTTGATTCCATTACCTTTAAACATTTAAATACATCTTTGACAAAATTTGGGATCAAGGGTAAATTTGTCGACTTTGTAGAGAATCTATATAAACACCCATATACAAGGCTGATAGTCAATGGAACTGTCTCCTCTCCAATTAAATTGGAGAGAGGAACACGACAGGGGTGCCCTCTCTCCCCACTTCTCTTCGATGTAGCTATTGAACCCTTGGCAATTAAGCTAAGGCAAAGCATGGCAGGCATAAAAATCTTTAATCATGAAATGAAAACTGGACTCTATGCAGATGATGTATTATTATATTTATCAAATACTAAAACTAACATTCCTAAACTTTTACAGATAATTGATCAGTTCGGCTCTTTTTCAGGGTACAAAGTCAATTTAACTAAATAAGAAATTTTATGGATTCGGAAGAATAATGATTCATGTACAGATAACCCATTTAAAATAGTAAGAGAATCATTTAAATCTAGGAATAAATGTTCCGATTAATTCTGGGGATTTGTATAAATTTAATATACCTCCAATAATAAACCAAATTAGGTAAAAACGTAGACTTTGGCAAAATCTACCTCTGTCAATCATGGGGCGCATTGCTTTATTCAAAATGGTCCTCCTCCCGAAATTACTATATGTGCTTCAGAATGTCTCCTTAATCATGTTAGAAAGGGATGTACGTACGATTAATAGTTCAATCAGACAATTTCTCTGGCAGGGTAAAAAAGCTAGGATTTCTCTTGCTAAACTCTCCCTGCCAATAGAATATGGTGGGATGGGGCTACCAGATATAAGAGCCTATAATCTTAGTTTCTTGGCACGCATTGCAAATGATTGGCTGTTTTCTAAAAATTATATTTTAAATAATCAACTTGAAATAAATATATGTAATCCATATCTTCCCATAGCATTACTTCATTCTCCTCCGAAAGAGCTACCAATAGAAATTAAGAGACTTAAAATGATCTCCAATCCCATCAAGGCATGGTGGAAAATATCCAGACTCTTGTCAGTAAATAGTAGGATATCAAATTGTTTTCCCCTAATAGGGAACCCAAAATTTCAACCTGGGTTAAATTCAGAGGTTTTTGGTAGATGGCATAGAAACGGGTTAAATAAATTATCTTGTCTATTAGACGAGGATAGAACGAGTATTAAGACATTTGAAGGATTGAAAGTAGAATTCAACTTATCTAACAAAGATTTTTTCGCCTACCTGCAGGTAAGGCACTTTGTATCAGAACTAACCAAAGAATCAGGCTGGTGCTGGGGATTAGGTAAACTAGAAAACTGGTTTACACAAGAAATTATCAATTTTCAATTTCCCCATGCTACCAACTTCTCGGTGCAATTAGGGGAGCCCCTATCTTGGTAAATTTAGCAACAGCTTGGACCTCACTTGTGGCACAGAATACTATAGATCCAAAAACTTTACAGCATTCAATAGATAAAGTATCAAAAATGACGCTCTCCGCCACTTGGCGGGAAGCACATATCAAGCTTCTTCACAGGGCATATTTTACCCCGGACAAGGGTTATAGGATCCACAACTTGGAGTTTAACAGATGTCCCAAATGCTCACTTTCAGCAGCCGACCTAGAACATATGCTATGTTATTGTCCCAAAATAAGAAAGGTATGGTATAAATTAGAATTTTGGTTGAATAGGGTAGTGAAAGTCCCCCCACTAACTTTATATTTATATCAGATTATATTATGTTCAGGGAAAGTAAAAGAACGGCATATAAATGAAAAGCTAGTAATATTGTCTATCCTAGCGACTAGATACCTAATATGCAAAAAATGGAAAATGCGAACAGTGCCCAGTATCTCTGAAATTAAAAACTGTCTCAAAAAACAGTGCATACTTGAACAAAGGGATACATATATAGACAAAGAAACAGACATTAAGAAATTCTTTAACAAATGGGCAGGATATATTAAAACACTCCCTGAGAACGAAAGAAAGTATGTGATCTTCCCCTTTCAAAACTCAGAAATAGTCTTGTTGGGCATCTGGTGAGGGGAGTCGGGGGAGAAGAGGGCAACTTAACCCCCCCTTTTTTTTTTGTTTGCTTGTTTTTTTTCCCCCCCTTTTTTTTTTCTTCCTTCCTTCCCTTTCTTTTTTTTTTTTTTTCTCTCTTATGTTGTTTATAGGTGGTCGGTTCTATGTGTAGTTTGCAGGGAAAACTTTAACAAAGGATGTGTTTTGAGGACAGGTAATTGCATGGGCTGAGTAAGGTCTTCTTTCTCCTTTTTCAGGAGAATTCTTTGGTTGGTACTACATAATGTGTAAATAAAAGGGTATGAATATTAGACACTCCCCCCCCCCTTTGGCTTACAGCTTGGCACAAAAGCATTTTGTGTTGGTTAACAAATAACAAAAATCAGAATGGCAGGATCCATTTGAATCACGAAATGAAATATTTTAGTTCATCACATCTTTAAATGTGATATTTGAATTATGTAATAGTTAAATAAAAATATTGGGGGGGGCTGGGGAGATCCCCCCTTTTTTTTTTTTTTTTCTTTCCTTTTTTCTTTCTTTTCTTTTTGATTAAATTATAAAATGCAATAATAGAGATATGTGATTCTATTTATATTTAACTTTGTTTTGCTTTCTGACTTAGAGGTCCTGCGTGACGCTCAATTTGCCTTAGAAAGCATATATTTTTGTAAATGTAACATATTGTTGTGAGATAAATAAAAATATATATATATATAAAAAAAGATACATAATCAATTTATTACCCATTCCTCAATTTTGCATAGCCAACACAGATATAATAATACACATTTTACCTCTGTAATTACCTTGTATCTAAGCCTCTGCAAACTGCCCCCCCCCCCTTATTTCAGTTCTTTTGACAGACTTACATTTTAGCCAATCAGTGCTCACTCATGGGTAACTTCACCTGCATGAGCTCAATGTTATCTATATGAAACACAATAACTAACACCCTCTAGTGGTGAAAAACTGTCAAAATGCTTTCAGATTAGAGGCATCCTTCAAGGTCTAAGAAACTAGCATATGAACCTCCTAGGTTTAGCTTTCAACTAAGAATACCAAGAGAACAAAGCAAAATTGGTGATAAAAATAAATTGGAAAGTTGTTTAAAATTACATGCCCTATCTGAATCATAAAAAAAATTGGACTTGACTGTCCCTTTAACATAACAAAATACAAAATTATTCTGCTCTCAAGAGAACATAAGAAGGCTAATTATCTATTTGAAGTAGCAAAAAATGACCTCATGTATCTGGGCATAAAGATTGTGGTTAGCCTGAATAGGATTTTCAAAATTAACTTTCAACCTATCATCCAACAAATTTAAAAAGATCTAAAAATAAGGCAAAATTGATATCTTAACTTAAAGGTAAAGTAAACACCAGAATTTTTGTTGTTTAAAAAGGTAGATAATCCGTTTATTACCCATTCCCCAATTTTGCATAACCAACACAGTTATAATAATATACTTTTTACCTTTGTGATTACCTTGTATCTATGCCTCTGCAGACTGCCCCCTTATTTCAGTTCTTTTGACAGACTTGCATTTTTAGCCAACCAGTGCTGACTCCTAGGAGCTTCACGTGCCTGAGCTCAATGTTCTCTATATGAAACACATGAACTAACGCCCTCTAGTGGTGAAAAACTGTCAAAATGCTTTCAGATTAGAGGCAGTCTTCAAGGTCTAAGAAATTAGCACATGAACCTCCTAGATTTAGCTTTCAATTAAGAATACCAAAAGAACAAAGCAAAATTGGTACTAAAAGTAAATTGGAAAGTTGTTTAAAATTACATGCCCTATTTAAATCATGAAATATTTTTTTTTTACTTTACTGTCCCTTTAACAGGAAGAATACAACTGATTAAGATGATAATCTTACCTAGACTGTTATACCCTATACAAATGTTGCCACTTTTGTTAAATAAAATAGATATTCATTACATTAACACACTAATTAGGATTTTATTTTAAAGATAAAAAGCCCAGAATAAATCTGAGTAGATTTTAATCATCCCCAGCACAGAGAGGAATAGGTTTATTGAATATAACATTTTATAACTGGACAGCATTAATGAGGTATGATATAGAATGGGTAATAGGTAAAGGAAATGTTATTTGGCAAGATTTGGAACAGAAAATGACAGCTCCAGCTGGCATATTTACCATTTTCAAAGTAAAAGGAACTTACAACCTTTAAAAAAAAAAACAGCCTACTTTTAAATATACTTTTTGGGTATGGAGACAAGTAAATGATCATTTTAAATCTGGTTCAGAACTTGCCCGATATATGCCCATACAGGGCAATCCTAATTATGTATCAAGAAATCAATACCCATTTGTTTCACGTTCAGGTTCATGTATAATTAAACAATTAAAAGATTTTATAGACATGAGAAATGGAAGGATATTATCATTAACAGAATTTTTAAGTATATATAAATTACCTCCAGATCAGGTTATCTCTTACATTCAGATTAGACACTACACACTAACATTCATTAACTCCTCTTCAACTTTTTAGGAGGAGCAATTAATTCAAAATATAATTAAAAGGTGTGAAAAAGAGAAAAATAGATTATCACTTATATATAAACAGCTACTAAAAAAGGATATAAGCAATAATCTTAAAAGGGTTAACTCAAAGGTGAAAAAATATAACAAATCAACAAGTTAATGAGAAAATTATATTATTAAGTATTACAAGTGGTATAGAACAACTTTAGCAATAGGCATAAGGGAATTCCATATTAGAATTAAACATATGGATTAAATCACTTTTACAAGAAGGACAAAGTGGGACAACAATGTAAAGCCTTTGTGTCTGAAGTGTGGCAGCCATAAGCCAGATAATTCTGGTGCCAGGTATCTTTTTTTCTTTCAAAAATAACAAAGACAAGAAATAAGCTTAATTTTTTTACCATGTTGATATTTACTTTACAAGAAAAAATAACTAAAGAAATGAGAAGGTTGACAGTAATGGTCATAATATTAGCCAAACAGATTATCTTTAAAGTTTGGATACAGGAAAAAAAAGCCATTGACATATTTATTTAGAAAGGATATCTGACAGCAGATAAACATGGGACAAGTTTATGTTTTGATGGAAATAAACAATAGATTTGAGATATTTATGGAAAAGTGGTCTCTTTATTTGAAGGCCTATAGTTCAACAGAAAATAATCTTAAACACATTCAAAGATACTGGATATTTTGCAGAACAACAAAGACAAGAAGAGTGACTATGGATATATTAACATTATTGGCCTCTTGGTATACCAAACAAGCTCCTTAAGATAAAGAAGTATTAGTATATTGATATAATTATGGCTCTATCAGGCTGTGTGTAAACTGATTCATTGTTATTGTGTTTTTTAATTGTGAATGTATACAAAATAAATAAAAAGATTTAAAAAATTGTATTCATAATATGCAATTAATATTTGTATTTAAAGTAGCAGCAAAATTTGAATATAAAGTATACAGTAAAATTCTTATTTAAAGCACACAGGATTTTTTTTATATACACAATAAAATTGTATTTAATGCAAAATGTAATTGCAAAATACAAACTTAAATGTACAAAAAATTACAATATTCAAAATAAATATTTTTTTCTAAAGTAAATTGAGACTTGTAGAGTGAGTACACTGAATAGGTTGTTTCTTGGCATTTCTGTTGTTTTCTCTCAGGACCCACTGTATTCTGAAAGCACTTTACCCATGCAGGTATCACAATTGTATTTCTACCATTGTATGCTGGTGAGTTTGTTTCAAAATATGTAATGTCCTATTTACACTGATAGCAAAAGTAGAAAAAATACACATTGCTGTGCACTGAAAACGCCACAATTTGTATTTGCCTCAAAATAACTATGTTATCAGCTCCAAGTCCTCCTAATTAAACTTGCTCTCCATTGCAAGATTCTCCATGCCAAAGAGCTTTATTACTTTCATGGGTGGAATTTCACCTTCCTTTTTTTTAGGGAATTGGGTAATAGAGTGGGGCATGTTGGAATCTGTTAGGCGTTATCTTATAGCTAGGGGTATCACTTGACACTTAGCAGTATTCCACACCTTCACCTGGAACTGAATGGGTTATTTGATGAGATATCTCGGTGAACAGCATTTAGACAGCCAGTTCTGTTTATTATAAGGCATAACATACCTTTATAGACAATGGTTACAGTATATGGTGTTAATCAAATGAAGTATCATAATCACACCATGTTACACAGCATACGTTAAAACCAAGAAGCATAGTAAACATATATAAAAAAAAATTATACTGAGAAACATACCATTTTAGATAACGGTGTATCCAGGCGCATCGCCAGGACATAGCAAGGCCACTCTTGAGATACAATTTTTGCATATGAAACTAAAATCTAATGTCAGCATATGTTCTCAGAGCATAATAAAACACATTATGAAGAAATATAATGAACTCGTCTTAAAATGGAGTCTAAAACAAAATGGTGTCAGAATTGTTATATATATTCTTACATTCCACCCTTTTATTCTAACAGAATAACATACACTCGGCTAGATTACGAGTTGTGCGTTAGGCTGAAAAAGCAGCGTTAAGAGGTCCTAACGCTGCTTTTTTACGCCCGCTGGTATTACGAGTCCTAAAGGTTTAGGGGCACCACACACTTTTTTGGCCTTACCGCAAAACGACTTACATAAACTTCGTAAAGTCTTTTTTCTATGGGACTTCCATAGCGCTGGTATTACGAGTCTGTCCTGGGAGGCCACAAAGTGAGCGGTACACCCTACCCTGTCAAGAGTCCTAACGCATTTAAAAGTCAGTAGTAATGAGTTTTATGATACAATGCCGTAGCATAAAACTCATAACTAAAGTGCTAAAAAGTACACTAACACCCATAAACTACCTATTAACCCCTAAACCGATGCCCTCCCGCACCGCAAATACTAAAATAACAATTTCTAACCCCTAATCTGCCGCTCCGGACACCGCCGCCACCTACATTATATTTATTAACCCCTAATCTGCCGCCCCCAACATTGCTGACACCTACATTATATTTATTAACCCCTAATCTGCTGCCCCCAATGTCGCCACCACCTACCTATACTTATTAACCCCTAATCTGCCATCCCCAATGTCGCTGCCACTATAATAAACATATTAACCCCTAAACCGCCACATTCCCATCTCACAAACATTAGTTAAATATTATTAACCCCTAATCTGCTGTCCCTAACATCGCCGCCACCTACCTACATTTATTAACCCCTAATCTGCTGCCCCCAACGTCGCCGCCACTATATTAAAGTTAACCCCTAACCTAAGTCTAACCCTCAACCTAACACCCACTAGCTTAAATATAATTTAAATAAATCTAAATAAATATTCCTATCATTAACTAAATTATTCATATTTAAAACTAAATACTTACCTATAAAATAAACCCTAAGCTAGCTACAATATAACTAATAGTTACATTGCAGCTATCTTAGGGTTTATTTTTATTTTACAGGAAATTTTGTATTTATTTTAACTAGGTAGAATAGTTATTAAATAGTTATTAACTATTTAATAACTACCTAGCTAAAATAAATACAAATTTACCTGTAAAATAAAACCTAACCTAAGTTACACTAACACCTAATACTACACTATAATTAAATAAATTAACTAAATCAAATACAATTACCTAAATTAAATTAAATTAGCTAAAGTACAAAAAAACAAACACTAAATTACTGAAAATAATAAACAAATTACAGAAATTAAAACTAATTACACTTAATCTAATAGCCCTATTAAAATAAAAAAGCCCCTCCAAAATAAAAAACCCTAGCCTAAACTAAACTACCAATAGCCCTTAAAAGGGCCTTTTGCGGGGCATTGCCCCAAAGTAATCAGCTCTTTTGCCTGTAAAAAAAATACAAACAACCCACCCAACAGTAAAACCCACCACCCACACAACCAACCCCCAAATAAAATACTATTTAGAAAAACCTAAGCTCCACATTGCCCTGAAAAGGGCATTTGGATGGGAATTGCCCTTAAAAGGGCAGTTAGCTCTTTTGCCGCCTAAACCCTAATCTAAAAAATAAAACCCACCCAATACACCTTTAAAAAACCTAACACTAACCCCCTGAAGATCGACTTACCGAGAGACGTCTTCATCCAAGCCGGGCGAAGTGGTCCTCCAGACAGGCAGAAGTCTTCATCCAAACAGGGCAGAAGTGGTCCTCCAGACGGGCAGAAGTCTTCATCCCGACGGCATCTTCTATCTTCATCCATCTGGCGCGGAGCGGGTCCATCTTCAAAACATCCGACGCGGAGCATCCTCTTCTGGCGACGACTAAAACAGAATGAAGGTACCTTTTAGTGAGGTCATCCAAGATGGCGTCCCTTATATTCCAATTGGCTGATAGGATTGAGCTCGCATTATATTGGCAGATTGGAACAGCCAATAGAATGCCAGCTCAATCCTATTGGCTGATTGGATTAGCCAATAGGATTGAACTTCAATCCTATTGGCTGGTTGCATCAGCCAATAAAAAAATTTCTACCTTAATTCTGATTGGCTGATAGAATTCTATCAGCCAATCGGAATCTAAGGGATGCCATCTTGGATGACGTCACTTAGAGGTACCTTCATTCTGTTTTAGTTGTCGCCAGAAGAGGATGCTCCTCGTCGTATGTCTTGAAGATGGACCCATTCCGTGTCGGATGGAGGAAGATAGAAGAGGCCATCTGGATGAAGACTTCTGCCCATCTGGAGGACCACTTCTGCCCGTCTGGAGGACCACTACACTCGGTTTGGATGAAGATGCCTCCCGATAAGTCGATCTTCAGGGGATTAGTGTTAGGTTTTTTTAAGGGTGTATTGGGTGGGTTTATTTTTTAGATTATGGTTTGGGCGACAAAAGAGCTAACTGCCCTTTTAAGGGCAATGCCCATCCAAATGCCCTTTTCAGGGCAATGGGGAGCTTAGGTTTTTTTAGATAGTATTTTATTTGGGGGGTTGGTTGTGTGGGTGGTGGGTTTTACTGTTGCAGGGGTTGTTTGTATTTTTTTTACAGGTAAAAGAGCTGATTACTTTGGGGCAATGCCCTGCAAAAGGCCCTTTTAAGGGCTATTGGTAGTTTAGTTTAGGCTAGGGTTTTTTTTTTTATTTTGTAAATTTTACCCTGCACAATACTATGAAATAATGCTAATAATGCAATCACTTTAGAAGATTAATAAACTCTAGTTGCAAATTTACAAATACAATCCCTAACCATGAATTGACAAAGAGAACACATAAACACCTAAATACTGCTCTATGGTTTCTGTTTGCATGCCTAGGGCAAACC
The DNA here is from genome assembly GCF_027579735.1 of Bombina bombina. Classification (NCBI taxonomy): domain Eukaryota; kingdom Metazoa; phylum Chordata; class Amphibia; order Anura; family Bombinatoridae; genus Bombina; species Bombina bombina. The sequence continues at coordinate 883,607,194 of NC_069501.1, read as the reverse complement.
CACTGTTAAAAAATCATGTTTGTCACAAATAATTAGGGAAAACTTTTAGAACCCAATCTATTGGCGGCAGTAACCAGCCATGTAGCCGTTACATGCTATGCTATACGTTAATAATAATAAGGATTCTAATCAATACACAATTATTTGATTTAACTTTTATACATAATTTAATATTCAACATTTCTGCAGCTCTCTGACTAAATATAACAATTTTATACAACAAAAGGAAATTTCTGAAAAGAATAGTAATAATAATTTACACTAATAGATTAAAAGGACAGTTTATCCAAAAATGTTCTTCCCTTTAAATTGTTTCCAATGATCCATCTTACTTGATGGCGTGTATTTAATATTTTACAAGTAGCTGCTTCACCCCTATTTTGGCATTTGAAATAGCTGATTCAGCCTGTGGTATACTCACTTATAGAAAAGTTTGTATACTGGAGCCTCATCTATTGAATAGCCTAAGTAACCGTAGTCAGAAGAAGAAATTACACTCTCTGTGAGGTACAGGATAGTTAAGTAATAACATGATAATTTTCCATTGCTCTGTCTAAGCACTGAGCTCCAGTTTTCCAGACAAATATCACATAAGGACAATGAGATATGCTATTACCTGAAACTCAACCCATTGTAATAGGCTTTAGATTAAAAACACAAAAGCAAATACTTCATATATACAAATAAACCTGCAAATGCAATTTCTCCTAAATTTAATACTATACAGCTGATGTAACAAATCATTGAAAATAATCAATATAAAAACAATTTTACAGTGTACTGTCCCTTTAAGGACTGGCAATTTATAATATGTATATTACATATACAACCTAGCCATGATTAGGAAACTTGTATTATTTATCATTAAATTTCTACTTCTTTACTGTATCATAACCGCCATATATTTAAATGAGAGCCATCACTGCATAAATAATATTACACAGCAATATGTTGCCAGGTATATTAAAACTCTACTGAATTACTCTACAAAAGAAACAAACCCAAATACTTTAGATAAATTTAATATCTTACAGCGTATAGTCTTTTCTTTTTTCTTTTTTTCACAAACTCCTTGCATAATTTTTGGACATACTTAAATCAACCTATTCACTTGCCAGTAAAAAACCTCTCTTTTGTATTTACCAGACTTAAAATCACACCCATAACTGCACTTACAAATTCCTTAGTTCACTTGCAAAAACAATATATTTTATATGCCTCAAACAGGTTTCTTAGCTAAGAAACACTGATACACACACAGCTCTAGCCTGAATAATTACCAGTCAGAATACACAGATTAAAAAAAGCACCAAGGTCAGCTTTTGCAGGATTGTAAGAAATACTCACTCATCTCAACTTGCATACCGTAAATATTTCACTCACTGAATTCACTCCCCAACATTTATTCTTAAGCAATTTTAACATACATCAAACTCACACAGAAAACGCATTTTATTAATGTTCTATCTCTTTAAGGGAAACATATATTTCAAATATATCAGGGACATTAGAAATACGACAAGATGAACTCTCCACCAAATTTAAAATGCATCTAAAATTGTCCGAACTTGCTAAGAATGGCCATTTCACAGCAAATTGAGACGTAAACAAATTATTTTTAGACAGGATAATGAATCCTCAGATATTTAGTGGGGAGAAAATGTTTACACGTACCATGGGACACAGTGAAACATCAGACAAACAAACACTTCTTACAGATAAAATACACAAAATCTCCATTTTGTTACTGCAAAGACCATACAACAAAAAGAAAGGGTTTTCACATACCAAGCTATTTTTTTAAGATACATCCTGTCATGTCACATTACAACATTATGTACAGGGAGTCAGGAACTTTTTCCATGAGCACAGTATGCAACAAGCAGCTACAACACTTATCACTAAGCCACATTCACAACACAATAAGATTAGCAATGAAAAAAGCAATTAAGCAACAAGCATCAAGTGACCATTCAGCTCCAGTGATATTTAAACTAAACTATACTGTATGCTTATATAAGGGGCTTTAAACCCTTTAAAACCCTTAAAGCGAAATACTTAACTTCCGTTATCACAAGACTCTAACTTGCAAACAAATTAGGTGAGACTTTTAACTTACGCTATAATTTTCACTATAACTTGCGCTAGGACTCAAACCTACGCAACCCCATGCTTAATGGCAGGAATCAAACCTGTCCAGGGGAGTTATACCCCTTATAAAGGGACTTAAACCCTTTACATATCACTAACGCCCTCCAGACTTAGGAAACTTGTATTATTTATCATTAAATTTCTACTTCTTTACTGTATCATAACCGGCATATATTTAAATGAGAGCCATCACAGCATAAATAATATTACACAGCAATATGTTACCAGGTATATTTAAACTCTACTGAATTACTCTACAAAAGAAACAAACCCAAATACTTTAGATAAATTTAATATCTTACAGCGTATAGTCTTTTCTTTTTTCTTTTTTTCACAAACTCCTTGCATAATTTTTGGACATACTTAAATCAACCTATTAATCAATTGCCAGAAAAAAACCTCTCTTTTGTATTTACCAGACTTAAAATCACACCCATAACTGCACTTACAAATTCCTTAGTTCACTTGCAAAAACAATATATTTTATTTGCCTCAAACAGGTTTCTTAGCTAAGAAACACTGATACACACACAGCTCTAGCCTGAATAATTACCAGTCAGAATACACAGATTAAAAAAAGCACCAAGGTCAGCTTTTGCAGGATTGTAAGAAATACACACTCATCTCAACTTGCATACCGTAAATATTTCACTCACTGAATTCACTCCCCAACATTTATTCTTAAGCAATTTTAACATACATCAAACTCACACTGAAAACGCATTTTATTAATGTTCTATCTCTTTAAGGAAAACATATATTTCAAACATATCAGGGACATTAGAAATACGACAAGATGAACTCTCCACCAAATTTAAAATGCATCTAAAATTGTCCGAACTTGCTAAGAATGGCCATTTCACAGCAAATTGAGACATAAACAAATTATTTTTAGACAGGATAATAAATCCTCAGATATTTAGTGGGGAGAAAATGTTTTACACGTACCATGGGACACAGTGAAACATTAGACAAACAAACACTTCTTACAGAAAAAATACACAAAATCTCCGTTTTGTTACTTCAAAGACCATACAACAAAAAGAAAGGGTTTTCACATACCAAGCTATTTTTTTAAGATACATCCTGTCATGTCACATTACAACATTATGTACAGGGAGTCAGGAACTTTTTCCATGAGCACAGTATGCAACAAGCAGCTACAACACTTATCACTAAGCCACATTCACAACACAATAAGATTAGCAATGAAAAAAGCAATTAAGCAACAAGCATCAAGTGACCATTCAGCTCCAGTGATATTTAAACTAAACTATACTGTATGCTTATATAAGAGACTTTAAACCCTTTAAAACCCTTAAAGCGAAATACTTAACTTCCGTTATCGCAAGACTCTAACTTGCAAACAAATTAGGTGAGACTTTTAACTTACGCTATAATTTTCACTATAACTTGCGCTAGGACTCAAACCTACGCAACCCCATGCTTAATGGCAGGAATCAAACCTGTCCAGGGGAGTTATACTCCTTATAAAGGGACTTAAACCCTTTACATATCACTAACGCCCTCCAGACTTTGGGTTCAGATTCAAAGAGGGAAAAGCAGAATAAAAACACTTATCTATTTATCCCTGTGTGAATCCCACGCTCTGACACCAGAATTGTTAGGCGTTATCTTATAGCCAGGGGTATCACTTGACACTTAGCTGTATTCTACACCTTTACCTGGAGCTGAATGGGTTACTTAACAAGATATCTCGGTGAACATCATTTAGACAGCCAGCAAGTAAAGTCCAATCACTGTTCTGTTTATTATAAGGCATAACATACCTTTATAGACAATTATTACAGTATATGGGGTTAAACAAATGACCTATCATAATCACACCATGTTACACAGCATAAGTTAGAACAAAGAAGCATAGTAAAAATATAAATTTAAAAAAATATACTGAGAAACAAACAGTTTTAGATAACAATGTATCTAGGTGCATCGCCAGGACATAACAAAGCCACTCTTGAGATACAATTGTTGCATATGAAACTAAAATCTAATGTCAGCTTATGTTCTCACAGCATAATAAAACACATTATGAAGAAATATAATGAACTCATCTTAAGATGGAGGCTAAAACAAAATGGTGTCAGTATAGTTAAATATATTCTTACAGCACCATGCTATGCTTTTCCAAGGAAATGATCTATATAAAACCAAGACAAAACAATATTCTCACTAAAAACTATATGCTGCATATTTTAAAGCAGTAATATTATAAAAAGTAAAATTGAGTGTCAAACTAATTGACAAAAATTCTACCACTTTCCATTTAATGGCTAGTTATGCTATGTTCTATGATTTGTATACAATCCTGAAATACTCTTGTAATGCATTACACGTAGAGTGTCCACAGCAGATTGAGTTAAAATCTTCACATGACATTTGTGTCACCTTAAATGTTCCAGTCACTTGGCAATTTTGCATATCCAAAATACCTTGTCACCATGACTGTGTCCACAACCCAAAAAGGTAACTGTCAAAGTCAGAGTCATTGACTTTTCTGCATATCCAAAATGCCTTGTGACCTTGACTGTGACAAAGACCAAAAAAGGTCACTGTCAGAGTCACTTGGCATTTCTGCTTATCAAAAATGCCCAGTGACCTTGACCAAAAATGTGAAATTTCTGCAAATTCTAAAAACCTTGTGACCTTGACTGTGACTGTGACCAATAAATGTCAGTTTCTCAATCACTGTCAGAGTTACTTGGTAATTCTGCTTCTCCAAAATGACTTGTGACCATGACTGTGACCAAAAGAGGTCACTGTTAGAATCACTTGGCTTTTGCATTTAGCAGTGTAACAGCTAGATCCCATTTAGCTAAAGCACCTTATTCTGTGATTACATACAAAGAGTGTAGAAACCAAAAGTGTAGGATACTAAAATTAATTGGAATCTGCTATGTGTTTCACCTGCAGTGCTGTGCTTGTACCTTGTTTGAATGGACAAGATGAGTATTTCTTCATTGGATTTGTGTTTAAAAAGAAGGAAACATTGATGTGGGAGAAGACTGAGAATTATTTTTTATTTTATCCATCAAAAGTGATGGTAAACTTTCCCCTTTTTAAAATCAGATCCAGAATGTTAAAGATATTTTAGACGGAGTTTCATTCATCAGTTGTAATAAAGATGTGCTATAACTTAATTTTTAATATAGATATAAATTTAAAATTCCCTGAGCTTTGCCACCCACTTCAAAAGTCAATTTTTCTGTGAGCTAACAGTTTCAGTTGTTGTGAAATCAGTACTCAAGCTAAAACAAAAGTGCCATATGCTTTTTTTTATGCACAAGGTAAAGGGTATTTGCACACCCTTATAACACATAAGTATATATATATATATATATATATATATATATATATATATATATATATATATATATATATATATATATATATATATATATATATATATAGATAGATAGATAGATAGATAGATAGATAGATAGATAGATAGATAGATAGATAGATAGATAGATAGATAGATAGATAGACATAGAGAGAGAGAGGGGGGATTCTCAGCACCACACATTCATAAAAGCAAATATTCTGTTAGTCCATGATTAAGGCCATAAGGACTGAAACATTGCTATTTGCTGTATTTGAATCCTGAAATTAAAGAAGATTTGCTTTTATGAACATGTGGTGCTGAGGAAGCTCTCTCTCTCTCTCTCTCTCTCTCTCTATATATATATATATATATATATATATATATATATATATATATATATATATATATATATACTGATATTTTCACAAGATTTAATTACCATTGAGTCACTGATTTCACTATAGGTATATATATGCTAGATCCACCTCCATGACATGCAATTGTCTTTAGCTTGGCCCAGTGATGATTTAGACATGGAAATTATGGCACCTTTGGCATGGGTTCATGTTTCAAAATTTTAAATAAGTAAATCATATTTTCAAATAGTTAATAACCAATGGTCCACTGATTTCAGGGGAACACTTTGTATCCTCCCCTCTGTATGATACTGTCATATATCTACCTGACTTATATCACCATCTCTTAACATTCTCCTCAATATCCATTTCTCAGTCTACATAATTAGTATACCTATTCATTACCTGTTGAAACCCCTCCTCCAACATCCGATATAAATTGCTGTCTGTCAGTCTCATCGTTGCTTGGTATTACACTTCCTTCGATGAGGAGTACCTCCTGATCCAATTCTAACAAGGCAGTTATACCAGAGTTCTTTCTCTCGCCAACTGAGCTTATCCTCACAGCTTAGTCAGAATACGCTGCAACTTACCCCCTGTGCAACGACTTGTTCCACTGTTCCAGTATCTTCGTGGCGACGTCACACGCCAGCTACACACACTGCTTCAGCTGCAACGTCTCTCCAAGCACTCCTCATCAACCTGTCGGCCTCGCTGGCTTGCTCCCGCTACTCACACAGCTCTCAGTCTCATCCTGTTCCCAGTCTGACAAGGTAATGGGAGACAATGCGTAAACTGCAATACAGCCTTCATTGTTAATGTGTAACCTGTATGTAGTGCCTTACATAACCGCGCATCATACCTGATACAGTTTGTTTCATTTAGTCTACTCCTACTCTACTTAGTGTATACTAAGTAGTATACTAGTATACTAGTGTATACTCCATTCCTTTGGTTAGTTAACTTGATAACTCTGCTGCATTTATTAGTGACTTGTCACAGGGGTCAGCAATAGAGTTATTCATCTTATGACAACCACTCATAAAACTTGCTCTTTGATTACTGGGGGTTTTACATTACTCATGTCAGTAATTGATGTTCAATCCCAGAAATCTTTCTGCTACACAAACTATTCTTTCTAAACACTATCTCAGCAGTTGTGGTTTATAACAAGCCTAACTTTCTATTACAGACATACAACTAGTCCTTGACAGAATACCAAGCCTTAAATCAATATGGACCCAGCTGAGATGATCTCACACATGCAAGCACTAAACCAAAGAATAGACTTGTTACTGATGGGTTAAATACCCTGAAGGCAGAGATTGATGCCTTAAACGTTTATGTTAAAACCATAGTTGATAGTAAGACACCTATCACAGAACCCCAGGTCAGTCCCCCTGAAAAATTCTATGGAGAAATGACACAATGCCTGACAACTGCTATTTGCTCTGAAGCCTCATACTTACCCAACAGATAGAGCTAAAGTTTTAACAACAATCTCCTATCTAAGGGGAGAGCCCAGAACTTGGGCAAACAGCTACTTTGAAACCAATGATAACATTCTCAATTCCCTTGATACTTTTTTACCGCCTTAGGCCAGTTATATGAGGATCCCTATAAGCAGTTAACAGCAGAGAATGCAATGAGATCCCTCAAACAAAAGAAAAGGGTTGTAGATGAATATATAACTGACTTCATAAAATGGGCCAAAGACTCTCAATGGAATAACATTTCCATGCGAATCCAGTTCCGCTTAGGTCTCTCAGAGGCAATTAAGGATGAGCTCTCTTGTGTAGATTTACCTCCCACCTTACAGGAGCTCATTAACTTAAGTATAACATTAGATAGACTCCTTAGAGAGAGACAGCATGAAAGGACTTACCAAGACACTACACAAAAAAGATTCCAACACACTACTACTACTACACTCCCGACACATAAAACAAGCACTGAGCCCATGGACATTGGCTTCCTAAAAGGACCACTCACTGCCCAAAAGAAAACAAGAAGACGCAATTACAATCTTTGTATGTATTGTGCATCAGATGACCATGTAGTAAAAGATTGTCCAATTCTGCAGTGACAGAATAAGGGTAAGCATTTCTTTACCAACCACTGCTATAGTACTCTCACTCCATCTACAAACTATTGTAAAGTTCCACTTCTTTTACAGCGGGATCTTCTTCAGGTCAACATCACCGGGATTATTGACTCTGGGGCTACAGCTTGTTACATAGATGCACAATTCACTAAGCAAAATAAAATTCCACTGGTGAAAAAACGATGTCCTGTTCATTTAAGGGTCATTGGCGGTAACAATATTTCCTTTGGGCCAGTTGAATATGAAAAAATACCTCTCTTAGTTTCAACCCAGGATCATCACAGAGAATACCTCAGTTTCGATGTTATTTCCTCACCAATTTTTCCCTTGATCGTGGTTTAAAATGGTTGACCATACACAACCCTCATATATCATGGTCATCTTTAACCTTACAGTTTAACTCTGAATTCTGTACTTCCACCTGTATTCCCGCAGATATCTTTTAGATCACTCAGACCTCTACTGACACTCCCATACCCCCAGAATACGAAGATTTCTCTGATGTCTTTAGCAAAAAGGATTCAGAGAATCTCCCCCCCACAGGAAATATGACTGCCCGATCAAATTGCTCCCTGGAGCAGAAATTCCCTGTGGGCATATCTTTACTTTATCTGGCCCTGAGTTGTCACATTTGAAAATCTTACTTAGATGAGAATCTATGGAAAGGATTCATACGCCCATCCACCTTGCCTGCTGGCATGGGTATTTTTAAAAAAAAAAATAAAGATGGGTCACTAAGACCCATAGTGGATTATAGACAACGCAATATAGTTATTGCCAACAACCGGTACCTACTCCTGTTGATCCCAGAACTTATTGAAGGGTTGGAAGGAGCTAAATATTTCACCAAACTCGATTTAAGGAGAGCCTATAATCTCATCCATAGGATATTTTAGATGTAAATTTGGTAATTTATCTTGATGATATCCTTATTTTCTCCAAAACCCTTACTGAACATAGGACACATGTTAGACAGGTACTCTGTAGGTTAAGAAGTAACTTTCTTTATGTCAAAGCAGAGAACTGTATCTTTAACTCCCAATCCATAACCTTATTTGGCTATGAGATATCTGCATCAGGAATACGAATGGAAGATACAAAAATTCAATGAATAATAAATTGGCCAATCCCTAGAAACAAAAAGGACATGCAGAGATTCATGGGATTTGCTCATTTTTATCGTAAATTCATAAAAAAATTTGCCTCATATGCTAAACCATTGACAACCCTAACACAATCTAACGTCTTATTCAATTGGTCCAGTACATCCCAGAAGGCTTTTGATTTCTTCAAACAAAGGTTCACCTCCGCACCCATCCTCAAATTTCCTAATCCTGAGTTACAATTTATTCTGGAGGTGGATGCCTCTGATTTTGCTGTGGGAGCCGTCTTATCACAACAAGAATCCATTAAACATGCACTTCATCCTGTTCTATTCAAGATCAATGTCTCCCCCTGAATTAAACTACCCCATTGGGGACAAGGAACTTCTAGCCATAAAGGTGTCATTTAAACATTGGAGACACCTCTTTGAAGGAACGAGACTACCAGTTCTAATCTATACGGACCACAGGAACCTTCAATTCCTGAAATCTACTAAAACCTTAACTGCAAGGCAGGTCAGATGGAATTTAATTTTTTCCAGGTCCAAATACCTGATCACCTATAGACCAGCATCAAGAAATGGGAAGGTGGATGCCTTATCCCGAATCTCTCATAAAACACAGAACATACCCCCAAAGCAGACTGTCATACCAAAAGAGAATTTCCTTTTCTATTGATAGCTATACTTATCTTAAAATCCAACAAGACAAGGATCAAACTAAACCACTAACTGAGCTTCACCAAAATGCAAATGGTATATACTATCATGATGACAAAATATATGTACCCCCTTCAATCAAAGGAATATTGCAACAATCTGTACATGATTCTCCTCTCGCTGGTCATCCAGGCTTAAACAAAACTCAAGAGTTGATTAAAAGATCATACTGGTGGCCAAAAATGACCACTGACATTTCAGATTATATCTCCACTTGTAGGATTTGTACTATATAAAAAAAGGCAATAAGCCTCCGTACAGGTTGCTATTACCCTTATTCACTCCTAACAGGCCATGGACAGAAATCGCTCTCGATTTTATTGTCGATTTACCAAGATCAGCCAACAACACTACCATCTTAGTAGTAGTAGACCTGTTTAGCAAAATGGTACATTTCATACCTTTTCACAAACTACCCACCGCATACGAGACAGTTCAACTCCTACTCACACATGTGTTAAAACACCATGGGTTACCTAAAACCATCCTAAGTGATCAAGGATCACAATTTTCTAGTAATCTCTGGACTCAATTCTGTAAATCTTTTGCCATTAACAGAAGACTCACTTCCGCTTATCATCCACAATCAAATGAGCAGACCGAAAGATTTAATCAGTGGTTGGAGCAATTCCTCTGTGCCTTCTGCTGCTCCCAACAACATCTCTGGTCACAACACCTTCCGTATGCAGAATTCTGTTATAATAACACAATACATTCCTACACTAAGCAAACACCATTTTTTATCAATTGCGGGTTTCATCCCACTTTCCACATTTTACCCTACAATGAACCTTCATCTTCTATCGTCTCAGATTTAACTAACACCATATCTTCCAACTTTTCATCTGTACGAACTGCTATAGACCATGCAAAAAAGATCCAAAAATATTATTATGATAGGAAGAGAACGCCACCACCACAATATGCCATTGGGGATTTGGTTTGGCTCTCAACGAAGAACTTACGTCTTTCGACTCCTTCACAGAAGCTCTCCTCTCTCTTCATAGGACCCTATCCCATTATCCGCATCATCAATGAAAATGCAGTACGTCTTCGTCTACCAGATGACATGAAGATACATCCCACTTTCCATGTCTCCCTTATGAAGCCCTACCATACGGTTCGTCACTCTACCTCAGAACATTCTACTCAGGAAGTTTCGATTGATCCCAACATTGAGTATGAAGTTCACTCTGTCCTAGATTCCAGGCGTTGCTGTGGAATCTTACAATATCTTATATGCTGGAAGGGTTATAATCAGGACGATAACTCTTGGGAACCAGCCTCCAACATCTCGGCACCTAAACTGGTATTCCAATTCCACCAAAGGAACCCTGATCGCCCTCGCCGTTGAGCCACGGAGCTGCTCCTTAGGGTTGGAGTCCTGTCATATATCTACCTGACTCATATCACCATCTCTTAACATTCTCCTCAATATCCATTTCTCAGTCTACATAATTAGTATACCTATTCATTACCTGTTGAAACCCCTCCTCCAACATTCGGTATAAATTGCTGTCTGTCAGTCTCATCGTTGCTTGGTATTACACGTCCTCCAATGAGGAGTACCTCCTGAGCCATTTCTAACAAGGCAGTTATACCCGAGTTCTCTCTCTCGCCTACTGAGCTTATCCTCACAGCTTAGTCAGAATATGCTGCAACTTACCCCCTGTGCAACGAATTGTTCCACTCTGCTGTTCCGGTATCCTCGCGGTGACGTCACATGCCAGCTACACACACTGCCTCAGCTGCAACGTCTCTCCAGGCACTCCTTGTCAACCTGTCGGCCTCACTGGCTTACTCCCGCTACTCACACAGCTCTCAGTCTCATCCTGTTCCCAGTCTGACAAGGTAACAGGAGACAATGCATAAACTGCAATACAGCCTTCATTGTTAACGGTGTCTTACATAACCGCGCATCATACCTGATACAGTTTGCTTCATTTAGTCTACTCCTACTCTATTGTTAACTCCTAATTGGTGTATACTCCATTCCTTTGGTTAGTTAACTTGATAAGTCTGCTGCATTTATTAGTTACTTGTCACAGGAGGCAGCAATAGAGTTATTCATCTTATGACAACCACTCATAAAACTTGCTCTTTGATTACTGGGGGTTTTACATTACTCATGTCAGTAATTGATGTTCAATCCCAGAAATCTTTCTGCTACACAAACTATTCTTTCTAAACACTATCTCAGCAGTTGTGGTTTATAACAAGCCTAACTTTCTATTACAGACATACAACTAGTCCTTGACAGATACACATGTCATAAGCCTGATCTAATGGTGTTTATGTGACAAAAACTGAGGAAAATCTTGACATAGGTGCTGTATTTAACAATTTTTAATTAGTAACTTATATTTTCAATGGGTTAATCACCAACAGGTCACTAAAGCAATTGGGATGGATCCTCTTCAGTGATAATAGAATGCATCTCAATATTAGTGAAATCAGTAGCCAAAAGATCTGGTTGCTGTGCACCTCCCGCACTGCATCTGGTAAAGGAAACTGTAGTTTTGATGGCTCTTGCCTGAGCAGTCTCTGACATCAACACATGCTAATATAGGCTGGGGAGAGAGCTGTAAGAGCCTATGGGGCCCATTAATCAAGCTCCATACGTGCCTGTGTTTCTGGCGAGTCTTCAGACTCGCCAGAAACACAAGTTATGAAGCAGCGGTCTAAAGACCACTGCTCCATAACCCTGTCCGCCTGCTCTGAGCAGGCGGACAGGATTATCCGGAAATCAACCCGATCAAGTACGATCGGGTTGATTGACAGCTCCCTACTGGCGGCCAATTGGCCGCGAGTCAGCAGGGGGCGGCGTTGCACCAGCAGCTCTTGTGAGCTGCTGGTGCAATGTTAAATGCGGAGAGGTCTTGCGGACCTGATCTGCATTGTTGGATCAGGTCCGCAAGACTGATGATAAATAGGCCCCTATATCTCAGCATCCAGACCATTTAAAAGGACACAAAAAAACACAATTGAAAGAGGAGAGTCCTTTCATGTACTTTCAAATAAAGTAAAAACCTGCAGTGGCACATAAAGTGCTGTTTAACACAAGGTGGGTGGCTATAGGGAAATCTCAACCTCTCTCCCTCTTTTTGCTAGAGAAAAGTTACACCTCTTTGGAAAGGACAGCATTCTCTCTTTCAAATGAAGGTTCATTTATCCCTCTATCATGCTGATGATCATCTTTTAAAATACTTAACTTGTGCTCCACTAGAAAACACTAAGTTCTAGTTGAGGGGGTTGGGGGCTATAATAAAATCTGTATCTCCCCCATGATTTAATTAAATGGATATGAGACCACTCATGTGAAAGAGTGAAATTCTATCTTTTAAATGAGGTCTTGCGGAACTGATCTACACTGTCGGATCTGGTCCGCAAGACCGATGATAAATAGGCCCCTATATCTCAGCATCCAGACTACTTAAAAGGACACAAAAAACACAATTGAAAGAGGAGAGTCCTTTCATGTACTTTCAAATAAAGTAAAAACCTGCAGTGGCACATAAAGTGCTGTTTAACACAAGGTGGGTGGCTATAGGGAAATCTCAACCTCTCTCCCTCTTTTTGCTAGAGAAAAGTTACACCTCTTTGGAAAGGACAGCATTCACTCTTTCAAATGAGGGTTCACTTGTCCCCCTATCATGCTGGTGATCATCTTTTAAAATACGTAACTTGTACTCCACTAGAAAACACTGTAAGTTCTAGTTGAGGGGGATGGGGGCTATAATAAAATCCGTATCTCCACCATGATTTAATTAAATGGATGTGAGACCACTCATGTGAAAGACTGAAATTCTATCTTTTAAATGAGGGATCACCCCCTCTAATTTTTAAGTGATCACTGCTGTAATACCAGTGCACGATTTAATGAGGGAGAAGGGGCACTATAAGAACCCCTATTCTCATCCACAAAACAAACAGCTGCTTAAGACACTAGTTTGGAAAAAGGGAAGCCTGTTATTAGTAGATGATTTCCATAAAATGGCAATATCATACACATTTACTATATGGGAAGGCAATGGCTCCAAAGGAGCCCCTATCCCCCAAAGACAGCACACAACACATACAATGCCCCTTGCTTGATAAAGGAGATTTTACATGTTCAAATATGGCTTCTCATGCCCCTTATTTGGGGCTTCTGGTGGTTTTTACAAAGTCTTTTTTTAAAGAAATACTGTTTATAATAAGACCCCTATAATATGACAGTGTTTCTTGCTTTTATACCTAGCAAGTGATCTGCATAGTGATACCGATCACCTGGCAGCAACTGCTAACTTTGTGTTGTATGTGCATAATATAAATTGGTATTCTCTCATTCCTTTTTTGTGCAGCCAAGTTTTACTAGTTTTGGCAACCAAAAAATAAAAGTAGACTAAGTAGCTGATGGTTTTATCGAGCACTGGGCCACACTACAGTAAAGTGAATGGTGCTAGTGATGGGTTTGTGATTTGCAAACAACCCTGTGATGCAGTTTAAAAATACACTGTTACTGGGGGGCGTGTCCTGGCCGCAGCCATGTTCAGAAGTGCCTCTTAGTAGCTCCGATATTTTTATGAACTTTTAGAAATTTATCCTTAACTTTTAGGATTATATCCTCTATATATTTGTTATATCTCTTTTGGAGAAGAGGGCTGTTCTCTAAGGAACTTATCTTTACTACATTTTGGCATCGCAGCGGATCCTAAACCACTGGGACCTCTGGCTGTGGCCCAACTCAAGACTTTACCATCTCTCCCCCCTAGCCTACTATTAAGCTGGGTAGAAAAGCTACATTAGAAAACAGAGAGATCCTTATACTGAGAAGAAGTTAACAACATCTTCCGCTGTCTGATACAAACAGATGCGTACCCGCTCTCTCACTATGAACACGCATTTACAGCTTTACTACAACTGCTGTCACGCAAGTTAGATAGCCAGTATGTTTCCCTCATGGCGATTTTGAAAGCTGAGAGTACCGATGATGACGACACTGTGAGCCTGAGCACTGACATTAATCTCAGGAACATACAGAATGAGATTGGGGAAATATGCAGTAGCAATTACCTTCAGCACCAGGAGAGGGAGGACTGTGTTGCCACTTCAACCGGAGATATAGTGGGGTTTACATCTTGCTCTTTTCTACCATCCGCCATGTTCTCTACGCACCTGCGCCCTGTTACCTTACCTGAAGATGTTACAATGCAACCGGGGTACTGGTCGAGAGGGGACCTCGCCTAGTCTCTACCTTGCAATCCTCCATAAAGTACCTGCCCTCCACTACTGTGATGTTACCAACAAGTGAGGCTCCAAAGCGCATGGATGTCTCTGGCTCAGAGGTGGGGAATTACCAGCAGAATCCTATGTGTGCTGAGAGCGGACTCCTATGGACTAGCTACCCACATGCCTGGTCTCACAAACCGTTAGGTATCGGATGAGAAAATACAGATATTCATGATGATCAGAACTCATTCCTATAACCAGGGAATTAATCATGATCTTTTTGTTATTTACACTCACTTAGTTTAATAGTTGTTGGTCACTTCCATGTTATTTGCCTGGCCTCTCTGGGAGGCTTTTTATGTTTAGTAGTTTTAAGTCACATTATGAGTCTATTGATACGTTAATGCTGTCTGAATGGAGGGGTCCTCTATGTTAATATCCCGTTTAGATTAATACCACTCTGCTATATACTCAGAAAATCCTAGCTCTGTTTAACAATTTAACCCACCTATAAGCTCCAAATAGTGTATCCAATTTACCTAATTTTGAAAAGCTATTCCTGTAACCAATATTGTTTTCTGATCTTTACTCCCTCTTAAGCTGCTCCAAAAAAACAGGAGTGGGGTGACTCCCGTAGCCTGCACTGCTGATGCCAAAATCCACTGCTATTCCATCAGGCTTCTTCACATCTGGGACTATGAAAAGGCTATTAATTCAGGTTTAATTGTTTTATGCTTCATAGACTCACAGACATATTTTTTGGACTCCCTCTGATATGGTAAACTGCACTAGGCTCTAGATATCTGTTCCCATGCATATATCACTTATTGTTCAATGTAGGTCGATTGGTTTTATGCAAGCTGCTGCATATTATAGCTGTTGTATCCCACTTGCTCCTTATACTCTATTTTATGCTCCTTGCTAGACCTTCCTGTATCTGATAAGTGAGACCATATTTATCATGATATCTAAACTAATTGCTTCACTCACTCATTAACTTACATCCAAATACTTGGAATACTCTTATCTTACCATTTGTTAGTTCTTAATACCGTCTGGAGTCCTGTGAATGTTTAATGTCATACCAATATTCCCCTGAGACTCCTCTTGCTACGACACACTTTATTTAGCTCTAGATGACTAATTTCACATACATACTACTCATAAGCTAACTAGAGGCTATTATATATTTTTCTTTTCATGTACAGTTATACTGGCACCATGTCACCCCACTGACTTTCTATATTACACTATATGCCCTGTGATAGACCTTTCCTTATATGCTAGATGACCATATTATACCAAGACATGCTGGTCTTCAGCTTAACTGGGGGACGCCTCACTCACCCCTCTGACAATAATGAAGCTTGTTTTGAATGGTGCCTTTTTTCTCTCTCTGCCCATTAGATTAATGTCCTTATTCAATCTCTCTGACACCCCTCCCATACCGTATGCTAGCTCATAACACGTTATGGAACTCCGTAAGATTTGAGAGATTTATAATACGGTGGTTCCCGCTATTGGAGAAATTGACACTATCTCATAACCTCTGCCTCAAATTTACCTACCTAGGGGGAACCGCACTGTATGCTGATGGTTAATGTAAATATTTGTCTCTCAGTACATATATATAAACTAGTTTGGTCCTCCATGTATGTGAGTATCTTGATATCCTCAATCTACCTTGAAATGTTATAATGAGTTTACTTTGGTTACTACCTTAGCTCGTACCAGTCATTAGTATCCTATCACTATGTTATACTAGATAGTACCCCAAAAGGGATAAGATGTTACCACCAAATTGTGGTTGGGTGCTACTTTGACGCCTCTTTTTGCCATATGCCCGCAATCTACAAAGCTACTCTACATAAGAAAGGAAGCTAACTATTTCTGCCCACCATATGGGTTTTTTATACTGCTGCATAGCGCTAGGTATCTCCCTCACATTCGCTATAACAAAAGCATATATGAGCACATTAGAGTATCCTTATGAGTCATATCCTGCATTATTGGTGTACTCTCACAAAATGTAATAAGACCCGAGATCTCTATGCAACTAGAATTAGTATTGACATCACACTTCCCGCTAGATTTACATAAAGTAACTAACAGGACACGCCCCCCCACCTCAACTCTATGAACGGCTCTTGCCCGTTGTACCCCTATTTTTATATATTTCATGTTACAATTCAATTTGCCTTACAACTATATATTCATAATTCAGACCTAAGTAGCTAGCACTTGTTATTCTAACATTATAGATAAACCTGGTCCAAGAGTGGCCAGGACAGCAGCTACTTCATTCTCACATCCTAAAAGAAAAAATGAGGTCTCACTCAGATTTGTCTAGTTCACTCTACCTGTTATCTTCCTGCACCTATGTTTTAGACATCTGTTATTAGCAAAAATGTGTAACCACATCCCTTTTTAAACAGGTAGAGGGTCTGGTATTGTCACAATCTGTATGTTGTCCTATTCTTAAATGTATCTTCATTCATTATATAAGAGACAAATTTGATATTTTTCTTATTATGTTGTACATGTCTGTGTCCTCTGGATGAGTTTTTCAGCTTGTTAGCATTCCTCAGTGAGATCCCATAAAAAAGGAAACAGAAAATTGCAACATAGTGTGAATCTGTAATGGCACTTTGAGGAAGTAGTTGTTTTGTAACAAATGACTACTCACATTTGTTGGAGCTTTCCACTAAGCTCAAGGATATGCGCACTCCCACTTTATACTGATGGGAAAACAGTACACTAGGCAAAACTTGGATACAAATTTATTTTAAAATATATAAAAGCGTCACATAAGCCTTGATAACACCACAATGTTGACAAAGCATACCTGCGAAACGTACGTCGGAACTGAACTGTTCTATATTGAGTTTTATCACGTCTCTACACTAGCCAGGACACCTGGGGGCTTAGCGCTACTGTCTTGCTACTAAAGAGGTTTTGGTTTCGGCGGTCACACTCCTGCTGATCCATTTACCTCTTTGCAAGTTTGGCGATTTGAAGCATTTATTACAGCATATCTGCTTTTGTACCCTTACATTGTGGTGTTATCAAGGCTTATGTGACGCTTTTATATATTTTAAAATAAATTTGTATCCAAGTTTTGCCTAGTGTACTGTTTTCCCATCAGTATAAAGTGGGAGTGCGCATATCCTTGAGCTTAGTGGAAAGCTCCAACAAATGTGAGTAGTCATTTGTTACAAAACAACTACTTCCTCAAAGTGCCATTACAGATTCACACTATGTTGCAATTTTCTGTTTCCTTTTTTATGGGATCTCACTGAGGAATGCTAACAAGCTGAAAAACTCATCCAGAGGACACAGACATATCCTTTATTCAGAACTTTATTTGGTTTTCCTTTTATGATTTTTGTTATCACATTTATTTCACATTTTTTTTTCTTTGTGATATTTGGTATATTTATTGTAATTATTATGTTGTACAGTTTATAAACCTCAATAAAAAATGTATTAACAAAAATACACTGTTACTGACAGGGAGGCTATCAAGGGGAAACAAACGCCTTTTTAGGGTGAGAATCTATTTAAAATTCTATAGAAAATGTGAGTTACAGAATACCCTTTTAAATTTTGCACATAATGGACAATAATTTCACAATTTTGTGAATTTTAAAATGTACCTAATATTCGAATCTATCAGTTACTTATGAAAAACTGTATTTCTAGCATTGATAGCAAAGTTTGCCTTCGGTTAAATTAAATGTTTGGGTGCCTAAAATGTGTATTATGAAATTATTACAAGCACACATTTTATATATTAATAATAAAGGTGACATGTTTAACTTTTGCTTAGGCTGAGCATCTTTGCTTCCATGAAGGTCTTTTAAAGTCAAATAAAAAAAATCTCTGTGAAGACTGCAGTATGTCTTTTTCTTGACCTTTTTTGTTTGTTTTTCACGTGTTTAGCTATATTGTGTTCTTATATTCTTTATTAATTGCACAGTTTTACTCATTTAAATAATGCTGAACTGCAAAAGCTTAAAAAAGAGGCAACAGCAATAACAAAAGTATTAAGGTTCTCTACAAGGGGGGGATATTCTAGTTTTCCAGAAAACCTATTTTAAAGATATATCTACATACCTTCCTATAAATAGTGACATATTGATTGCAACATCAAAGATGTTTAATATTTCCAGCCATGGTTGTGCTGGATGTATTACTACCTTTGAATTTGGTACCCATGGAGAGTAAAGGCTATACAAGGCCCCGGTGATCGAAAAGGCTATGAGGCAGTAAAATATTCCAAAGGATCCACCGTTATTTTGAGCAAGCTGAGAGGTGTTTATTATACATGCCATTGGTCGGCGATGCTGGCTATAGATAACACCCAGCATCGCCGACCATATTGGCTATGTATAGTAAACAATCCCTTGGAATATAACTGCTGTGCCTAACCACTAATCCTAATACCCCTAAACTGAAGTACCCCACGATCGCAAACTAACACCACAATAATAAACATCTAAACCACCACATAGCTACCACAAGTATCTATCCTATACCACCATATACCCACCGCAAGTATCTATCCTATTAACCCCTATGCCTCAGCATAACCACTGCAAGTACCTAACTATTAACCCCTATACCACCACATACCCACCACAATTAAGTATTAACCCCTATACTGCCACATACCCCAAAAGCAAACTTACCTAACAGCTAACCCCCCTCTAAACTAAACCTCCTAAGTTTAAATAAAAATGAAACCTAAACCGTCACAACCCCAAATGCAATCTAACCCTACTATACCTAACACCTAACCTCTAACTAATTTCCTCTCTAAACTAAAACTCCCTCTAAACTAGCCCCCCTCAGTTACAAAAAAATAAAAAGCCAAGTTACAAAAATAATAAACTACAGTATCCAAAATAAGAAAACACTAAACTATGTACCCCATAAAAATTAAAAAGAGAGAAGCGCTCAACCTGGGAACGAACAATAGCATAATAGCTTGTTCTATGGCTAGTTATCACCCTAGAAGCAGCCTCTTTTTGCTCAATATGTGCCTTTCACAGAGAAGAACTTTCCTGTAGCATATCAGTCTGATCCTGACTTCACAGTACAGTCCAGCACCGAAATACCAGGCAATCCCTCTCTGAACGAGAGAAACGTCAAAACCCCAGACGTATATTTCGGCCTATTGTGGGCCTCATCAGTGAGGTGCAGCCATATCCCTCTAGGCACATTATGCAACGGGTCCATGTCTGGATTCCTGCATCAAACTTAGGGACACTTTCCTAAGTGTTATAATTTGCATAAATAAAAAGACAGAAGCGCTCAACCTGGGAACGAACAATAGCATAATAGCTTGTTCTATGGCTAGTTACCACCCTAGAAGCAGCCTTTTTTTGCTCAATATGTGCCTTTCACAGAGAAGAACTTTCCTGTAGCATATCAGTCTGATCCTGACTTCACAGTACAGTCCAGCACCGAAATACCAGGCAATCCCTCTCTGAACGAGAGAAACGGCTAAACCCCAGACGTACATTTCGTAATTCTTTTATTAGAAAAATAATCATATATGCATATATACAAAATAAAATCATTATAACAAATGCAAACAAAATATCTCTTGTTACAAAACTGAAATATTGACCCAAATTTTTGTCATCAGAAAAAAATCAAAATGCAAACATTAAACTTAAATAATCACACAAAATAAAATTAAACATATTTCAAATACAGACAAAAACAAACTGGAGGGAAAAAAAAAAAAAAAAAAAAACTAAATAATCCAATCCTTCCACTTCTTTGTCTTCCAGATGCCTTCAGAGTCTAATTCCCCATATCGCCTCCTATCAAAAGAAAAATACAAAAACAACTTCCCACGGACCATACCCACATAATTACCTACAGTAACTAACTCTTTCTTAAAAATCAAAATATTACGCACATCCCACAACACCTCCTTCACACAACATGCCAACAACCATATCAATCTTGCTTTCTCCTTTTCCACACCACTTCCACACAAACCATACATCATCATATTAAAAGTAAAAAACTGCACTCCAGTCAAACCCTTAATCATCCTTTTCAAACTTCTCCAAACATCCCTAGCATACTCACAATTCCAAAACAAATGAATAACACTCTCGCTTTGAAAACAACCCTCTCTAGGACACACTTCTGAAGCCACTAAACAACGCATTCTCTGAAAATCCCTTGTTGGCAAACACTTATGCACACTCATCCAACTAATATCTTTCTGCCTATTCATCAAATACTTATTACACACATTTTTCCATACCAACACACATTCATTTTCATTCAAACCCCCAATCAACTCAAGACCTTCCTTCTTCTCCAACATTTTCAACACCATTCTGTTTGCACACCACATCTCCCTACTAACATTCTCCAAACCATATTTTTTAATCCAACATTCCACCCTTACATAAAACCACGGAACAGCAAAACATACCGGTTTCTTTCTATCAATCTTAAATAAACCATATCGTCTTAAAACATTTCCACAAGCATACTTTACCATACAACCAGCCATGCTATCCTTACCACTCAGAACCACACACCTACTAACATATTTCACAGCCAAAAATCTCTCCACATTTGGAAAACCCTTACCACCAACATTCTTACTCTTAACAACAAAATCTCTTTTCAAACGCTCCATACCAGAACTCCAGAAAAAAGAAAACAACACTCTCAAAATTCTCCGAAAAATCCTCTCAGGTGGCGGAAAAACTAACGCCAAATATAACATAATAGGGATCAAAACCGATTTAATAACTAACATTTTTCCTTCCAAAGATAAAGTCCTTAAAGACCAAAACTGAAGTTTTCTACTCACTTTATCATAAACATTCTCCCAACTTTCCAAGCCTTTCAAATCCACATCAAATTTCACACCCAACACCTCAATTGCACCTTCAGTCACAGGCCATCCACAGGAATCAATCTCCCTATCATTACCAAAAACTTTAACTTTACACTTATTCCAATTAACTCTGAAACCACTTGCCATACAAAAACATTCAACTAAAGTTTTCACCCTCCTCAAACCACCCTGAGTCTCATATACCACACTCACATCATCCATATACCCAATCACTTTTAAACACCTTTCATTACTGCCAGGAACACTCACACCTCTAACTAATTTATCCTTCCTCAAACTAGTTAATAATGGCTCAATGACACATACAAATAACACAGGAGACAAAGGACATCCTTGACGCACTCCAGATTTAACACAAAATTCCTCAGTCAAAAAACCATTAACCTGGACTTGACTCACAATATCACTATACAAACATTTAAACCATCCAATAATCTTACCAGAAAAACCTAAACGTTCTAAAACATGAAACATAAAATCATGCACTACCCTATCATACGCTTTTTCAAAATCCACAATAGCAACAGCAACAGACCTCATCCTCTCCCTCACATACCACAGTACATCACGTAGTAACAACAAACTTTCAGAAATCTGACGCCCAGGAACAGCACACACTTGCTCTTCACCCACAACCTTACCAATCACTCCACGCATTCTATTTGCCAACACCTTTGCAATAACCTTATAGTCAACATTCAACAACGTAATCGAACTCCAATTCCTCAAATCTCTCTTATCACCCTTTTTAAATAAAAAACAATCAAACCTTTCCTCATTGAAACAGGCAAAACATTCATTCTAAAAACAAACTTACAAACATCCAACATATCCACCCCAATCAAATTCCAAAAACAAGTATAAAATTCAACAGGCAAACCATCACAACCAGGTACCTTCCCATTCTTAAAACTCCTAACAACCTCTGCAATCTCATCCAAACTTAGATCCCTTTCTAACAAATCATTATCATATTTTTCCAACTTAACCTCAATGTTTTCCAACAACTCATTTTCCAATAAAACATCTCTTGTTTTTTCTTCATACAGCTCACTGTAAAACTCATGAACTTCATGCAAAACACCATCCGTACCATTAACTTCACACTCAACCTTATCAAAAACACTAACAAAACCAGTCTTTCCTTCAAAAGCTTTCTTAAAAAAATATTTACTACAAGACTCATCCTTTTCCATTTTCTCCAATCTTGCCATAAAAACAATTTTCTTTCCTTTTTCATGCATACACTTTTTAATTATCTTTCTTGCTTCAGCAATTTCCTCATGCACATCAATATCACAATTTCTCAATTCATACAAATACAACAACCTCAGATACCATTTATCATACAACTCCCTTTCCATTCTAGCTTTCTCACAGCCTTTCTTAATAAAAAACCTCTTTATTTCCACCTTCAACCATTCCCACCACATAAGCACATTACTAAAATCACATTTTCTTTCACGCCACCTTTCATACATCCAAACAAACTGACGCTTAAACTTCTCATCTTTTAACAAATCCACATTCAGTTTCAAAACACCCTTACCATACTTAATCTTCAAATCACAATTCACCTTACACATCAAAAGGGCATGATCCGTAAAGGACATCCGATTTAAAGAAAAATCATCAACACATAAAAATTTAGATAAAAAACAAAAATCAATTTGAGATTTTATCCCACCACTATCACTAAAGAAAGTAAAACCCTCCCCTGAAAAAGAAACAGACCCGAAGGCATCCTTCAAACCGAAAGATTTAAGCAAATCAAGTAAAAACTTCCCTGAGCTATCCACCCTACAATCACTCCCACCCTCTCTGTCCCCATTCTTAATAATACAATTAAAATCCCCAACCAAAAAAGTTGGCTCTCGACCTGGCAGAAAAAACTTTAAAGTTTCAAAATTAAGCAAACGTTCTACCCTATTTGGAGAAGCATATACATTAAACAAACAAAAAACAGTCCCACAAAAACTAAAACTAACCAAAAGTACCCGACCTGGGACAATATGAACTACATTAAGAATAGAAAAACTAAACCCCTTAAACAAAACTCCCACCCCCCATTCCTATCAGAAGAACAAGACCATACTTTAGGACCATATTCCCAGTCAGCACATTTAGGATGTTCAGAGAGACCACATTCCTGCAAACAAAAAATATTTGCAGAACATACAGATAATAATTTAAAAATTGCAGCTCTCCTTGCTATAGTTGTCATACACCTGACATTAAGGGAAGAAATGGTCAGAAACATCACAAAAATAAATTTAAAAAAAACAAAAAAAGAAATAACATCAGGACTTCTTCTTTCCTTTCTTTTTCCTAGGACTCAAAGGAGATCCTTTAAATCTGCCTCTGTGACGTTCCGACCTCCTAGGCTCCCCCTTGCCAGCCTCATAACCAGTAACTTCAGCAAGTTGGTTCACATCTCTTTTATCTAGATAACCAACAGAAGAGGCATCAGAAAAGTCACCTATACACTGGCTTGAGTCAGAAGGAACGTCTTTAGTAGAGACAGAAGGAAACTCTGAAATTAAAGAGTCAGCATCACTTGTAGTATCTGGATCTGCACCCTTAACTACTGGAAGATTCAAATCAGGACTCTCCCATCCATCAGAATCCGGATCTATTTTTCGCTTGGAGGCAGATTTTTTCCCTTCAGTGTCCATATCCTCCTCAGAACAAGAGGACACAACAGCAGACCAATCAATGTTCTCCCCTTCACCAAGAACAGCATCAGGAGCAGCATCACAAGATGACTCAGTGAAGGAAACATTCTCTGTCCCAGGAACAGCAACAGTATCATCCACAGAATTGGGCAACAGGGCTTCAAGAACATCTGAAGCAGCTATCACATTATATGTAGCAAGATCCACTTCCTGAAGATGAGATTGGGCTTCCTCCACCTTCTCAGCCACAGGAACTACCACAGGAGCATCAGACACCTCTCCGACAGGGACCCCAAATGCAGATTTCTTGCACAAAAGAGGTAATATAGAGATCAATGCCTCATCAGAGACCTCCTCCTCATTCACAGATGGCTCAACTGCAACTGAAGATGTTTTTTTTGCAACATCAGCATAGGAAGGCTTCACTCTATCAAGCCCCTGCAACATCATCAAAGGACACATCCTGGACAGATGACTTGAAGAACCACACAGGTCACAGGTCCGGCGTTTACTACAGTGGGCAACAAGATGATCCTCCTCACCGCAATTTTGACATCTGGCACCTGGGCAATTTTCAGCAATGTGACCAAACAGGTTGCCACTACGGCAAAAAAGAGGCATGTCATCATAGTATAGGAAACCTCTATTTCCACCAATGGCGAAAGTCTGTGGAGGGTGTTTCTTTCCACCAATACCTAATTCATCAGGCACAAACCGCACCCAGAACCTGCGCTTTCCATTGAAAGTCCCAAACTGATTCTTCAGCTTGCTGCCTCCTTGAACATCATCAAAGTAGCGACAAAGAAACAGACAAATTTCCACATCAGTGACCCAAGGGTTGTACATATGTACTGTCACCGGGATTCTTCTCTCCCTCTGCACACAGGCAACAAATTTCATGCCAACCAACTCTGGAGCAGCAGCCATATCAATAGTCCGTTGATAGCAGGTCTGTAAATAATGCTCATCGGTGAAAGCCACATCAAAAATTCCTCTTGAAGGGAATGACTGAACACAATGCAAACTTGCTCTTGGCATCTTCAAAACACCCTCCAAAACCACCTGCTGGACATGAGCCAAACCAATCTTCTCTCGAAAGTCCTCAGAAATCAACACCCGAAGTGTATGGGGAACATTTGGCACATTGGTAGCCATATTTGCCCTATTGCCTCTTTAGGCTGGATTTCAGAGCGCCCCCCCAAAAGCAGCATGTGGCTGAAGTCCAGGGACGATGCCACAAGGCCAAGGGGACGGCCCTACTACCCAGTTGCTCTACGCCTAAGGAGTAGCCACCCCCCCAATAGCAGCAGGAGCCCAAACCCCAAAGGGAAAGGACCCCAGGCCGAAGGAGCAGGTCTCCAGGCAGCAAACCAACACCAAGACCAAGCACAGAAAACTGCACTTGATCCAAGCCAAAGGCCCGAGAAACAACCTCAGCTGATCATTTCGTCCTTCTGTGGGCCTCGTCAGTGAGGTGCAGCCATATCCCTCTAGGCACACTGAGCAATGGGTCCACGTCTGGATTCCTGCATCACACTTAGGGAGACTTCCCTAAGTGTCATAATTTGCATAAATAAAAAGAGAGAAGCGCTCAACCTGGGAACGAAAAATAGCATAATAGCTTGTTCTATGGCTAGTTACCACCCTAGAAGCAGCCTCTTTTTGCGCAATATGTGCCTTTCACAGAGAAGAACTTTCCTGTAGTATATCAGTCTGATCCTGACTTCACAGTACAGTCCAGCACCGAAATACCAGGCAATCCCTCTCTGAACGAGAGAAACAGCAAAGCCACAGACGTACGTTTCAGCCTATTGTGGGCCTCGTCAGTGAGGTGCAGCCATATCCCTCTAGGCACACTGAGCAACGGGTCCACGTCTGGATTCCCATAAAAAAACCCACCCAAAACAAAAAAAAACTAAACCCTAACACAAAAAAACCTAAACCCTAAAATAAATTACACTAGCCCTTAAAAGGGCCTTTTTTACTTCAATAGCCTCTTCCGCCGCCTGTGCTCCACAAACCTTCGTCAACATCGTTGTCCTCTTTGTCCCGGCTCCTGCCCCTGGAGGCCCACCTTAGCGGTGGCAGTCTTCGGCGGCCTATTCCACTGCCTACACTCTGTATCTTCTGTTCTTCATCTCTCTTCCAAGCCATCCTCTTCATGCGGTGGCTGCTGCACATTGAAATTCCGGTAGCGCAGAACCCCAATATAAAGGGGTACTACTTAATTCTGATGGGCTGATTTTAAATCATTCAATCCCTATTG
The DNA here is from genome assembly GCF_027579735.1 of Bombina bombina. NCBI lineage: Eukaryota > Metazoa > Chordata > Amphibia > Anura > Bombinatoridae > Bombina > Bombina bombina. The sequence goes on along the minus strand of NC_069501.1, from coordinate 883,580,365 downwards.
ACTGATTGAGCAAGAACATATTTAAATTCTAATTATCCTTTTCTTTTGGATGATTAGAATTTAAATTTAAAATCATTTTTGCTGTTGGTTGCTCTAAATCAGCCAATAGAGATTGACTGATTTAAAACCAGACAATCAGAATTAAATGATACCCTATATATTGGGGTTCTGCGCTTCCAGAATTTCAGTGTGCGGCAGAGACCACATGAAGAGGAGGGCTCATAGAAAAGAGCAGAATAAAAGAAGATACAAAGTGGAGGAGGTCGCCAAAGTCCGCCTCTGTGAAGATGGGCGCCAGGAGCTGGGACGAACATCAGATCAAGCGGAGCCTGATTTCCCAATGGTGAGTACTTTTTGGGTTAGTTTTTTTTTTTGGGGGGGTGGTATTTTTATTTTTAAGAATAGTTTTTTTTTTATTTTTAGTTTACTTTTCTAGTCTAGGTTTTTATTAGGTAGATTTTGATATTTGTGTGTGTGGGAGGTGACTTGTATTGTAGAGGGGGGGTTGTAATAGTTTTGTGCCCTACAAAAGGCCCTTTTTTAAGGGCTATTGTATTTTATTTTAGTGTTAGGGTTTAGTTTTTTTTTTTTTTTTTGGTGGGTTTTATATTTTCTGAGGCATGTACTTTAGTGTTAGGTATAATGCTGATTTTTTATTTTGGATACTGTAGTTTATTGTGTTTTGTAACTTTCTTTTTATTTTATGCATTCTTATGTATGATGCATATACATTTAACTATTGTAAATAAATTAGTATTTCTTTTTTCTTTCTGTTTTTTTTTTAACATAAATATATATTTTTAAATTTATATTAATGTTACAAAAGGCATTAGTATTACAATTGTAAAGCCCAAAATATGATTTTACATTGGGCTTTACCCAGAGCCACTGGGTAATCCTAGGATTACCCGGATTTGTGGCTTCTCCCCTAACATATACATATACACCCACATACACACACACCCACACACTTATTTAGACATGTATATTTATGCATCTCTATATCTATAATCCCTTTGCATACTTTTTTTTCTAACACCTAAGACCTCATATCTTTGAGCCCTGATAATTTTTAATGCAATTTTTTTAAATAATTTTTATCAGACAGTGTTAATATGAGTGTAAATGTACAGTTAAATGTATTTTTGATGCGTTTTGTCCAACTTTTTTGTCTCACATAACAGTTAACCAGAGCTCTGAAGTTGCGCTTACCCAATGGACTTATTAAATTCAATTGCACTCAAGCAAAAGAGTTTTCTTTCAACTCGTAACACACACGCTGTTTCCATTGTGTGCAAAAGCCCAAGAAAAAAATGATATTGCATCCAAGCTACAGTTAGCACTCCTCTCGTAATTTAGCTCTTTGTAATTCAATTAAACAAATCGGCAATTCCAAAAACAAACCAAATAGGTTTTGCGATTACATCACAGGTTCAAGGACCTATATGTTGATTGATCCATTTTAATATTGTGTAATTATAACAGATGACAGGGGTGAGATTAACCTGTTGGGCCCAAAAAATATAGAGATATGTATTGATGTCTCTTTAACTGAACATTAAAGTCAAAATGAAACTTTCATGATTCAGATGAAGCATGCCGTCTTTTGAGACTTTCTAGTTTACTTCCATTATCAAAAGGCATGCAGTCTTTTTCTATGCACTTTCTGAAGCACCAGCTACTACTAAACACGTGCAAGAATCCATATTCTTATATAAGTCTTTGATTGGTTGATGGCTGTCTACTAATTCAATGGGCTTGCACATTGTGCTATTGCAGTGTCTTTTTATTATGCCCTTGTTTATTATATAGGGCTAGATTGCAAGTGGCACGCTAACTGTAGTGTGCAAGCAATATAGGGTATTTCTCGACTTTTTGCACACAACGGAAATAACACACGTATTACAAGTTACAAGAAAAGGCGTACACTTGAGTGCCATCTAATTTAACGTGCGTCGGGTTAGGGCAACATCAGAGCTCTGGTCATCTGCTATGCAAGACAAAAAAGTTGCACAAAATACATGAAAAATACATTTAAAAGTACAGCTAAACTCATATTGATACTGTCTTATAAAAAATATTTGAATTTTATTTTAATAAAAAGTTATATGGACTCAAAAATATGAGGTCTCAAGGGTTAGAAAAAAAAGAACTGCAAAGGGTTTTAACATAGAGATAAATATATACACGTGTCTAAATATGCATGTGAGTGTGTATATATATATATATATATATATATATATATATATATCTCGAATCCAAACAGGACAGCACAATCTTACCCCATCCGTAAAGTACGCCAAGGTGCACTGCTAGTAGTAGATAAAATGTCCAGGAAAAAAGCAGGCACTCACTGGGCTTTATATTAAAAGCATCCTTTATTATATATACTTAAAAAGACATAATGTTTCGGCACATATTTTGTTCCTTTGTCAAATGTCACCATAACAAATACAACTGAGCACCTCAACCTCCTAACAAACATTAAAATCGGCATTCCTTAAATACACAAAATACATAAAATATTTTACCTCCAAACCAACGCAATCCAAATCGGCTCCATAAGCATCATAGACACGCATAGACGTATCCAACGTCAGGACATGGCTACCGCCGTAACCACGGCAACAGATTAAGTATAAACAGGGGGCGGCGGCAGTAGAGTCATACGTTGTGTCCGTTCGCACTCATGCGCATGCGCAACCTCAGGCTCACAACAATATAGCTCAGTGGTTGTCATAGCAACGACCATAAACAAACAGCGCGCAGTGTGAACGGGCCGACATAGAACTATAGCTTATAGATGTCTGTGGTAATCGTTTCATGGGATTGAACTGGAATCTGTGTAGGGAAAAAACTCAAACATTTGACCGTGCTAAAATAGAGCATCAAAAAGTCACAAATACCATCCATGACACGAAGCCCACAAAAAGTGCAGTAAAGGCATAACTTGTGAATGAAGAAAAGGTGATAAAACTACACATACTAGGCAGATGATAGAGAATAGATGGTAAAAATACTAAAAATAAAACCATGTTAATACATAATAAAGTTGAACAATATGAAACAACATTGTTCCAAAATGTTGATATGTCAAAACAACTCAACATGCATACATCACGCCTCACAGGAGTATGCTAGAAGCATATTTAAACAACGAGACCCCATAGCAGCCGTTTTCATCACTTGGCAGATGAGAGAGTGTTGAAGATTACACCATAGCCTACCTGGTACTTAATTGGGTATAGCTTTTTAGTAAAATGGGCTAAAGTCTAAGTATGTATTCAGCCCCTTAGGTGCCAGAGTATCAAGGTGATAGATCCATCTGCTCTCACTTTGCAGTAATCTGTTGGCCCGATTGCCACCCCTAGTTGGAGGAGGTTCCTGGTCAATGAGCATGCAGCGTATGCTCAAAACAGTATGTTTATATTCAGCGCAGTGCCGTGCTACCGGCTGATCTGATTCAGCCTGTTTCAGGGCCTCATGTATGGCACACCTGTGATTGGCCATCCGTTCACGAAAGGTGGTAACCGTTTTGCCCACATACACCTTGGAGCACGGGCAAATCAGGATGTATATGACATACGTGCTAGTGCATGTCAGACGATGGTGGATTTTGAATCTGTGATTGTTATGTGGGTGCTGGAAGGCATCACCCCTCAACATACCATTACAGGTGACACAGCTGGCCCATGGGCAGCAGCCCTTCTTTGAAGATTTCAGCCAGGTATCCTTTTTATAGTGTGCGGTTGAATCAGCCTTAACAAGGATATCTCTCCGATCTTTAGCTCTGCGGTATACCATCCTAGGTGCCGGCATCTTTTGAAACGGCAGGGTGGAATCGCTTTCAACCATGGGCCAATGTTTCCTTACTGCTCCGGTTAGAATTTCACTCTTGGGAACATATGTCGTGATCATATTCAACTGTTCCTTAGGTTGTATGTCCAAAGTCCCAGTGCTCAAGGTAGTATCTGTGTGTAACTACTTCTGGATATCGCGTATCTCATTCGTGGCATAGCCTCTTGCCTGTAGCTTCTTCCCCATTTCATCCATCTGGATGTGCATTTGGGGTATCTCGCTGTTGTTTCTGATTACGTGGGTGAGCTGAGAGGTGAGGACAACCTTCTTTTGGTGCCTGGGATGAAAACTTCTAGCGTCGAGAAGTGAATTGCGGTCGGTCGGTTTCGTGTATAGTGATGTTCCGAACCGCAGTTCACCGCAGGCATCAACCTTAAAGGGACATGAAACCCACATTTTTTCTTTCATGATTTAGAAAGAGAATGCAATTTTAAACATCTTTCTAATTTACTTCTATTATCTCATTTGCTTTATTCTCTTGATATTCTTTGCTGAAAAGCATATCTAGATATGCTCAGTAGCTGCTGATTGGTTGCTGCACATAGAAGCTTCGTGTGATTGGCTCACCCATGTGCATTGCTTTTTCTTTAACCAAGGATATCTAAAATATGAAGCAAAATAAATAATAGAAGTAAATTGTAATGTTTAAATTTGTATTCTCTTTCTGAATCATGAAAGAAAGATTTTGGGTTTAGTGGTCCTTTAAAGATATTCAAATCCAAAAAATGTACATTCATTAGGTCCAACTCAAGTTTGAACCTGATGGGGCTAGCCATGGAGTTCAGACCTGACACCCACTCACGCAACATAGCTTCAATGCCCCGCCATATCAGGAACACATCATCAATATAGCGAGTATAATACCTCACATATGGATGATCAAAGGGCTTCATGAGTTCTTGCTCATACCAAGCCATGTATATATTTGTGTAAGTGGGTGCCACGTTCGAACCCATGGCAGTCCCCACTATCTGTAGGTAGAAATTGCTCTCAAATTTGAAATAATTCATCTATAAACAGAGAGATAGCAATTCACAAAGAAATTCTACTGGTGGTCCATTGTAGTGTATATTATCCGTCACCATGGACCTGACAGCCTCCACACCTCCCATATGGGGAATGACAGTGTAGAGGCTGTCAACGTCCATGGTGACCAGAATGTCATTAGTCTGTAAGTCAGGGAATTCTTTAAGTATCCTAAGTAGACTCGGTGAGTCCTTTAGGTACGATTTTGTATTTTTAACCACATTCTGTAGATGTGAATCAGCGTAGACAGACAAATTGGTAAGCACTGAACCACGGGCAGACACTATAGGCCTGTCCGGTTGATTAATAAGTGTTTTATGCACTTTTGGGAGCAAGTACAAAACTGGTATGATGGGATGGTCAGTGGTCAGAAAAGATAATTCATTCTCATTTAGTATGCCAGCTTGAAAGTTGCGTTGCAACCAATAAAAACATAAATTACAAATTGAAATAGGCCTTGCAAATCAAGCAAATAGGGACTTGAAACAGTCCGAGATAGACATCCGAGGTAAAAGTTCCAAAGTTGAAACTAGGTATAGGATTACAGGCACCGCAAGCTTACCTCCAGCCTGTGTGTACTTATCGGTCTCTGCAAATGAAGTTACCGCCGTAGCGGGATGACGTCACCTTTATGGGCGCTGTCCTTGATCCACCGCCTGATTGGTCTTTTGGCGTAGCGGCTCCAAATGTAGAATTAACTTTCCAACAGCAAAGTGTCACAACTCTTGAGACTGTTTTCTATCTTTTAGCTGAAACTACAAGTTTGGACTCGATCAAGATTGGGATTAGCTACCTTTTGCATGAGCTATTCTCTGAAGCCTGTGAAGTCTACTGAAAGGAAACTGACAATACTAAGGTCAGCAAGGTCTAACAGGTAGCACAGGACAGATCATTACATTGCATAGCGATACCACAGATTCCCTGCATCTGGAGATTGGGAGCTACTTCCTTCTACACACCATCCTCTTTGAAGTATCCTGCGCGCCGACAGGCACTTAAGAGCAGATACTTTGCTGTTGGAAAGTTAATTCTACATTTGGAGCCGATACGCCAAAAGACCAGTCAGGCGGTGGATCAAGGACAGCGCCCATAAAGGTGATGGCATCCCGCTACGGCGGTAACTTCATTTGCAGAGACCGATAAGTACACACAGGCTGGAGGTAAGCTTGCGGTGCCTGTAATCCTATACCTAGTTTCAACTTTGGAACTTTTACCTCGGATGTCTATCTCGGACTGTGTCAAGTCCCTATTTGCTTGATTTGCAAGGCCTATTTCAATTTGTAATTTATGTTTTTATTGGTGGCAACCTATACTTAGTTAACGGAGACGTCCGTTTTTTACTGTGTAAGTCTTTTAATATAATATATATGTTATTAAATTTGGCATAGCCATATTTACTCATTGTTTACTGGTTATCCTTTAATTGCTTTCTGGTCATCCTTTAATTCTCAATTCACATGCACATAGTAGTTTATGATATCCTCCCATATATATGGTTATACACTTAGCATATAGAATTATTTAGTTTTGTTAAGTTTTCACATCACATTAGTCATTGTACTATTACTTACAATTTGATTCACCTTTAGCTATAGCACTCCTGCCTCTATTTTATTTGTACTATTGCCTGTAACCTATTAGGGACTCTTAGGTTATATCAGGAGCTTGGTGAATTCACTCTGTGCTCATATCTAACTTGTTTGTACGCAAACATATACATGGCTTGGTATGAGCAAGAACTCATAAAGCCCTTTGATCATCCATATGTGAGGTATTATACTCGCTATATTGATGATGTGTTCCTGATATGGCAGGGCAGTGAAGCTATGTTGCCTGAGTGGGTGTCAGGTCTGAACTCCATGGCTAGCCCCATCAGGTTCAAACTTGAGTTGGACCTAATGAATGTACATTTTTTGGATTTGAATATCTTTAAGGTTGATGCCTGCGGTGAACTGCGGTTTGGAAAATCACTATACACGAAACCGACCGACCGCAATTCACTTCTTGACGCTAGAAGTTTTCATTTCAGGCACCAAAAGAAGGGTGTCCTCACCTCTCAGCTCACCCGCGTAATCAGAAACAACAGCGAGATACCCCAAATGCATATCCAGATGGATGAAATGGGGAAGAAGCTACAGGCAAGAGGCTATGCCACGAATGAGATACGCGATATCCAGGAGAAGTTGTTACACACAGATATTACCTTGAGCACTGGGACTTTGGACATACAACCTAAGGAACAGTTGAATATGATCACGACATATGTTCCCTAGAGTGAAATTCTAACCGGAGCAGTAAGGAAACATTGGCCCGTGGTTGAAAGTGATTCCACCCTGCCGTTTCAAAAGATGCCGGCACCTAGGATGGTATACTGCAGAGCTAAAAATCTGAGAGATATCCTTGTTAAGGCTGATCCAACTGCCTACTATAAAAAGGATACCTGGCTGAAATCTTCAAAGAAGGGCTGCTGCCCATGTGCCAGCTGTGTCACCTGTAATGGTATGTTGAGGGGTGATACCTTCCAGCACCCACATAACAATCACAGATTCAAAATCCACCATCGTCTGACATGCACTAGCACATATGTAATATACATCCTGATTTGCCCGTGCTGCAAGGTGTATGTGGGCAAAACGGTTACCACCTTTCGTGAACGGATGGCCAATCACAGGTGTGCCATACGTGAGGCCCTGAAACAGGGTGAATCGGATCAGCCGGTAGCACGGCACTGCACTGAATATAAACATACTGTTTCGAGCATACGCTGCATGCTCATTAACCAGGAACCTCCTCCAACTAGGGGTGGCAATCGGGCCAACAGATTACTGCAACGTGAGAGCAGATGGATCTATCGCCTTGATACTCTGGCACCTAAGGGGCTGAATACATACTTAGACTTTAGCCCATTTTACTGAAAAGCTATACCAAATTAAGTACCAGGTAGGCTGTGGTGTAATCTTCAACACTCTCTCATCTTCCAAGTGATGAAAACGACTGCTATGGGGTCTTGTTGTTTAAATATGCTTCTAGCATACTCCTGTGAGGCGTGATGTATGCATGTTGAGTTGTTTTGACATATCAATATTTTGGAACAATGTTGTTTCATATTGTTCAACTTTATTATGTATTAACATGGTTTTATTTTTAGTATTTTTACCATCTATTCTCTATCATCTGCCTAGTATGTGTAGTTTTATCACCATTCACAAGTCATTCACAAGTTATGCCTTTACTGCACTTTTGTGGGCTTTGTGTCATGGATGGTATTTGTGACTTCTCGATGCTCTATTTTAGCACGGTGAAATATTTTTTTTTTCCCTACACAAATTCCAGTTCACTCCCATGAAACGATTACCACAGACATCTATAAGCTATAGTTCTATGTCGGCCCGTTCACACTGTGCGCTGTTTGTTTATGGCCATTGCTATGACAACCACTGAGCTATATTGTTGTGAGCCTGAGGTTGCGCATGCACATGAGTGCGAACGGACACGACGTATGACTCTACTGCCGCCGCCCCCTGTATATACTTGATCTGTTGCCGTGGTTACGGTGGTAGCCACGCCCTGACGTTGGATACGTCTATGCGTTTCTATGACGTTTATGGAGCCGATTTGGATTGCGGTGGTTTGGCGGTAAAATATTTTATGTATTTTGTGTATTTAAGGAATGCCGATTTTAATGTTTGTTAGGAGGTTGAGGTGCTCAGTTGTATTTGTTAAGGTGACATTTGACAAAGGCACAAAATATGTACCGAAACGTTATGTCTTTTTAAGTATATATAATAAAGGATGCTTTTAATATAAAGCCCAGTGAGTGCCTGCTTTTTTCCTGGACATTATATATATATATATATATATATATATATATATATATATATATATATATATATATATATATATATATATACTGTATATATATGTATATATATATATATATATATATACTGTATATGTCTATATGTGTGTAGATATGTATTTATAGACATATATACACATATAAACACATAAATACATATATAGACATATACATTAGTGCATTGGAGCTCTTTGCAGTCAAGTAGCTGAAAACATGAAAAATCATATGTATGCAATATTCTTATTTAATAAAGTGTTTAACCGTGTATGTACTGTAAATATTTCACATTCTAAAGCTCTTTACTAGTATTTTTAATTACTTATTCCTATATATATATACATTAGAAATAGCAGTTGTTCCAGCACTACAACCTTGGTTCTCTATCACACACCTGGGTGCAGTCCTTGAGGAACATATAGAGAAATACTTATTGAGTGAAGAGCACTCTCAGGATTTTTGAATTTGCAAAAAAGATATTTATTTCAAATACCAACAATTCTTCATAGTCGACATTTCAGCTTTCTTAGAAGCCTTCTTCAAGACAAACAACATCTCATGTCGGCATATAGCCGTGCTCCACAAACAGGAAATGCTGGAGCACGGCTACATGCCGACATGAGATGTTGTTTGTCTTGAAGAAGGCTTCTAAGAAAGCTGAAACGTCGACTATGAAGAATTGTTGTTATTTGAAATAAATATTTCTTTTGCAAATTCAAAAATCCTGAGAGTGCCCTTCACTGAATGAGGCCTAGTTATCAACGTGTCAACTTTCCTGCCTTCGCCGGTCCAATACGCCCGCCTAAGCTCGCCTACCTTTGCCGCCGCGGACCTGCTAAATTTCACCTAAATTATCAAAAAAGCTGTCAAAAAGCCGCGCACCAAGTACGGGGCGATGAGCAGCGGACTGTGATAGTTATCACTCATCCGATCTCGCTGCTCTTCGGCTTTTTGACAGCTTTATTGCTAGCCTGTCACTAAGCACTCACACTAAATACACTGTTCTACCCCCTGTACTGGTGCCCCCGGAGCCTCCCGCAACTAAATAAAGTTATTAACCCCTAAACCGCCACTCCTAGACCCCGCCGCAACTCTTATAAATGTATTAACCCCAAAACCGCCGCTCCCGGACACCGCCGCAACCTACATTATACCTAGTAACCCCTATCCTGCCCCCCCTATACCGTTGCCTTCTATAATAAAGTTATTAACCCCTATCCTGCTGATCCCGTACCTCGCCGCAACTTAATAAATAGTTTAACCCCTAAACCGCTGCTCCCGGACCCCGCCGCAACCTATATTAAATTTATTAACCCCTAATCTACACCGTCGCCACCTATAATACATTTATTAACCCCTATCCTGCCCCCCACTACACCGCTGCCACTGTAATAAATGTATTAACCCCTAAACCTAAGTCTAACACTAACCCTAAACCCCCTAACTTAAATATTAATTAAATAAATCTAAATAATATTTCTATTATTAACTAAATTAATCCTATTTAAAACTAAATACTTACATTTAAAATAAATCCTAATATATCTACAATATAAATAATAATTATATTGTAGCTATCTTAGGATTTAATTTTATTTTACAGGCAATTTTGTATTTATTTTAACTAGGTACAATAGCTATTAAATAGTTATTAACTATTTAATAGCTACCTAGCTAAAATAAAGAGAAATTTACCTGTAAAATAAAAACTAACCTAAGTTACAATTACACCTAACACTACACTATACTTTAACAAATTACTCCTATTTAAAACTAAATACTTACCTGTAAAATAAACCCAAAGATAGCTACAATGTAATTAATAATTACATTGTAGCTATTTTAGGATTTATATTTATTTTACAGGTAACTTTCTATTTATTTTAGCTAGTTAGAATAGTTATTAAATAGCTACCTAGCTAAAAGAAATACAAAATTACCTGTAAAATAAATCCTAACCTAAGTTACAATTAAAACTAACACTACACTATCGTTAAATTAATTAAATAAATTAACTACAAATAACTACAATTAAATATAATTACATAAACTAACTAAATTTAGGGGTATGTGGGTGGTGGGTTGTAATGTTGGGGCGGGGTTGTATTTTTCTTTTACAGGCAAAAGAGCTGTTTTCTTTGGGGCATGCCCCGCAAAAGGCCCTTTTAAGGGCTGGTAAGGTAAAAGAGCTTTGAAATTTTTTAATTTAGAATAGGGTAGGGCATTTTTTTTATTTTGGGGGGCTTTGTTATTTTATTAGGGGGCTTAGATTAGGTGTAATTAGCTTAGAATTGTTGTAATATTTTTTTAATGTTTGTAACTTATTTTTTTATTTTTTGTAACTTAGCTTTTTTTATTTTTTTGTACTTTAGTTAATGTAATTGTATTTAATTGTAGTTATTTTTAGTTAATTAATTTAATTTATTTAATGATAGTGTAGTGTTAGTTTTAATTGTAACTTAGGTTAGGATTTATTTTACAGGTAATTTTGTATTTCTTTTAGCTAGGTAGTTATTAAATAGTTAATAACTATTTAATAACTATTCAAACTAGCTAAAATAAATACAAAGTTATCTGTAAAATAAATATAAATCCTAAAATAGCTACAATGTAATTATTAATTACATTGTAGCTATCTTAGGGTTTATTTTACAGGTAAGTATTTAGTTTTAAATAGGATTCATTTATTTAAGTATAGTGTAGTGTTAGGTTTAATTGTAACAGGTTAGTTTTTATTTTACAGGTAATTTTCTCTTTATTTTAGCTAGGTAGCTAAAATAGTTAATAACTATTTAATAGCTATTGTACATAGTTAAAATAAATTGAAAGTTACCTGTAAAATAAAAATAAATGCTAAAATAGCAACAATATAATTATTATTTATATTGTAGCAATATTTGGGTTTATTTTAAAGGTAAGTATTTAGTTTTAAATAGGATTAACTTACGGCTAGATTTAGAGTTTGGCGTTAGCCGTCAAAACCAGCGTTAGAGGCTCCTAACGCTGGTTTTGGGCTACTGCTGGTATTTAGAGTCAGTCAGGAAAGGGTCTAACACTCACTTTCCAGCCGCGACTTTTCCATACCGCAGATCCCCTTACGTTAATTGCGTATCCTATCTTTTCAATGGGATCTTTCTAACGCTGGTATTTAGAGTCGTGGCTGAAGTGAGCGTTAGAAATCTAATGACAAAACTCCAGCCACAGAAAAAAGTCAGTAGTTAAGAGCTTTCTGGGCTAACGCCGGTTTATAAAGCTCTTAACTACTGTGCTCTAAAGTACACTAACACCCATAAACTACCTATGTACCCCTAAACCGAGGCCCCCCCACATCGCCGCCACTCTATTAAAACATTTTAACCTCTAATCTGCCGACCGCACACAGCCGCCACCTACGTTATCCCTATGTACCCCTATTCTGCTGCCCCTAATACCGCAGACACCTACATAATATTTATTAACCCCTAATCTGCCGCCCCCACTATCGCTGACACCTGCATATTTCTTTTAACCCCTAATCTGCCGCTCCGTACACCGCTGCAACCTACATTATACCTATGTACCCCTAATCTGCTGCCCCTAACATAGCCGACCCCTATATTATATTTTTAACCCCTAATCTGCCGCCCCCAACGTCGCCTCCACCTACCTACAATTATTAACCCCTAATCCGCCTCATTCCCACCTCAATAACCCTATAATAAATAGTATTAACCCCTAATCTGCCCTCCCTAACATCGCCGACACCTAACTTCAAGTATTAACCCCTAATCTGCCGGCCAGACCTCGCAGCTACTCTAATTCAGTGATTTTTAACCTTTTTTTGGCGTGGCACACTTTTTTACATAAAAAAATCCTGTGGCACACCACCATCCCATTTTAAAAAAAATCACACATTGTAGCCTAATACAGCATATATATATACACATACACACAAACACACACATACTGTATGTATTGTGCTGTTATGCCATGCCTCCTACAAACTACCCCTGCACTGGGAGTAAAAAACAAGCAAAGTTTATAAAATATGTCACACTGTTGTCAGTCTGCCGTGGCACACCGGAGGATCTCTCACGGCACACTAGTGTACCACGGCACACTGGTTGAAAAACACTGCTCTAATTAATGTATTAACCCCTAAAGCTAAGTCTAACCCTAACCCTAACACCCCCCTAAGTTAAATTTAATATAAATCTAACGAAATAAATTAACTCTTACGGATCTCTCATGGCACACTAGTGTACCACGGCACACTGGTTGAAAAACACTGCTCTAATTAATGTATTAACCCCTAAAGCTAAGTCTAACCCTAACCCTAACACCCCCCTAAGTTAAATTTAATTTAAATCTAATGAAATAAATTAACTCTTATTAAATAAATTATTCCTATTTAAAGCTAAATACTTACCTGTAAAATAAACCCTAATATAGCTACAATATAAATTATAATTATATTGTAGCTATTTTAGGATTAATATTTATTTTACAGGCAACTTTGTATTTATTTTAACCAGGTACAATAGCTATTAAATAGTTAATAACTATTTAATAGCTACCTAGTTAAAATAATTACAAAATTACCTGTAAAATAAATCCTAACCTAAGTTACAATTAAACCTAACACTACACTATCAATAAATAAATTAAATAAAATACCTAAAAATAAATACAATTAAATAAACTAACTAAGTTACAAAAAATAAAAAAAATAATTACAAACATAATAAAAATATTACAACAATTTTAAGCTAATTACACCTACTCTAAGGGCTCCATGTACTAAGCAGTCAGCGAGCTACCCGCAACAAATCTCGCGTCAAAACTCGCAAACTGATATGTACAAAGTCGTCAACTATGTTCAAACTCGCATCTTTAAAATTGCGAGCGTACTTATCCGCCAAACCTCGCTACCTCTCCATTTTTCACTGTAATTAGACACATTTGACCACCAACTCGCCAAAAACGAATGTACTAAAAAATCTATTTGTCCGCTCGCTACAATTTCCGCTCCCACCTCGTTATTTTTGCCTCGCCACCTTTTAGGTGGCGGGCAAGGTACAAAACAATAGGAAAGTCAATCTAGACGCCAGTCTAGACATACATAAAAGGCAGTAATATCAGCATTGTACAGCATAACTGGCGTCTAATTTGTCTCTCATTTCCATGTACATAAATTGCGCCAAATTTGTCGACTGTAATTAAAGAGTAATCTATATTTTAAATTTGTATTGTATAGTTGTCAATCTTTATAATTATTTTTATATTAATATTTATATATTATCAGATCCAAATGAAGCCATATCCAAATTGTAAATAAATATTACAAAAATAACGCTCTGTTATCACTCTTCAAAAAATTTTGAACAATAATAAAGTTGTTTAGATAAGTTGAACTTTTATAGGAGCAAAATTCTATTCCCGCGACTACTATGATGTTCGTGACACCTTGCATGTCACGTGTTAATAATTGGCCAGACAATTCAACTGAAAGTTAAGTACATCAGCTTAGTCGCGGCGAGCGAGGCGTCAAATTTATCAATAATCCGCCACTGCTTGCGGCGGGCTAGACTTGTCTATTTATTGGGGGATTATTAGTACATAGTGACAGCGGACACCATTTCGCCCGCGGCGAGTAACGGCGAGTTTATCCGCGTCTAAAATGACGGATGAATTGACGGCTTAGTACATGGAGCCCTAAGTCCCCTAATAAAATAACAAAGCCCCCCAAAATAAAAAAATGCCCTACCCTATTCTAAAATTAAAATAGAAAAGCTCTTTTACCTTACCAGCCCTTAAAAGGGCCCTTTGCGGGGCATGCCCCAAAGAATTCAGCTCTTTTGCCTGTAAAAAAAACATACAATACCCCCCAACATTACAACCCACCACCCTCATACCCCTAATCTAACCCAAACCCCCCTTAAATAAACCTAACACTAAGCCCCTGAAGATCTTCCTACCTTGTCTTCACCATGCCAGGTATCACCGATCGCTCCAGGATCCGAAATCTTCATCCAAGCCCAAGCAGGGGCTGGAGATCCATCATCCGGCTGAAGTCTTCTATCAAGCAACGGCTGAAAAGGTCCAGAAGAGGCTCCAAAGTCTTCCTCCTATCCGAGCAGAAGAGTAGATCCGGACCGGCAACCATCTTCTTCAAAGTGGTCACAAGCGGCTCCATGTTGAGGACCTCCGGGGCGGATCCATCCTCTTCTTGCGACGTCCTAAGTCCGAATGAAGGTTCCTTTAAATGACATCATCCAAGATGGCGTCCCTCAAATTCCGATTGGTTGATAGGATTCTATCAGCCAATCGGAATTAAGGTAGGGAAAATCTGATTGGCTGATTGAATCAGCCAATCAGATTGAGCTCGCATTCTATTGGCTGTTCCGATCAGCCAATAAAATGCAAGCTCAATCTGATTGGCTGATTGGATCAGCCAATCGGATTGAACTTGAATCTGATTGGCTGATTCCATCAGCCAATCAGAATTTTCCTACCTTAATTCCGATTGGCTGATAGAATCCTATCAGCCAATCGGAATTCGAGGGACGCCATCTTGGATGACACCATTTAAAGGAACCTTCATTCGGACTTAGGACATCGCAAGAAGAGGATGGATCCACGCCGGAGGTCTTCAACATGGAGCCGCTTGTCACCGCTTTGAAGAAGATGGTTGCCGGTTCGGATCTACTCTTCTGCCCGGATAGCATGAAGACTTTGGAGCCTCTTCTGGACCTCTTCAGCCGTCGCTTGATATTAGACTTCAGCCGGATGATGGATCGCCAGCCCCCGCTTGGGCTTGGATGAAGACTTCGGAGCCTGGAGTGATTGGTGATACCTGGCATGGTGAAGACAAGGTAGGAAGATCTTCAGGGGCTTAGTGTTAGGGTTATTTAAGGGGGGTTTGGGTTAGATTAGGGGTATGTGGGTGGTGGGTTGTGATGTTGGGGGGGTATTGTATGTTTTTTTTTACAGGCAAAAGAGCTGAATTCTTTGGGGCATGCCCCGCAAAGGGCCCTTTTCAGGGCTGGTAAGGTAAAAGAGCTTTTCTATTTTAATTTTAGAATAGGGTAGGGCATTTTTTTATTTTGGGGGGCTTTGTTATTTTATTAGGGGGCTTAGAGTAGGTGTAATTAGTTTAAAATTGTTGTAATATTTTTCTAATGTTTGTAAATATTTTTTTATTTTTTGTAACTTAGTTCTTTTTTATTTTTTGTACTTTAGTTAGTTTATTTCATTGTATTTATTTGTAGGTATTGTATTTAATTAATTTATTGATAGTTTAGTGTTAGGTTTAATTGTAGGTAATTGTAGGTATTTTATTTAATTTATTTATTGATAGTGTAGTGTTAGGTTTAATTGTAACTTAGGTTAGGATTTATTTTACAGGTAATTTTGTAATTATTTTAACTAGCTAACTATTAAATAGTTAATAACTATTTAATAGCTATTGTACCTGGTTGCCTGTAAAATAAATATTAATCCTAAAATAGCTACAATATAATTATAATGTATATTGTAGCTATATTAGGGTTTATTTTACAGGTAAGTATTTAGCTTTAAATAGGAATAAGTTATTTAATAAGAGTTAATTTATTTCGTTAGATTTAAATTATATTTAAGTTAGGGGGGTGTAAGTGTTAGGGTTAGACTTAGCTTTAGGGGTTAATACATTTATTATAGTAGCGGTGTGGTCCGGTCGGCAGATTAGGGGTTAATAATTGTAGGTAGGTGGAGGCGACGTTGGGGGCGGCAGATTAGGGGTTAACAAATATAATATAGGGGTCGGCGGTGTTAGGGGCAGCAAATTAGGGGTACATAGGTATAATGTAGGTTGCGGCGGAGCGGCAGATTAGGGGTTAAAAATAATATGCAGGTGTCAGCGATAGCGGGGGCAGCAGATTAGCGGTTAATAAGTGTAAGGTTAGGGGTGTTTAGACTCGGGGTACATGTTAGAGTGTTAGGTGCAGAAATAGGAAGTGTTTCCCCATAGGAAACAATGGGGCTGCGTTAGAAGCTGAACGCTGCTTTTTTGCAGGTGTTAGGTTTTTTTTCAGCTCAAACAGCCCCATTGTTTCCTATGGGGGAATCGTGCACGAGCACGTTTTTGAAGCTGGCCGCGTCCGTAAGCACCGCTGGTATCTAGAGTTGCAGTGGCGGTAAATTATGCTCTACGCTCCCTTTTTGGAGCCTAACATACTGAAAACCCAGCCATTCTGTGAACTCTAAATACCAGTGGTATTTAAAAGGTGCGGGGAAAAAAAGCCAGCGTTAGCTACGCGGGTCGTTACCGACAAAACTCTAAATCTAGCTGTTAGTTAATAAGATAAATATTATTTAGATTTATTTAATTAATATTTAAGTTAGGGGGGTTTTAGGGTTAGTGTTAGACTTAGGTTTAGGGGTTAATAATTTTATTACAGTGGCAGCGGTGTAGGGGGGGCAGGATAGGGGTTAATAAATGTATTATAGGTGTAGGCGTGCAAATTAGGGGTTAATAAGTTTAATATAGGTTGCGGCGGGGTCCTGGGGCGGCGGTTTAGGGGAAAACTATTTATTTAGTTGCGGCGAGGTGAGGGATCAGCAGGATAGGGGTTAATAACTTTATTATAGAGGGCGGCGGTATAGGGGGGGCAGGATAGCGGTTAATAGGTATCATGTAGGTGGCGGCGGGGTCTGGGAGCTGCGGTTTAGGGGTTAATACATATATTATAGTTGCGGCGAGGTCAGGGAGCAGCGGTTTAGGGGTTAATATGTATAGAGTAGCTTGCGGTGGGCTCCGGGAGTTGTGGCGGTATAGGGGGGACAGATTAGGGGTGTTTAGACTCGGGGTACATGTTAGGATGTTAGGTGCAGACATCTCCCATAGAAATCAATGGGATGTCTGGCAGCAGCGAACTTGTACTTTCGCTATGGTCAGACTCCCATTGATTCCTATGGGATCCGCCGCCTCCAGGGATTGAAAACCAGGTACGCTGGGCCGGAAAAGTGCCGAGCGTACCTGCTAGTTTTTTGATAACTAGCAAAAGTAGTCAGATTGTGCCGCACTTGTGTGTGTAACATCTGGAGTGACGTAAGAATCGATCTGTGTCGGACTGAGTCCGGCGGATCGAAGCTTACATCACAAAATTCTACTTTTGCCGGTCTCTAGCATTTGATAACTAAGGCGAATCAGCCTCGCCACAAATACGCTGCGGAATTCCAGTGTATTTGAGGTTGACGGCTTGATAACTAACCCCCAATAAGTATTTCTCTCTCTCTCTCTCTCTCTCTCTCTCTCTCTCTCTCTCTCTCTCTTTCTATATATATATATATATATATATGTATATAATTTATTAATTTATAAAATATTTTACCAGGAAGGATACATTGAGATTTCTTTCGTTTTCAAGTATGTCCTGGGTCCACAAAACATTTCATAGATATAATAGGGTACAATAAAATACAAAAACAATAGTAATACATAATATATGCAGAATTTAACATAGAACAGGTAGGAAATATAACCATGACAGGTGCATTCTGTTTTGGGATATGTAGAGAGCGATATTCTTAAAGGATTTTAGGCTTGGGAAAGGTTTAAAAGTGTGCGGGAGGTCGTTCCATAATTGTGGGGCTCTGTAGGAAAAGGAGGAAAGCTGCTTTCTTTTTGTATTGAGGCAAACTAAATAATGTGCTGGTACTGGATTGGAGGTTATAGGAGGTGGGAACAGTCGGGTAGGGTGGGAGCTTCCCAGAAAAGCTCTTAAACACAAGGCTGGAAAGATGAAGGGTGCATCTGGATTCCAGCGATAGCCAGTTTAGTTCTTTTAGCATGTCACAATGGTGGGTCCTGTAGTTACATTGTAGCACAAAATGGCAGAACGAGTTATACAATGTATTAAGTTTATTAAGGTGAGGTTGCGGTGCAGGTGCATATACTACATTCCTATGATCAATGATTGGCATCAGCATTTGCTGTACAATCTTTTCCTTTACTGTAGGGCTGAGGCAGGATTTGTTTCTGTATAGGGCATCTAGTTTTAGATAGTGTTTATATGCAAGTTTTTCTATGTGGAGGCCAAAAGATAGATTGGGGTCTAACAACATACCCAAGTATTTGAAAGAGTGGACTGCGGTCAGTATGCAATTTGATTTTGTTTTGATGCGTAGATGGGAACTTTGTAGTTTGTATAATTTAGGTATCATTCCAAAGATCATTGTGACAGTTTTGTCAGTGTTTAGGAAGAGTTTGTTTTTTGAGATCCACTTTTCTACCTCTGTGAACTGGTCTTGGAGCACTGCCTCAAGCTGCGGTAGATCAGATTTGCTTGCATAGATTACCGTGTTGTCTGCGTACATGTGTACAGTTGAGGATTTGCAGACATTTGGCAGATCATTTATAAATAATGTGAATAGTAGGGGGCCGAGAATGGAACCTTGGGGAACACCACATGTGACTGGGAGAGGGAGGGAGTCACTGTCAGAAATGGAGACATATTGTGATCGATCCAATACATATGATCGAAACCAGGTTAGCGTACGATCACAAATACCTGAGTTTTTTTAGTTTGAGCAGTAGTATATCATGGTCTACTGTGTCAAAGGCCTTTGCAAAATCAAGGAAAATTGCTACAGTTACGTCTCCTTGATCCATGCCA
This sequence comes from Bombina bombina, assembly GCF_027579735.1. Classification (NCBI taxonomy): domain Eukaryota; kingdom Metazoa; phylum Chordata; class Amphibia; order Anura; family Bombinatoridae; genus Bombina; species Bombina bombina. The sequence continues at coordinate 883,560,988 of NC_069501.1, read as the reverse complement.
GTTTGGATGTTGTTGCAAACTTTTAGGAGGGCAGTTGTAGTGGAGTGATTTAGGTGAAAACCTGATTGATCAGGGGTCAGATAGTTAGATTGTTGGTAATACTAACATAGTTGCGTATGGATGCATTTTTCTAAGATTTTTTATAATACTGGGAGCAATGATATTGGGCAATAGTTAGTAACCAAGGTTAACTCACCACTTTTATGGATAGGCACTACTCTTGCAGTCTTCCAAAGTTTGGGTATGTATCCAGAAATCAAGGATTTGTTAATTAGGGTTGTGACAGGTTTAGCAATTGCCGGCTCACTGAGATTCAACAGCATTGGTGGGATTCGATCAGGTCCAGACTGGTTTTTCATTTTTTGATTATTAAATATATATATTACTAAACTATTTAAGAATAAATAGAACATATTGTTCTATGTGAAGAACATTGGAATGGGAAATATTTATAATTTATGTTGGGTTTAGCGCACTTGAATAAACATAGTCTGGTTAGCGCGTGAGTATGGGTGTTAGGTTTTTTGCAGTTTACATGCCACATTAAAGTCTAGGGAAGAATACTTGGACGTGTTCACAACATTGAAGTCCCAATTTTTGTGCTCCTCTGTTTTTGCCTGTGCACTATTCTTTTTCTTTTAACTCACAACAGGAACGCAACCTTATGTGTGCAAAAAGCCTCCGTCTAGTGACGTTAACGTGTAGGTGGAAGCACTAAATAGCGCTCAACTCATAAAATCTAGCCCATAGTGGATATGCTTGTTTGTTGGGATATTAAATTTAACTTCTTTTTTATTTGTGCAAAAGTGAGTATTATTATTTTATTTTTTACTTTAATTGATTGAACAGGCAAAGTTTTATTTATAAAATGTCATTGTGTTTTGCCCATGCATGCAACCAGTGCTACGTTCAAAAATGTTATGAGGCCACTCATTAATAATTTGAATAGTTTTGCCTCTGGTGTTTCAAGTCTTTTTGCCGTTGTATTCGATAAGCTAAAAATGGCCCTGTAAATGTGTTAATTAATAAAAATTGGATTGTGATGAGCGAAACAGGTCTGGAATTGATAATAAAAAAGTGCTGCTGATAAACAGTTGAAATGGCTGATTGTTATTGCATCAGCATAGAAAAGGGACGACAATAATTATTAAACAATATTTTGTGTTTAACCTCACAATTAGAAAATATGTATTTAAAATGTCCACAATATTCAACAAAATACTTGTTAAATGTACTGTGATAAACTCAATTAGAGCAAAGATATTATGGCAAGAACACATTCTAGGTTTTAACAGACAGTGACAACTTATCCTCAAAATACACTCTGCTTTATCTTACACACACAGTGGATTTAAAGACTTGTACTGAGCTTGCAATATAATGGTTAGAAGTATTATGGAGACCTTTGGGAGCTGCACGTGTTTCTCTGTGTGTGATACTGGTTACTAGTCACTGATTTAGAGTCTTCTGAAAATCAGTTAATTAAAATGTAACAGGTACGACTGTGTATTATATGCTTCAACTACATCTAAAGCATTTCTTTTAAGATCTCTATAAAAAAGAGCAAGTGACGGATAACCAGTAATAACATTTTCAAAGACATTTCCCTTGCAGGAAAATGCTCTGTATTCAATTATATATCTACAGGGCAACCTTTAGCTATAAAATGTGTTTGCTCTGCTGCTTGACACTATCTTTGTCACTAGTGTTTCTCCTTACCTCAAGTGCTTCCTTTTCATTGATAATCATGCGGAATGTTTTAATTTGAAATAGGCTTTATGGTGTATACGTAGTTTAACTGCTACATATGCACCTCCATGGGAATGTAACTAAATAACTAAACTTTATTGTATTTGGCAATAAAAAATGTACAATATAATCCAGAACCTGATAATATACATATTTGTATTAGAAATAAGCTATAGCAGCAGATATGCAATAATAACTAGATATGTGCGATTCGTTTTGGATCGATTCTGAAATTCGGAAAATTCGGCTATTCGTATCGAACCAAATTTCCGAATTAAAATACTGCCGAATTTACCGAATAAATCCAAATTACTTCGGATTTATTTGGTAAATTCGGATGGCCATGGATTACACTAGTATTGTACAGTATAAGTCTAATCCCACCTAGCACTTACCGAAATTCCGAACCGAACCGAATCGAACCGAATTCAGCCGAATTTAGTACATAATATGATAATACTAGTCTAATATCCCACCTAACACTTACCAAAATTCCGAATTTCTGAACCGAATCGAACCAAATCGAACCGAATCGGAAACAAATCCGAGCCAAATTTATTCGAATCCGAATGAATCCGAAACAAATCCGAACCAAATTGATTCAAATTTTTCCGAATTCGAATCGCTCCGAACCGAAATTAGAAAAAATCTGAATCGATCCGAACCAAACCGAATTTTTTCGCCATGCACATGTCTAATAATAACACTTATTTACAAATAAATAGTATAGGTGTTAAGTTATTTATTCATCATCATTTCATCATATATCATCTGATTTATCTACTTATCAGTTAATTTGATTATTTCTAATTGTTTTTTACACTTAAATGTTCAATATTCATTGTCAGCTGAATATGCTATAATAAAAAAGGGCTTAGCAGTTTATGGATAGTATTTTGGATCTAGTTTATTCTCAGTCTGTCATGCATCCTATTATACCAATAAGATGATATTTTTTATTTTGCTTGGCGATGTAATACGTAATTCCATAGCAAAATTAAGTTTTTTTCTCCACTCCAGTGGTTACAGTCAAACATGAACAAAACATGAATATCAACATAGGTTATAGAATTGTACGTTCATATCTCATTGCTTCTTCTTTAGACCGAAAAAGATGCACAAAAGCATAATATACAGGAAGAAGTTTTCATCATCCTACCATTTACATAACAGCTACAGAAAATGTGTCAAGGCATATGATATTAGGTATTTAATAAAAATAAAAAAAAGTAAATGTCAACTTGCTTGGATTGTCATCCTTTGTTGCTACTAAATCACGTTAGTTTTTTTAGACAGTACACTGAGAATGAAGAGGAAGAAGTAAAGTTAAGGAAAGAACAGGTGGGGGGGATGAGAAGAAAAGAAGAGAGGGATAAGATAGGGTGGACACCCATGGACATCTGAATAGTAGAGGAAACAAAAAAGAATATTTTAATGTATTAGGCTAATGTAGGTCTCATTAAACTGGGTCTAATTCAAAGACTTTCTGAGTCTTCCCAAATAATCTATTCCTCCCAAATTTTTATGTATTCTGACCTATTATCTAGGAGAGACGAGGCAATATTAGCCCTTTGATGATAAAGTCTAATTTTGTTCAATATTAATTGGAAGTGAGTAATCAAAGCTTTTCAATGTTCTGTGATAAGGGTTTTTACTGCCGTGCAAATTATCCCAGATGACTTCAGAGAGTATTTTGATAAACCATTAATTGGGAAGTGTAATAGAGCTTGTTCCTTAGTGAGGTTAACTTGGATATCAAAGATTTTACTCAATAGGTTATTGGTGTCCTCCCAGACCCATTGTATTTTAGGACATGTCCACATGTGCGTGTAAGTTCCTTCTTCTGGGCATCCTCTACAGCAGTTGTGTGAGTGTAGGGTTTCAATAGAGGAGGTTGTGTGTCTGAATCTACTTGGATGTAGGTACCACCTATATGCCACTTTAATGTAGTTCTCTTTTAAATTTGCACTATTAGAACTTGCTAAAGCCTCTGTGTAGGGTGTCAATCCATTCTTTGTTATTTTTTGAACATTGCCCTTCATCTTCCCATTTTTTAATACATTTTAAATAGCTTGAAGGGTTCTCAGTATTTAGTACATTATATAGGCCTGTAATAGTTCCATTTAATCTTTTGGAAGAAACATATCGCTATATTACGAGTATTGCATTAGCCTTAAAAAGCAGCGTTGAGAGGTCCCAACGCTGCTTTTTAACGCCAGCTGGTACTACGAGTCTTGCAGGTACAGGTGTACCGCTCACTTTTTTGGCCAGACTCAAAAATACCGCAAATCCACTTACGTCAATTGCGTAAACTATTTTTTCAATGGGACGTGCATAGCACAGAGTCTGACAAAAAGTGAGTGGTAGACCCTCTCCTGTCAAGACTGGTACCGCATTTAAAAGTCAGTAGTTAAGAGTTTTACACTAAAACACTGTAGCATAAAACTCTTAACTAAAGTGCTAAAAGTACACTAACACCCATAAACTACCTATTAACCCCTAAACCGAGACCCTCCCACATCGCAAACACTATAATAAATATTTTAATCTGCCGAACCGGACATCGCCACCACTATAACAAATATATTAATTTGCTAAAAGAACTAAAACTTTTAAAAGTAATACCAAGAAGACCTATCAAATTAAATCTTTCATTAATTGTTCAACTATAGGGGTTATATACCTCTTGTCATGATCGTGCCCCCTTTTTTATGTGGGAAAAATCTACAGAGAATTTTGTTCGCGTATAACTGAACATCGTGATGATGTAAAAGATTTCAACATTGAAAGCCCAATTGCTAGACATTTTGCTCAGTATCACCAATCTAAAACCGACAGTCTGAAGTTTGTAGGGATTGAATCTGTAAAAGTCAGTAGAAGAGGTGGTAATATAGATATTATACTTCTACAAAAAGAAACTTGTTGGATTTGCTATTTGAATACATTATCCCCAAATGGACTAAATGAAAAATTAGAGTTTGCTTCCTTTTTAGGCTGATATTCTATCCTTATCAGTTAATATTGAGGTTAAAGTATGGCATTTTGCCTAAACGCATAAGGGGTTATTGGCAGCCTGTGAGTAAATGCTTTATGATAAATTAAAATTGAATTTCTAATATTAAGGTGTTCCTGTTGTATTAAATAACTGCTATTAAGACATTTAAGGATCTTCTAATAAGTTGTATGAATGGTGTGCGATTGTTTAGTTGTATGTGATTTTTTTTTACAGCCGTTTACGATAGGATTGTTTTGCCTGTTTAACCCCTTAATGACCACAGCACTTTTCCATTTTCTGTCCGTTTGGGACCAAGGCTATTTTTACATTTTTGCGGTGTTTGTGTTTAGCTGTAATTTTCCTCTTACTCATTTACCGTACCCCCACATATTATATACCGTTTTTCTCGCCATTAAATGGACTTTCTAAAGATACCATTATTTTCATCATATCTTATAATTTACTATAAAAAAAATATAAAATATGAGGAAAAATTGAAAAAAATACACTTTTTCTAACTTTGACCCCCAAAATCTGTTACACATCTACAACCACCAAAAAACACCCATGCTAAATAGTTTCTAAATTTTGTCCTGAGTTTAGAAATACCCAATGTTTACATGTTCTTTACTTTTTTTGCAAGTTATAGGGCAATAAATACAAATAGCACTTTGCTATTTCCAAACCATTTTTTTTTCAAAATTAGCGCTAGTTACATTAGAACACTAATATCTTTCAAGAATCTCTGAATATCTATTGACATATATATATTTTTTTTTAGTAGACATCCCAAAGTATTGATCTAGGCCCATTTTTGTATATTTCATGCCACCATTTCACCGCCAAATGCGATCAAATAAAAAAAATTGTTCACTTTTTCACAAATTTTTTCACAAACTTTAGGTTTCTCACTGAAATTATTTACAAACAGCTTGTGCAATTATGGCACAAATGGTTGTAAATTGTTCTCTGGGATCCCCTTTGTTCAGAAATAGCAGACTTATATGGCTTTGGTGTTGCTTTTTGGTAATTAGAATGCCACTAAATGCCACTGCGCACCACACGTGTATTATGCCCAGCAGTGAAGGGGTTAATTAGGGAGCATGTAGGGAGCTTTTTGGGGTAATTTTAGCTTTAGTGTAGTGTAGTAGACAACCCCAAGTATTGATCTAGGCCCATTTTGGTATATTTCATGCCACCATTTCACCGCCAAATGCAATCAAATTAAAAAAAACGTAACATTTTTCACAATTTTAGGTTTCTCACTGAAATCATTTACAAACAGCTTGTGCAGTTATGGCACAAATGGTTGTAAATGCTTCTCTGGGATCCCCTTTGTTCAGAAATAGCAGACATATATGGCTTTGGCGTTGCTTTTTGGTATTTAGAAGGCCGCTAAATGCCGCTGCGCATCACACGTGTATTATAGCTAGCAGTGAAGGGGTTAATTAGGTAGCTTGTAGGGAGCTTGCAGGGTTAATATCACATTTAGAGTAGAGCTCAGCCTCCCACCTGAAACATCAGACCCCCTGATCCCTCCCAAACAGCTCTCTTCCCTCCCCCACCCCACAATTGTCCCCGCCATCTTAAGTACTGGCAGAAAGTCTGCCAGTACTAAAATAAAAGCTATATTTGGTTTTTTTGTGTGTTTTTAAAAAGGCATATTTACATATGCTGCTGTGTACTATCCCCCCTTATCCCCTAACCTCACTGATCCCCCCCAAACAGCTCTATAACCCTCCCACTCTAACTTAATCTGCGCCATCTTGGGTACTGGCAGCTGTCTGCCAGTACCCAGTTTAGAAGAAAAACATGCTTTTTTTTAATTTTTACTAATTTTTTCTGTAGTGTAGCTTCCCCCCACACCAAACCAACCCCCACCCCTCCACGATCTCTTTTTGTGCTTTTGCACAAACAAGATTTGGGTATTTCTTATTAAATATATTTGCCGTAGTGTAGCGGTTCCCACCCGCTCCCGCCCGTGCACGCGCCCGCCCGCCACCCTCCGTGCACGCGCGCGCGCCCGCGCGCACCCCCTAGCGTTCCCGCCCCCGATCCCGCCCCCCTTGACTTCACGGCACACACCGATGGCCGCCCACCCGCCTCCCAAGCCGGCTCCCACCCACCAACGATACCGGCCATCGATGTCCGGTGCAGAGAGGGCCACAGAGTGGCTCTCTCTGCACCGGAAGGCCATGTAAGGTTATTGCAGGATGCCTCCATATCGAGGCATCACTGCAATAACCGGAAAGCAGCTGGAAGCGATCAGCTGGGAAGCATTAACTGCCTTTTTTTTGAGGACGTACCCTGCACGTCCTCGGTCATTAAGGGGTTAAAGGACTCTTCCAATGAGAATAGACGTTTGTATGGGTGTTGTTTTCACACACCTTTTACGAGCCTTTGAGAAATAATGGCACCATTCTGATCATGTTCATGTGTTTCTTGCATCCAATAAAAAGAGCTGTCCTGCTGGAGTGACGTCAGAATCCCGGAAGAAGCTCCGAGCGACCACGAGAGTGGAGTGAAACACGCACAGGGACGCGTTGGTCTGTTGCTACCACACATTCTTGGGAGCCCCCCTGTTCATCTCTATGGCCCTTGGTGACCTATGGAACAGTGCCTGCTGGTGACCGCTAGTGCCGATGAGTATCATTTCAGTTTAATGCATCGTGTATACCGTTGGAATCGGTTGGTATGTAAAGATCTACAGCACCTATGGCACGCTGAAATGGAACATTGACACACACAGCTACACTTTGTCTTATGTAGTGATCCCTTACCAAGGGCGGCATTTGGAAACATCAAAAATGTTACTGTGACTTGTGAGAATTTTACTGCTTACGGAGCAAATGTGCATGGTTTGAAATTGACACTGTCCTGCTTACTGCATAACAGCTTTTTCTCTGTATTGCCTTTAAAAGAAAGTTTGCAGTTCGCCATAGGGACCCCCTTGTGATGTGTGAATGTTTGTATGAATGGTTTTTATGTGTTCTATTGTATATATTATCAATTATTATAAAGTATTTTTGCACTTTCTATATGCATTTGTCTGTTATTTAATGGACTGTTCTCCTATATGTGCTGCTTACTTACGCCTAGATTTAGAGTTTTGGCGGTAAAGACCCGCATAGCTAACGCAGCTTTTTTTCCTACCGCTGCTTCCAAACAACGCTGGTATTTAGAGTTGTCTGAAGGGCTGCGTTAGGCTCCAAAAAGGGTGCGTTGAGCCGAATTTACCGCCACTTCAACCCTCAATACCAGTGTTGCTTACGGTAGCAGTAAGCTGGCAAAACGTGCTCGCGCACGATTCCCCCATAGGAAACAATTGGGCAGTTTGGGCTGAAAAAAAACCTAACACCTGCAAAAAAACAGCGTTAAGCTCTCAAAGCAGCCCCATTGTTTCCTAGGGGAAACAGTTTCTAAGTCTGCACCTAACACCCTAACATGAACCCTGAGTCTAAACACCCCTAACCTTACACTTATTAACCCCTAATCTGCCGACCCCGCAATCGCTGACACCTGCATTTTATTATTAACCCCTAATCTGCTGCTCTGGACACCGCCGCAACCTACATTATCCCTATGAACCCCTAATCTGCTGCCCCTAACATCGCAGACACCTATATTATATTTATTACCCCCTAATCTGCCCCCCCAATGTCACCGCCACCTTGCCGCTACTATACTAAATGTATTAACCCCTAAAGCTAAATCTAACCCTAACCCTAACACCCCCCTAAATTAAATATAATTTTAATCTAACGAAATAAATGAACTCTTATTAACTAAAGTATTCCTATTTAAAACTAAATACTTACCTGTAAAATAAACCCTAATATAGCTACAATATAACAAATAATTATATTGTAGCTATTTTAGGATTTATATTTATTTTACAGGCAACTTTGTATTTATTTTAACTAGGTACAATAGCTATTAAATAGTTATTAAATATTTAATAGCTACCTAGTTAAAATAATTACAAAATTACCTGTAAAATAATTCCTAACCTAAGTTACAACTAAACCCAATACTACACTATCATTAAATTAATTAAATAAATTAACTACCAATACCTACAATTAAATACAATTAAATAAACTAAACTAAATTACAAAAACCCCCCACTAAATTACAGAAAATAAAAAAATATTACAAGAATTTTAAACTAATTACACCTAATCTAAGCCCCCTAATAAAATAAAAAAATAACAAAATAATAAAAGTCCCTACCCTATTCTACATTACAAAGTAATCAGCTCTTTTACCAGCCCTTAAAAGGGCTTTTTGCGGGGCATGCCCCAAAGTAATCAGCTCTTTTGCCTGTAAAAAAAAATACAACCCAACACCCACATACCCCTACTCTAACCCACCCAAGCCCCCTTAAATAAACCTAACACTATCCCCCTGGAGATCTCCCTACCTTGAGTCATCTTCACCCAGCCGGGCTGAAGTCTTCATCCGATGGGGCAGAAGAGGACATCCAGACCGGCAGAAGTCTTCATCCTATCCGGGCAGAAGAGGACATCCAGACCAGCAGACATCTTCATCCAAGCGGCATCTTCTATCTTCATCCATCTGGAGCGGAGTGGAGCCATCTTCTTCCCAGCCAACGCGGATCCATCCTCTTCAACTGACGCCTACTTGCAGAATTAAGGTTCCTTTAAATTACGTCATCCAAGATGGCGTCCCTGGAATTTCGATTGGCTGATAGGATTCTATCAGCCAATCGGAATTAAGGTAGGAAAAATCTGATTGGCTAATTCAATCAGACAATCAGATTCAAGTTCAATCCGATTGGCTGATCCAATCAGCCAATCAGATTGAGCTCGCATTCTATTGGCTGATCGGAACAGCCAATAGAATGTGAGTTCAATCCGATTGGCTGATTGAAAAAACAGTGTTTATCTTACAGCGCTAAGTATGGATGACCTATAGCTCCTAACTATATGGGTCCCCAAAATACAAACAGAAATAAATAGTTAGAAAGAGGATGGTTAGGTAGGAGCGCCAAAAATAGGCAAGGTCTCAGGGATATATGATGAATGTATGATACTATATTATATGTGAGAGTAGCACACAGTATATCAGTGAGTGATACTGGAACAAAAATATATAATAGTGTCACAATTTGAGTGAATAGGCCTCTGAATAAGTGTGTAGCACTGAGAGGCTTTAAATTGATTTATACAAAATTTCACAGATTTTATTTATACATATATGCATGGATCCATGTTGGCGTTATTAAAAATTATCTAAAACACTCCATTCAAATCAGAAGTATAATACGGCACGTTAAGGGTTGTGCTAGAGGTTCTATCACACTTACAAGTTAAGCGTGATCCCACTAGTAACAGATTTTTCCAATAACAGATTGGAATAGATTGGATAAAATAGATTTGAGTAAAGATAGTTGTTGAACAATAATCGTTGAACAATGAACAGCCAATCAGATTTTTCCTACTTTAATTCTGATTGGCTGATAGAATCCTATCAGCCAATTGGAATTTGAGGGATGCCATCTTGGATGACGTCATTTAAAGGAACCTTCATTCGGCGAGTAGGCGTAGGTTGAAGAGGATGGATCCGCGTCAGCTGGGAAGAAGATGGCTCTGCTCCGGATGGATGAAGATAGAAGATGCCGCTTGGATGAAGATGTCTGCTGGTCCGGATGTCCTCTTCTGCCCGGATAGGATGAAGACTTCTGCCGGTCTGAATGTCCTCTTCTGCCCCATCGGATGAAGACTTCGGCCCGGCTGGGTGAAGACGACTCAAGGTAGGGAGATCTTCAGGGGGGTAGTGTTAGGTTTATTTAAGGGGGGTTTGGGTTGGTTAGAGTAGGGGTATGTGGGTGGTGGGTTTTAATGTTGGGGGGTTGTATTTTTTTTTACAGGCAAAAGAGCTGATTACTTTGGGGCATGCCCCGCAAAAAGCCCTTTTAAGGGCTGGTAAAAGAGCTGATTACTTTGTAATGTAGAATAGGGTAGGGACTTTTATTTTTTTTTTATTTTTTTATTTTATTAGGAGGCTTAGATTAGGTGTAATTAGTTTAAAATTCTTGTAATATTTTTTTATTTTCTGTAATTTAGTGTTTGTTTTTTTTGTAATTTAGTTTAGTTTATTGAATTGTATTTAATTGTAGGTATTGGTAGTTAATTAATTTAATTAATTTAATGATAGTGTAGTGTTAGGTTTAATTGTAACTTAGGTTAGGAATTATTTTACAGGTAATTTTGTAATTATTTTAACTAGGTAGATATTAAATAGTTAATAACTATTTAATAGCTATTGTACCTAGTTAAAATAAATGCAAAGTTGCCTGTAAAATAAATATACATCCTAAAATAGCTACAATATAATTATTCGGTATATTGTAGCTATATTAGGGTTTATTTTACAGGTAAGTATTTAGTTTTAAATAGGAATACTTTAGTTAATAAGAGTTAATTTATTTGGTTAGATTAAAATTATATTTAATTTAGGGGGGTGTTACAGTTAGGGTTAGACTTAGCTTTAGGGGTTAATACATTTATTATAGTAGCAGAGAGGTCCGGTCGGCAGGTTAGGGGTTAATACTTGAAGTTAGGTGGCGGTGACGTTTGGGGGCAGATTAGGGGTTAATAAATATTATGTAGGTGTCAGCGATGTTAGGGGCAGCAGATTAGGGGTTCATAGGGATAATGTAGGTGGCAGTGATGTGCGGTCGGCAGATTAGGGGTTAAAAATATTTATTATATTGGCGGTATTGTGGGGGGACCTTGGTTTAGGGGTACATAGGTAGTTTATGGCTGTTAGTGTACTTTAGAGCACTGCAGTTAAGAGCTTTATATACCGGCATAAGCCCATAAAGCTCTTAACTACAGCCTTTCCATGGGCGTTAGAGGGTCTACCGCTCACTTCAGCCAAGACTCTTAATACTTGCATCAGCCAATAGGATTTTCCTTACCTTAATTCCGATTGGCTGATAGGATTCTATCAGACAATTGGAATTAAAGTGATGCCATCTTGGATGACGTCACTTAAAGGAACTTTCATTCTTCAGTCACCGTCAGATGGAAGAGGATGCTCATCATCGGATGTCTTCAAGATGGACCCGCTCTGCTCCGGATGGAAGAAGATAGAAGATGCCGCCTGGATGAAGACTTCTGCCAGTCTAGATGTCCTCTTCTGGCCTGATCGGATGAAGACTTCTGCCCCTCTGGACGTCCACTTGTGCCCGGCTGGGTGAAGACGGCTCAAGGTAGGGTGATCTTTAAGCCAATCGTACCTAGTTAAAATAAATACAAAGTTGCCTGTAAATTAAATATAAATCCTAAGCTAGCTACAATGTAACTGTTAGTTATTTTGTAGCTAGCTTAGGGTTTATTTTATCGGTAAGTATTTAGATTTAAAAAGGATTAATTTATTTAATAGTAGTAATTTTATTTTGTGTTATTTAAATTATATTTAAGTTAGGGGGTAGACATAGGGTTAGACTTAGGTTTAGGGGTTGATAAATTTAATATAGTAGCAGCAACGTTGGGGGCGGCAGATTAGGGGTTAATAAATGTAGGTAGGTGTTGGAGATGTTAGGGATGGCAGATTAGGGGTTAATAAAATTTAACTAGTGTTTGCAAGGCGGGAGTGCTGCAGTTTAGGGGTTAATATATTTATTAAAGTGACGGTGATGTCCGGTCGGCAGATTAGGGGTTAAACATTTTAAGTATTTACGATGTGGGGGGGGGCTCGGTTTAGGGGTTAATAGGTAGTTTATGGGTGTTAGTGTACTTTTTAGCACTTTAGTTAAGAGTTTTATGTTAGCCCATAAAGCTCTTAACTACTGACTTTTAAATGCGGTAGGAGTCTGGACAGGAGAGGGTCTACCGCTCACTTTTTTAAGCAATCGTAATACCGGCATTAGGAAAATCCCATTAAAAAGATAGGATACACAATTGACGTAAGGAGATTTGCAATATGCGAAAATCTCGGGAAAAAAGTGAGCGGTACACCTGTACCTGCCTGACTCGTAATACCAGCGGGCGTTAAAAAGCATTATTGGGACCCCTCAACGCTGCTTTTTAAGGCTAACGCAAGACTCATAATCTAGCCGAATATTTTCCTAACCACTGAATGTGATCTGGGGAACAGACTCTGAATAGTGTGTCTCTCACAGCATAGTAGTTTTTTTTTTTTAAATGTTTACATAGGATGTACAAGGTACCATTGAGATGCTAATTTTGCACAACAAAGCACATAGCAGTTAAGCCACCTAGAAGAGGTAGTAATTAGATCTGTTTATAAGCAGGTCAGCATTCCAGCAGAGGTGGTAATATAGTTACATTTAGTTTTCCTAACCACTGCTCAATATTCTTTATTTTAAATCTGGGGAACAGACTTTGAATAGTGTGTCTATCACAGCATAGTTTTGCCAGACTATTTTACCTGCCCCAAATGCACGGAATTATCATATCTATAGGGCAATGAAACACCAGAATTACAAAGAAGGTTTAAAGAAAGAGGGTACCCAGGCAGATGCCTTAAAAAGGCTTACCAAAGAGCTAAACTACTGGATAGAAATACACTATTGCAAACCAGTAAGCAAGTTAAGGCACAACCAATAAATGAACAACAGCCCATAAGAATCATTGGTACATATGATGACAAAAATGTCTGCATAAAGAATATCATCCAAAGACATTGGCATGTTATTCAAGAAGACGAAGACCTTAAGGAATTCATTTCTGAAAAACCAAACATCACATATAGAAGGTCAAAAAACCTTAAAGACATACTTATGGAGAGTCATTATTCAAAAGACTTACTAAGAACGTGGTTGAGAGAAACCAAAGGCTTCTATAAATGTGGAAGATGCCAAGCTTATAAGAACATGACCCCTACAAAAACCTTCACACACCCCGACACAGAAAAACAGTATGAAATTAAAGATTTTCTAAACTGTAGATCTAAGCAAGTTATATATATCGCTATGTGCAAATGCCCAAAAATCTATGTGGGTGAGACCTCAAGAGAGCTACGAACCAGAGTGCTAGAACATATAGGCGACATCAAATGGAATAGAAATGTTCCCGTAGCACAACACATGAATAATGAACATCAGGGACATAAATATGAAATTTATTTCTGTGCAATTGAACAAGTAAAATTGAAAGGGAGGAGGGGTGATATTAACAAAATGTTATTACAGAAAGAATGTAGACTGATTCATGAATTAAAATCCACCTCACCTAGGGGATTAAATGAAGCGATATCATATAAATGCTTCCTATAGACTATGGTTCATGATATAAATTTAATCTTGGATTCATGAATATTAATTACAAACCGTCCCTTTTGACCATTGAAATTTAAAAGTATGCACTATTGTATAATTTTGAAACAGCATATAATTGAGTTGATACCCTTTGAACTAATAATTTTTAAACACTATGATCAGTTCATACTAAATAATACAGCATTGTGTATAACAATGAGGAGAAACGTTTTTTCCCCAATAAGTATTTATTTTTTCAATGTGTCAATAACTAACTCTGTACGATATTTTTGGTGGACCATTATGGGCAAATATCATTGATCCACACTAAGTAATCCTATGAGTATATCATTTCCATCGTCCAAATTAACCTAACAATTACTAACATATTCTACCCATGAAATTGCTGTACTGTTTATTGATATGCTCTGTAATGAATACATACCCCTCTCTAATACCTTTGGATACTAAGGGAATTTAATTATTCCCCAACGAATCTAATACACAATACATCTTGTTACATGAGCGCTCTATTCTAAATGGAATGTTAAATTCACATTCATAATGCTCCTTTCTTGTTCTAACAGCTTTGTTATTGATCAATCTTTTAAAGGCACAATGCATATTCAATATATTGTGTTTAAGTTGTGTAACTAAATGAGGCCACAGCGGAGTTTACACCTCCATGTTTACTGTGCAATGATTTACATACGTTGCCATGACGATGGATCACTATAACTTTCCGCATCTAACGCAGGGCTGGCCCTATTCCCTGACGAAGTCACGTTCAGTGACGGAAACGCGCCGGTGGGCGTGGCCTGTGTTGTAACAAGCGTGGTCTAACCGAACTGGTCGCAATGCTCACATATTCTTAATGATTACTAGCGGTTTTTGAACTTAATACCACCCAATACTTAGCATTATATCTGTGACCATAGGGGGATAATGCTGTTATACTGCCGTTAAATGAGCAAAATTGCATTTACGGTTTAATGCCAGGTTAACAAGATTGTCATTTTTGAAGCATAATACGCTATTACGCTATATGTTTAGTTACAAAGTAACTTCTGACTTTGATTCTGATTTAATGTAATTACTTGTATCTAACTTAGTGCAATACAAGCTGACAGTTTATACTCAGCACTACGCCGTCACTGAACAGTTGCTTAGATCTGAATAACAATACTGTATGTGAGTTAGCTCTATCTGATAGGGATTTCAGCTAGCAATCGGCTGACTCTGTTAAATCAGAGCAGTACGCAGGTAGGAGGACGCCTTTGAGCGTATAGCTAGTGCATATTAGTGTATGCCTGTATGAATGAAACCTCCTGTGTATATGAGACTACCTTCTTGCTAACTTCCCTATCTTGTGTGATTGTCCGACCAGACACGCTACACCTGTCCACTAGCCCTAATTTTAAATATTGGGTATTCTAGAATTAAGGCTACTAGTTATTTGAATTATGGAAGTGACATATCCCATTCTTCATTAGCCTTCTATACCGCCCTATTTTTACTTGTCTAATTACCAATAGGGAAAATATTGGGTACTGTAAGGATTATACTCATTTAGTTCAGAGGTTGCCTAACCCTGGATTTACTACCCTTATATAACACCCCCTATTAGTAACGTCTGTTTTCAAGCATAATTGTTAATAAAGTGTAATTTCATTTCATTTGCTATTTGGTTTATTTAGTGTATAATTCTACACTTGACTTCAATGTCACAAATCCCCTTTTGGTTCCCTAACCTTACTGTACTATATACTATACTAATGAAACACCAGACTAAACAGAAGTTAATCAAGCATTTTTTTTTAAAAAAAAAAAAAAAAAAAAAAAAAATTGTCATAAAATAGACAAAATTGAAAAAGCAGGTTAAATTAAACACCCGTCAGATGTTTTTA
Organism: Bombina bombina; assembly: GCF_027579735.1. NCBI lineage: Eukaryota > Metazoa > Chordata > Amphibia > Anura > Bombinatoridae > Bombina > Bombina bombina. Next base: position 883,545,087 of record NC_069501.1, on the reverse strand, counting down.
GTTTTAACAGTGAAACATTTTAAAAAATGTTTGTGCTTTTAAATCCAAGTAGTGTGTCACCCACTCACAAAATACCTTGCTAAACTACATCCTGCACTTTCCCCCAACAGGAAGAAATTTACATTAACATATGTATAGGGCAAGCTACAGTTCTAGGTGTAACACATTCACAGAAATGAATCTTTGTAAAAAATAAAAAAAATGTGCAAGAAAATTACAATCTTTATAAAATGGACATTATGAAGGGGCGGAGCTAGCCGTCATAGAGAGAAGCTGTGCCTGGTTAGAGCTCCTACATAAAAAACAAATAAAACCCTTTTAAACCTAATATTATTGCCAGCAAGCAGCAACATTTACCAGCTGACCATAGCAGGACACAGGCTTAATCGATATCTGGCCTGTCCTATGCTCCAGAGCCAAACTGAAGATATCCGGTGCAGGCACTTCCAGAGCCTATTTAGGAAAGACCGCGGCTGCGGCCTGTATCGGAACCGGAGGTGAGAGCTACACTAATTACATAGGCTTAGAGGGACAGAGCACACTCCGGACACTAGCTTACATAACAAAGTTCCTCTTTATTCTGCTTTCTGGCTCTTTACTAAAAATAGAAGTTACTGAGATTTGGGGAGGACCCGGGAGCGCTATAGCAGATTGCGGCCAGAGAAGTTTGTTGCAGCCTAGATGCGAAGTGACAGGATCATGGCGGAAGCCTGCAAAGCTATTCTAGCCCTGTTTGAGCAATACAACTACAAACTTCTGAGCAGGATGGACCAACTTGTTCTAGCCGTTGCCCGCCGGGATGTGGAGGAAGATACTGCTGAGACCTACAAACCTGCGGCGGTGGCACCCGACATACACGTGGGTGTTATCCAGGAGATTCCATCTTGCTGTCTTCTGTCAGAGGAGGTAGCGGCTCAAAGAGGAGCCACTGCTGCGGCCCCTGAATTGTCCAGAGAAGAACCTGTGGCTAAGCCTGCGCGGACGGTGGTGGCTCCAGAGGCAAGCTATCGCAGCTGGTGGGCTCTTTCTCTCCATCCTCCAGAACTACAGTGCTGCCACTCTGCTGTGCTGCTGTTTGGGCTATTGTTAAGGTGTCATGTCTCCCAAGGCCCTCGAACTGGCATAGGTTAAAGGAGGGACTGTGTCCTTGAGGATATGCTGGTGTCTATGGTTCTGCTGTGGGCATGATATCCCTTCTAAGTTTATACTGCTATACCCCTGAATTACCACTTGTTTGTATTAACACTTGTTGCGGCTCACTATGAAGGCCCTGGGCCTGACATACGAACCTGCTCTCTGGCTTCCTTCACGGACTCAAGATATATGTTTTAATGGTTGAGGACTTAATCCTGGGACCCAAGATATTCGCCTCCTGACCCTCTCTGATATATATATCTACTAACCCAACTAGGGTTGCTTCTGCAGACAATACTCATGGACTCATGTAAAAGAACTATTCCCTATTTTCTATGTTATGTCCCCTGCTTGACAACCTATGGTAACACAAGGGAGAGCTACCTTTTGCCATATGTATTATATTTCTTGCTGTTTTTTATGTATACTTCTCAGAAACCAGACTAACACATATCTTTTGGGGTACTGTCTCATTAACAGGCAATATATGCTAGAGTCTGTTTATCTGGGAACTTCTGCAGTGGGTTATATATTCAGCATGTACCCTTTGAATACTTATATATTTTCAAGCTATCAGTTATGCAATTTAGGGGCTGCAGCACCTGAAAGGGTCAGATGACACCTTATGAACCTGATATGAGATTCCAGCGAGAACAAGCCATAGGCCTTAGCATTTTATAGTAGGGTCTTTTTGGTTCTCTTAACTGAATGCAGCGCTAGCTATTAACACTATAGTGATGTAGTGAGTAGAGGGGGCCCTTTAACCCATAACTACTGCACACAATCAGTTTAATTTGTTAGCATGCGATTATATATACAAATATGCCTGATTTCACCTAATTTCCCTTAAGATGTGGCACCGTAGTGACAGTTAGATGAGGACTAAAACCCCCCTGATGTCTCCTCTGTGTACAGGTTAAATGAAGTTCTTACAGAAACGGTTCTTGGGTTTGGTAGTTTTGTTTTGACTGTGTTGATTTTGTGTTTATGATTAAGGACTCTAATAATATGTATCCAGTTCTCCCAGCATTCATTAAGACTTAGTACTGTTCCACAGGGCCCTGTTCTCTTCTGTGAGTAGTCCTAACTGGGATTTCTTACCAATAGTTGTAAATAGCACGTAAGCTTAATGCATTCAGCTCCCACCTCTCAGAACTGTGAATCTCCGTTAACTGCTTCCCTATACTCTGCTTTAACTGTTGTTAAGTTGCCTCACTAATTATCTATGTTTTCCAGCGTAGTTTGAGCACATTATACACAACATAGCTTTCACATAGGTTTGAAGCAGCTACTTAAGACGAATATTACAGCTGTTAGATATGTACAATAACAATAGAACGGTATGCTATTTGCGGCCTACCCTCCGCCCCCCACCACCTCTGTGCGTTAGGGATGATTTCTTTCTTCCCCGCATATCTTTTGACAGAGTTAGGTAGTCTCTGTCCAACCCGTAGAGCCATGACTTAGTTTCTCCTGTATTTTCATAGAACGGCTCTCGGGGTTTCAAAACGGGTAATTAAACTTTGTTATAATTTCCTGCTTCTCTGCAGTTTATTTAAGATAATAGTCCTGATCACCCACACGTTTTAATACAAGTTCAGTGTTATCAGATAATAGATTTAGAATAGAAACTGAAGTCTGTTTTATTTGAATATTGTTTGTCCATTTCATAATTTGTATCATTCCATATATGCTGAAACTGTGATTTGTACTGTTGTCTATGTCAACATGTCCTCAAATGCTTGTTTAACTTCTGGTCCCTCGACTGGACCTGTTAATCTGAGGACTTTGCGAATCTATTAGACTCAAAAAATGAGGTGTTTAAGTGTCATGTCATGTCAGTAGAAAGTATCTTGTGTAGTTTTACCTTTTGATGAGACTGTTGTAAACCTGCTATTTTAACCTCAATAAAAAAATTATTAAATAAAATGGACATTATATTCCATTTATAAAGGAGCAGAAGTCAATCACTTTAACCTTACTATGGCAACTAATAAATGCTGGTCCACTCAGCAAACAACCACCTTCTTTGTAAGAAAACAAAGTACTGTAAAACTTTTGTTTGTAAAAAAAACATTTAGATGGGACCAACACAACAAGTAAATATCATGGCCCCAAGTTATCAAGGTCTGTCGGACCAGATCCGACAGTGCGGATCAAGTCCGACAGACCTCGCTGAATATGGCGAGCAATACGCTTGCCGTATTCAGCATTGAATACTCGATCGGGTTGATTTCCGGCGATGTCTGTCCGCCTGCTCAGAGAAGGCGGACAGGTTATGGAGCAGCGGTCTTTGTGACCGCTGCTTTATAACTGCTGTTTCTGGCGAGTCTGAAGACTCACCAGAAACAAGGGCCATCAAGCTCCATTCGTAGCTTGTTTAATAGAGTCCATTGTCTCTAAAAAACATTAGCTTTTTACTGAAAACAAAATTCAAAAATATTTACTCTCAAATAAAATGCAGGTCAAATGTAAACTCTAATTCCAAGCTACAGACAATCTATAAATCCCAGCAGTAAAAATAAATAATTGTATACAAATCGTATACAACAGGCCTGCTTGAGCCAACCATGCGCTCTTTTTAAATACTAAAAAAAAAAAAAATAATAACTTTGCTGTAAAACACCACAAATTACCTTTGCTGCACCGAAATTTTTTGTAGTAATACACAGTTTTGTTTGACTGAAGCCCAGGACTGAGCTACATTTACCATCACCCATGAAACTCTATGGAAATACAAATTTATACAGACCAGAAATACAGGTTTTTAAAACCATGGGCGCGATCAGATATACGGATTCTATCAGCCAATTGGAATTGAAGGGACGCCATCTTGGATGACGTCACATAAAGGAACCTTCATTCTTCAGTCGCCGTTAGATGGAAGAGGATGCTCATCGTCGGATGTCTTCAAGATATATATAATATTTATTAAAGTGGCGGCGATGTCCGGTCAGCAGATTAGGGTTTAAACATTTTAAGTATTTCTGATGTGGGGGGGTTAATAGGTAGTTTATGGGTGTTAGTGTACTTTTTAGCACTTTAGTTAAGAGTTTTATGTTACAGCGTTAGCCCATAAAGCTCTTAACTACTGACTTTTAAATGCAGTAGGAGTCTGGACAGGAGAGGGTCTACCGCTCACTTTTTTAAGCAATCGTAATACCGGCGTTAGGAAAATCCCATTAAAAAGATAGAATACTCAATTGACGTAAGGGGATTTGCGATATGTGAAAATCACGGGAAAAAAAGTGAGCGGTACACCTGTACCTACCTGACTCGTAATACCAGCGGGCATTAAAAAGCATCGTTGGGACCCCTCAACACTGCTTTTTAAGGCTAACGCAAGACTTCATAATCTAGCCGAATATTTTCCTAACCACTGAACGTGATCTGGAGAACAGACTCTGGCGATGATTGAAAGTTCGTCATTGGCGGTGAGAAATGTGTATTTCTGACTCGCAACTCTCGCAAATTTCACGCATGCATAATGATCGTATAAAGTGGGCAGTCCATTGTAAACAATACGTTATGTGATAAGCTGTCCATAGTAAACTATAGACTTTGCCTCCTTATATCATTTCACGAACTTCGAAATGGGTTTCCAAATATCATTGCGTCGCTTAGTAATTTTAATGATTCACTTTATTTCAGTTTGCGTTTGCATATTTAAAAATGTAAAACTACAGTTATAGTATATTGTCTAAATACGTTATATCGTATTATTTTTAAAATGAAATAAATATTGTAAATAATGTTATTTATGTTATTTCGCCAAAGGATGGGTGGCGAGATATGTATGTTTGTTAAATGTGCGATTCGTATTGCGTATGTTTTTATATCATTGTAACATATCTGCGAAACTTGTGAGATTTTCTCAGGTTACGCCCATGAAACGCCCATCTTACGCCCTCTCCTTCACAATTAAACTCTTCTTCACAATGAATTCTGCTTTTACTGTTCTGGTTATATTTTGTTATTCTTTTTATTGAAATCGTACAATAAATATTTTTACTCTCTTTATTTAGATATTTTCACTCATTTGTATTATTACGAAATTGTGTATATGTTTTAAAAAATGTTCAATGTGCAATATTTGTTAACCAATCATATTTACTGTTATATTATTTCTGTTACCATAATACCTTGCAATAAATTTATGTACGCATATTTATGAGTACTTCCTTAATATTCTCCAATCACAGCGTATTTTACATTTTACTCTGGTTACATGTATATTTATATAGATATCATATTTTATTCTGTGAGGCAGTTGATGAGATATTTGAAAATGGTTGCTGAGAGGTTTACAGTTGTGGAGAACGAAATCCTTGTATCTGCTCTGGAGCCAAACTATGAGATGCTTTTTGGACCACAAAGGCGTGACACTAGTTTAAAGACAAGGGATGCAATCTGGGAAGCTATTGCTGAAATGGTTAATTTAAATGCCACACATATAAAGACTGTGGCTCAATGTCGCAAAAGGGTTGCATACATTAAAAGGAAAGTTCAAAGAAAGAATAAGAGGAGGAGGCGATTTTTAAAATATGAAAGAATATTTATTAAACTTTTAATGTCTGTAAACCCTAATGTGGACATTGAGCAACAGTCTACTTCAGCATCATCTTCCCAGACTTCTTCCTTGTGTGAAGAACATGTAGATGTCTCTGTTGGCCCATAAAGTGATGTTTCACAGCAAAATAATTCTGAGGATGTGGATGAAGGTAATTTTTTATTTTTTTAATTTATTTAGTTAACATATCATGTTCCTTATAAAAAATTACATCAAGTTTATTTTAATTTAGTGCAAGAAGTTACTACATCACCAGCATTACTTGATGAAAGCACTGAGGCAGCACGTGGAAGTGAACAATTTGAAATTCAAAGAAATTCAAAATATTGAAATCATCATTATCGGTATATATGTGGATATTTTTATTTTATAATCATTTAGCATGTAAATTTAAACATCAATTTAAAGTGACAACGAACCCACATTCTTTATTTTGTGAATAAGATACAGCATGCAATTAAAATCAACTTTCTAGTTTACTCCTATTATCAAATGTTATAATTCTCTTGCTATCTTTATTCGAAAAGCAATAATGTAGGTTTAGTTGTTAGTAGTTAGCACATTTTTGTCAATCAACCTGGGTTGTTCTTCTTGATTGTTGGATAAGTTCACGCACAAATAAACAACTGCTGTCCAAAATATTTGCTGGCTCCTTAGCTTACATGCCTTCTTTTTCAAATCAAGATAGCAAGAATATAATTAAAATTTGATAATAGGAGTAAATTAGACATTTGCTTGCCTGTTCTATGAGTGTGTTCAGTGTCCCTTTAAGCATTGTAATTTTTGAATATATATATTTATTTTTTTAGATGACAAAGTTCCCTATAGACCAATATGTAAATCCCCTGATCTATAACATGTTAGGATATCTCCTTACATCTGCAAAGTTTAACCCCAAAAACCTGCTTCTGATTTGTAAATAATGTTAAAAGCACTTGTAATGAATGGTTATTAATTATGCATCCATAAAAGGGATTTGTTATACATTAATGGATGCACAATATTTTATTTTCACTACTTGTAATATAGAAAATATTATATAAATATGTTTCTAACTAATTTAATTTTCTTATTTTTTAAGATGATGAAAATGCAATTAGTGCAAATGTGGTTGATGCTGCCAATGGAGAAGATTCTCAACCACATGAACAAGGTATGTATTCATTTACACCTTACCATGTTAATTTGCATGTTAATAAAGAATGTCCCTTATGTGTGTGCATTTTTTATTTAAATGTAAAAATAAAATTACATTGTTGTCACAGTTTTTATTTTTAACACATGAACTATAAATTCCTTTTTTCTCTTTTTCTTTATCATAACAATATTTTAAATATGTGCTTAGTGCAATTAAATTGCTAATAATAAAATCTTTGTAAAAAATAAAAAAAAGTGCAAGAAAATTACAATCTTTATAAAATGGACATTATATTCCATTTATAAAAGAGCAGAAGTCAATCACTTTAACCTTACTATGGCAACTAATAAATGCTGGTCCACTCAGCAAACAACCACCTTCTTTGTAAGAAAACAAAGTACTGTAAAACTTTTGTTTGTAAAAAAAACATTTAGATGGGACCAACACAACAAGTAAATATCATGGCCCCAAGTTATCAAGGTCTGTCGGACCAGATCCGACAGTGCGTATCAAGTCCGACAGACCTCGCTGAATATGGCGAGCAATACGCTTGCCGTATTCAGCATTGAATACTCGATCGGGTTGATTTCCGGCGATGTCTGTCCGCCTGCTCAGACAATAATGTAGGTTTAGTTGTTAGTAGTTAGCACATTTTTGTCAATCAACCTGGGTTGTTCTTCTTGATTGTTGGATAAGTTCACGCACAAATAAACAACTGCTGTCCAAAATATTTGCTGGCTCCTTAGCTTACATGCCTTCTTTTTCAAATCAAGATAGCAAGAATATAATTAAAATTTGATAATAGGAGTAAATTAGACATTTGCTTGCCTGTTCTATGAGTGTGTTCAGTGTCCCTTTAAGCATTGTAATTTTTGAATATATATATTTATTTTTTTAGATGACAAAGTTCCCTATAGACCAATATGTAAATCCCCTGATCTATAACATGTTAGGATATCTCCTTACATCTGCAAAGTTTAACCCCAAAAACCTGCTTCTGATTTGTAAATAATGTTAAAAGCACTTGTAATGAATGGTTATTAATTATGCATCCATAAAAGGGATTTGTTATACATTAATGGATGCACAATATTTTATTTTCACTACTTGTAATATAGAAAATAATATATAAATATGTTTCTAACTAATTTAATTTTCTTATTTTTTAAGATGATGAAAATGCAATTAGTGCAAATGTGGTTGATGCTGCCAATGGAGAAGATTCTCAACCACATGAACAAGGTATGTATTCATTTACACCTTACCATGTTAATTTGCATGTTAATAAAGAATGTCACTTATGTGTGTGCATTTTTTATTTAAATGTAAAAATAAAATTACATTGTTGTCACAGTTTTTATTTTTAACACATGAACTATAAATTCCTTTTTTCTTTTTTTCTTTATCATAACAATATTTTAAATATGTGCTTAGTGCAATTAAATTTTTAATGTAGTTTAATATGATATTTGTTTTATTTCTAACAGGAAAAAGAGAAGAGAAAACTTTTGATAAAATGTGTGTTTTGCTAGAGAATATAAACGCCAATCTCACCATTTTAAAAGACTCTATGCTTCACAATTTTCGACAAAATAAACTTCACAATCAAAAAGTAAGAAGACTTTTAACCAGTCATTGAAAATCAAAAAAGAACAGCGTGCTATAATGTTCAGAGAAAGAAGGTGGGAGGGAAGGGCATTTTATTCTGGGGTTAAAACACGTGGTGGACCATTTTATCATCCACATTAATATATTATGTTTGTTTTTTTGTTTGTTAGTTAGAAAGTTAATAAAAAAAAATGTTTACAACTGGTCTCTTTATTTTTTTGAGTTATACACCATACAACACATTACATATTTTTCACACATGTATTAAAGGGACGTGTACATTTGATTTATGATTTCAGTGTGGGGTGTTCGCAAGTATGATTATATAATTAATGAACATGGATGTATATATCATTATCAAATCATGTTCTTACTTATATTAGTTTATAATACACATATTTGTCTGCATATTTGTGTACACTGTCCCTTTAATATTTTTCAAAAATAAACCTTACAAATATTTTACGAGTTTTTTATCTTCATTTATTTTAAATTACTATGTTTAATTTAAAGAATAATAATATACACATATTAAATTTATTTTCTTTTTCTATATTTTCTTATTGTTTTTTTACTAGCTTGAAGATTACCATCAGAATTCTGATTTCCTTTTCTTTTTCCATCAGAAATTATAACATCAGAATTTATTCCATCATTTTCTGAATTACCTAAATTGGTTGATTCGGTTACAAATGAATTTAAATTTTCAGGATTTTCTGAAGAACTAACATTTAAATTTAAAGGAGTATTAGTACAATCATTTTTTTGACATAGAAAAATCATTGACTGAGCTATTGATTTTAAGGACTCACTAATGTGTTACAAATGTGTATTACTTTTTTCCACAGAATCATTTAATTTTTTAATAGCATGATTTTGTTGAACTATTTCTTCCTTAAATTCAAGCATTGCGTTATTCATAATCTCAAGTCTGTCGCGTAATTAATCATTATGTTGTATTCATTTATATCTAAATTCACCAACATCCTTATAAAATTCATTGTCCTCAGGATTGTTATCATTTTCTGATGGTAATGAATTATTTTCATTTTGTAAAAAAATAATTGTATGTTCAGCTTCATTGCTATTGTTGTTTTCCTCCTCCTGTTCTATGTTTCTATTTGAAAATGTGGCTTGTGATAAATCCAACACTACATTTATTGGTATTTCATTTTGAAATGATATATTGTTGGGTGGTAGTTCACTTTCAATACTTATTTCTTTATTAGTTATATTACATTCTAAATTATCAAACATTTCATTTTCATTCATATTAGATTCATTGCGATCCAATGATGGTGTCTCAATATTTTCTTTTGAGCTTTCATTGTGTTCTTCTGCCACTAAAAAAAAATGTTTTTTGTTTATTTTATTTTTTTTTTATTTTTTTTTAGTTTAAATTTTTTATTGAGGTTATAATAAAGGTTTCATAACATATTCATCCAATAATAATGATAGCTTAACACTGAAAGATACATCCTTATAACATAAACTTAATCATAAGCTAAAGAAATAGCGCAACTTGGGATAAATTCTATATGCCTTTGGGGGGAAATGTGTATAATAGTCATGCAAAATACATCCATGTTCCAAATCCAGAACCCCCTTATGAGAAGATAGATATTAACAACGGGCAAGAGACATATAAGATTGTTAGAATAAGCAATGTAAAACAGGGATGTCAATGACGGAATATATGTTCACACATAAAATAATGGAACCTCAGTTTTATATTTCATATATAATAGATGGGACCCACACCTTACCGTGTAAAGAATTTACAGGTTCAATAATGCTAATAGGGTTGAGGTAGGTGTGGGGTAGTGTTTGTTTGGACGCTCTCAGACCAAGATGGTCTAGAAAAGGGAAGAAAGAATTCAGCGGGCAAGAGCCGCTCATGTTAGAAAAGGAGGGGAATAAAAGGGAATGAGGGGCGGAGCTATCTAGAATGCCAAATTATAGTGAGAGCGAGGTTATCAAGGGGCTTATTATCTAGTTACAGATTTACAAATCTACAGGTAGAGTTATGCATAGGGGAAAATTAGTATGTATAGAGTATAGATGACTACTGCATGAGCTCCTCTCCTGGGGGAGTGCCAGCTTTAGGCGATGTAGGTAAAAGGGATAAGAGTATGACCCGCCGGCAACAGGCACCAGCGGGAAAGGGAGGAGAGGGGCTCAGCAAGGGCCGGTGTGATGACTAAGTTGAAACTTCCATACAGGGAGTGTGATTAGTTAAATGTCTAGATATCATAAGGCTTTCAATACATTCCCCACAAATAACTCAAGTAACTAATTCTAGTGTACCGAAGATCTATGAGATAGAGGCATATGGCTTAAGGAATTTCATTTGGTATCAGCTATCTGAACTCACAACAGTGTCTCAGAACAATCCCTAGGACACAATGGGAACTAGGGCTAAAGAAATCTAAAAGCCCTAAAGATAATATGTTGCGTGATAGAGAAAATAACTTAAGCAATTAGGATTATCATCTTATAATGGCTTGACAGTTCATGCTGGCAAAAATGGGGTGGTAATGCAATTCCTCTTAATACATAGTAGTGAATAATAGATCATAGGAACCGTATTACATTAATGGGCCCTCTGTGCACTGAAGTATAGAAGCTGTCATATCTGTATACCGTAACTCTGAGTGGATATGAGGGAGCCTTACTAAAAGTTAGGTGACATAGGACTAGTCATACATAATAATAGTACTCGGTTCCAGTAAAGAGTATGATCTATAGATTCTTCAGCATACTGTGTCCCCTCTTATCTTAATATTAGCTTAGCATAAACATTCAGAGGTAAATGTTAGAACAGGTCATAGAATACAATAGTATATTGTGTTGAATTGAGTAATTTGAGCTGTAATAGAAGTCTCTCCAGTAAAATATACACTAACCAATGACAGTCATAGCCCACACACATAGTGGGAACTAAGTTCCCCAAACATAGAACTCAGCAGGAAGTTGTAAAAAAGTTCAGTACAAGCTATATTTCAATATGACCATTTAGATTTGTAGGGCGACTAGAGATGATCTTGTTGTAAACCTAAAACGAGTCTCTTGTTTTTTAATTAGTAATTATAAACAGAAGTACAACATTGCACATCCTAACTGAACTAAGCCCCTAATTGAAGCAGAGCTGACTGTACAGAACATATTGGGGATTAAAGTATATATAACAACTAATATCAGCTTATATATGAAGCTTTAGAACCAAAACATCAGAAAATAGGCAGTGAAGAGCAGTCAGTAGTATTGAATATTAGTCCACTGTGGATGCTCCGGTGCTCTTTCTACATTACCCAATGCCAGTTCTTGTTGAGATCAGGTTATAGGCAGTCATAAATGCAAAGGGAGAATGTGCTGTTTCGAGTAGTGTGCAGCTGTCTAGCCTTTTAGTAATGGGAAGCCGAGCTGGGTGCAGCCGATATTGAGACATCTGATTTACCATAGGCGTTATTTTGACAAAGGCCGTTTGCAATACTCTAGCTACACAGATGCGAGAAGGGCTGACCTTAGGTTGCGGTAGCCGATATACCAGGGGTCCCTGGGATAGGACGTCGATAGTGTCCCCCTCACTAGACATTTTAGTTACAGATAACTGCCTAGCAACAGAATCTGAATCGAGATCTTCAGCGTGAGGAAATTTCAGGCTCTTGTATAAATATAGTGCTCTCCATTCTGACTCCCCGAAAGACTCAAGCTCTCCATGGTGTAGAAGCTGCTTGTTGGCTATGTTATGCAGGTTAGCTTCACCGCCCTCCGATAGAGCATCTATCTTGTTGGTATATGAGTCTCCGGTTATAACTGTGGTGTGGGGAGCGTCCGTTGCGTTTTGCAGAGTGTCCACAAGTGCAGCGTGGTGTTTGTCAAGTCGATCGCATAATGCTGCCAAGAGGGAGGTTGCAAGCTCCATGAAGCCGTTGTTATGCATCGCTACGAGCAGTGAAGAGCCTTTTTTTTTTTTCCCCCCTCACTTGTAATTGAAAGGGCAGCCTGAGGGGTATAGGGTCAGTTTTCCCTCACTGTAGTATTAGAGTCTCACTTAGTAGCAAATCTCGATGTCGTGGGTGCTCATTTCTCTAGAGGATGGCGCAGCTAGGCTGCACATCTTTATGGTAGGCCCCAGTCATTGCCGCGTGTCTCTTTTGCAAAGCAAGTGCTCTCATCGTTGAATCACTTGTTTTCTGAGCCTCACCAAATCTCCAATATGTTATATATATTTGCAAATCTAGTTGTACGTAGATAGGTGTCCTTAAACCCCTTTATTACCCAAGAATTTGGCGGAGCTCTCCTAGCTTGCATCCATTCAGTATGGCGGTTGACTCCGCCCCCCCCCGTTTTTTGTTTATTTTATATTTATTATTTCACATACATATTTAAAATTACATTATCCAGAAACATAATCAAAATTACCTGTTCTTACACCAATATTAGTAAGTCCAGGAACTCCAGAAACCATTGCAGCTGGGATTAATTCTCTAATTATTTTTTCAGATTCAGAGTATGTGATTGGTAAATATGTTCCACCACCTGTTTTCATTCTTTCAGTTTTTTCTTTTCCCATTTTTGCTTTAACTTTAATTTTTAAATCAGAGTATCTTTTTGTGCATTTGGTCACTGATCTGGGCCTAACACCTACAGCTGATACAGATTTTGCAATTTTTTCCCATATTGAATTATTTTCAAAATTAGAAGTTTTTGCAGACATGGATCCAAACAGTTTATCATAATACATTTGCATTTGCTGTGCTAATACAAGATTTTCCTCTTCTGTGAATGCAGGGTTTCTACCAGACTCACTATTTTGTGATGATACTCCAGTTGGTAGAACCTATGAATACATTTTAAATTTGTTTTTAATAAAATAACATTACCATTAAATGTCATATTTCTTTAAATAAATAAAAGTAAATGTAAAATAACATATACAATAAATATATATAATATGGTGGATTATATGTACTTACCATTGTTAATATTTTCGGAATATTTTCGGATACACTTCTTTTTCTTTGGGAAATGCAAACCGAATTTTTAGTTTCCTCAGGAAAGTAGCATAGAGAATTTTGCGCCATAAAAAGCGGACTTTCATAATGTCAAATTACGTAACGATTGCAGTTACGAATATTCACAAACACATTTACGAAGTTTATATTGAAATAGCGAAGGATGATTGCGTATGTTCTCACTGCAAAACTTTATTACAAAATGCGCAATGATTAAAAATGACGTGATCAAAGAGCGTCGTAATAAGCAATTATGGAGACTATAAATATTTTGACGTAATTTTCAAAAAAAGTGCGCAAAATTCAATTTACGAGGGTAAGTTTACAAAAATGATTTCGAAAAATATGATTTAAAATTTAATAAAATATTTAATTTACAATTCAATTTAATATTTATAATTACAGATGGCAGAATATATATATTATACATTATTTCAACATAGAAGATTTCAAAGGAGAAGAAGGAGGTTGATAACACATCATACAAATATGATAGAAATATTGAATGAAAATGATGTTGAACAATCTCAAGGATTAATTTCAGAACCAACAACCACAAAGACACACAGGGTATACAGGCCCAGAACATACAGAGAAAGACAATTTTTAAGTGACATGCCTGATGATATTGTATTTCAAAGATTTTGATTTAACAAATCAGTAATAATTACCCTTTATGAATTATTTAAAGATGATTTGGATCCTAGAACAAGGAGAAATAGAGCAATACCAGGAACTGTTCAATTATTGACCACACTTCATTTTTTGGGAACAGGTTCATTCCAACATACCACCAGTTCTATTACAGGTGTGTCACAAAGTGCTTTTTCAAGATTTCTTAACCAGGTAATTAATGTTTTCAAGAAAAATATTGACAGATTTATATAATTTCCAATTACTGAAAATGAAAAAAATATAATTAAGGAATATTTCTATGAACATTATGGAATACCAAATACTCTAGGATGTATTGACTGCACACACATAAAAATGTGTTCACCAATTGATCATCCAGAAACATATTTTAACAGAAAGGGGTGGCACTCTCTAAACACTCAAGTTGTATGTGACCACAAATACAAAATTATTTCTCTGTTGTCAGCTTTTCTAGGGAGTGCACATGACTTGTATATTCTAAAGCAATCACTCCTTTAAGAAGATATGAATGCAGGAATTTGTGGAAATGGTTTGATACTTGGTAAGTTATGTACTAAGATGTTTAATTGCCTAATACATAAAATAAATTATTTGTAATACTAACCATAAATCATACATCCAACAGGAGATGCAGGATACCCATGTTACAAATGGTTAATCACACCTGTCTCCAAACCAACAAACAGAAAAGAAATGAAGTTCAATGACGCACACTTAAAAGCAAGATCAGCTATTGAACGTACATTTGGACTTCTTAAGAGTAGGTTCCGTTGTATAGATAAAACTGGAGGAGCATTGAAATATCAACCGACAAAGGCTGCAGACATAATAACTTTGTGTTGTATGCTTCATAATTTAGCCATTGAAAATAATCTAGATATTAATGTAGATTATGATTATGAACATGGAATAATTCAAAATGAATTTTCTTCACAGGACCCTGCTGTAAACACCAGTGTGAGGAAACACATGATTAATAATTATTTTTTATTTAAAACTGTATAATTACATTGCATTGCATTGCTTTACTTATGAATACAATTGTATTAATTTTCTTTTTATTTCAAAATAAACAGAAGTCAGAAATAATACATGAGTTTTGGACATTTAATATTTATAATATACAAATCTGAATTTCTAAGTTCAAAGTTGATAATACAATTGATCAATAGACACTTTGAAAGAAATTACGAATACAGAATTACACATACAAAGTGGGTATTTAACATTACGCAAACCAAAAAACATTCGCAGCGTATGTCGAATGACGAAAACACGCCCATTTCAAATACATACACGCAATCAATTTCGAACACTTTCAATCATTACGATATTATATTCGCACTCCAGTGCGAACATCTTTACATCATATCATTTTAAAAACGAGCTTTCAATCATCGAGGCCTTAGTGTGTGAGTGTATATGTATGTGTGTGTGTGTGAGAGAGAGAGAATGCGTATGTGCATTGTATAAGAGTATGTGTGTGTGTTGTATGAGAGTACGTGTGGAGTATGTGTTGTATGAGAGTGTTTGTGTGTGGTGTTTGTTGTATGACCGTGTGTGTGGTAAATGTGTGGTATAACAGTGTGTGTGTGGTGAGTGTGTTGTATGAGTGTGTTTGTGTGTGGTGTTTGTTGTATTACAGTGTGTGTGGTGAGTGTGTGGTATAACAGTGTGTGTGTGTGGTGAGTGTGTTGTAAGAGAGTGTGTGCGGTAAGGGTGAGTTGTATGAGAGTATGTGCGGTGTGTATGTTTTATGAGAGTGTGTGTGGTGAGTGTGTGCTTAGTGTGTGTTGGATGAGCATGTTTATGGTTTATTGTTTGAGAGCATGTGCAGTGAGTGTGTTGTATCAGAGTGTGAGGTGTGTGCGTGTTGTATGAGAGTGTGTGCATAGTGTGTGTTGTATGAGACTGTGTGTTGTATGAGTGTGGTGTGTGTGTGTGTTATTACTTTTCACAATATTTTGAAATTTGACTACAATCAGGGAAAAAATACACACATTTTAGTCACTTTGACAAAAAATGCAGCTATCGTGTTGTATATTACTTCAGACATATTCAGACCAAGCATAAGGGATAAACGTCCTACATTCTGGACTAACTTATAATAACTACACAACACAACTACTTGGGGAAAAAGACTGGTCACGGTCACGTTTATTAAATAAACATATCTAATTCTGTCTAATATTATCCAATATTAGGCAGCTCTTTTTCAACTTATAACTGAACTTGTAGTAAGTTCCTTACAGCTGGTGGTGGCATCTTCTCGCTAAACTAACCCCTACTGAATGCCGGTAAATGCCCCTCCAATGTCTGCAAAGTGGCACAGGGTTGCGCACGCTCATTGGCACAGAGAGAGAGATTTGTTATGGAGAGCTCTTCGGCTTGCAGCTCTTTAAAAGGAGAGGAACCCCTAAGCCGGCAGTGGGCGGCACCTCTCCCTGTGTTCGGGCCGTCACTCTGCTCTCTCCGTGCCCACTCCCAGGGCCTTGCCCGACCGCCATAAGAGAAAAATAACCATTTCCTCTTGCCGCCACCTTTAACCAACACAGCCCCTAAATTAACCTTAATTTTAATATAAATACATTTTTTTTATATATATATTTTTTTTTCTTTTTTTTTTTTTTTTTTTTTTTTTTAAATTGCTGTAATTAAAAACAGTCAGATACCAACCATAGCACAGAACTTAAATATAACAAGGTTAAACAGCTTTCCTTAGGTCAGCCAGAAAGATGTCCAGCACGACGTCCGTCAGGTGAACCCCATCCGGTCGGTAAAGGGCCTTCTTGTTGGCCGTGATAGAATCATGTCTAATGAAAAAGCCTCCAAAGACTGTGACTGCTCTCCCCAATTCCCTATTCACTTTCTTGCGGACGTTATATGCTGCCGTGCAACCACGTTAGACCATGTTTGACCATCCTATCCGCACGTCCTGGAGCCAAGGACACACCCATTTCAAATCCGCAATCATAATCCTGATTAAATCCAACACAGGGATAGACCCCAAATCATTACCTCCCAAATGCACCACAATCACTTGAGGCTTTCCCCACCTCCTATGTGCATCTTGTAACAGGGAGGGTAGCTCATTCCAATTTAGCCCCCTGCAACCGAGCCAGCGAATGTTAGCCCTGGATGAAGCCAATCCTAGCGTCTGGAGAATGAAGCACCCTGATTGCCGCCCAGTGGATAAAGGAATGCCCAATAATCCACACACGCACTGGGGTAGTTATCTTACCTATAACAACATGGATAGGGACAAATAAAGTGCAGCCCTCCAGCTAATACAGGCCTCCCTCCCTCTTCCCCCCTGGCTGGAAAGGTGTTTGAGAGGCCCCTAATTCTCGCCCCCACCCATATCCTAGACATTCAAGGGGAGAATGTAACCCCTATAACGCTCTGATTTCCACCTCCCCAACTTCTTAATGTCAGCCTGCGACGACCCGCTAGCTGCTGCGCTAGTCGCTGCCCCAATTCTAAATGAATGTGGGGCTATCCTGGACGGATCCAAACCTATCGCCCCTGATACCTTGGCTAACACTTTACGGAATTGGAAAGAGGAAAGTGAGCTCCCATCCTTGTGAATGAGAAACTGATGTGCGCCCATTGGTCGAACGCGGCAATACTCTTCCACGCTCAGAACCGGGCAGCATTCAGGGAATTCATGCCTTGGTAAGGGCAACCAGGCCCCTTTCCCTTTTTGATCCGTTTTGGATCTTGGGATAAGCAGGAGCAGGCCTTCCTCTAAGGTCCTCACATGCTCCATCTTAATTCCCCCTACTTCTCCCTTTGTTGAAGTGGATACCACCTCACCTATTCTCAATGCCCCCGTGAACGCCAGCGCAAAAGCAGCCTGAAAGAAACAGGCCTCATATGACGAAATGCATACTGACCCCAATTTTCCCACCATCAGCTGCAATCGTGCTGAGGTGATTGGCTCTCTCTGATCTGCCTCACCAGGAAAGCATTTGTAAAGTCTGAGAGACCTAATGCTTTGTTGAAAAATGACAACCCGCTAACCGACTCAGAGCCGACAATCTGGACACACCCTCTTGTTTCAAGCACGCCAACCATTCAAGAACGTGTACCTCAGACGCCCGTTGAAGTAAGAAGCCTTTCTGCTCACTGAAGTGCTCCCACGCCCTCCAGTGCAACAGGTACGTCTCCCATGTCTTAGGTGCCAGTGAAGCCCTGATTAGGGGAAGAATGGTCTCCAAACCCCGCAAGCTGCCAAAGAAAGGGAGGGCACATTAGACCCCCTGCTGCCACCCTTGGGGCCACCAGACTGAACTGACCCCATTGAAATATAGATAGGGCATCTGCTATGACATTCCTAACCCCTGCCACATGCCGCGCTGTGAAGCGAACGTTAAGTTGCAAGCAGTGCAACACCAGGTGTCTAAGGTAGGTCACCACCACCGGAGAAGATGCTGACAACCTGTTTATGGCGTACACCACACTCATATTGTCAGACCAGAAAATCACAGACTGATTTGCCAGACGTTCCCCCCAGAGCTCAACCGCTACCACTATAGGGAAAAGCTCCAGCAACACCAAATTACGCGTAAGGCCGGCGGAAATCCAATCTTCCAGCCACGCCTCCACGCTCCAGTCCCCGTCCAGATAGGCGCCATAACCCAGCCCGCCTGCAGCATCCGTAAACAGATGCAGGGCTTGGTTGGAGATAGGCCCAGCCATCCAAAGGCAAACTCCGTTGAAGTGAACTAGGAACTGTTCCCACACTCTTGTCATCCTTCGTCTGAGCCGTAACATGGCACCGCTGATTTTGACCACGAGGACGTTTCAATTGGCCCTAGAGCCTGCGATTGAAGACCCTCCCCATTGGGATAGCCCTCCCGACAAAGTTAAGGAGACCTAACAGAGATTGTAGCTCCTTAATGGAGATGTAATCCACCCGTCCAGCTGCTTGAACTGCCTCCAAGAGGTGGTCGACTTTATCCTTTTGGAGCCTGCATAGAGATTCCACAGTGTCAATCTCTATGCCCAAAAATGTGAGGCAAGTGCATGGGCCCTGAGTTTTGTCATCCGCGAGCGGCACCCATAATTCAGCCATTACATCTTGCATCACTCTCATCACCCTGGTACATTCATCTGTTCCCGACCCCCCTATCAGCAAAAAATCATCTAGATAGTGGGCCACTGCCCCACCCCCAGATGCCCTCTGCACCACCCAGTGCAGGAAGGAACTGAAACATTCAAATAGGGCGCACAACAGCGAGCAACCCATCGGCAAGCACCTGTCAACAAAGAACTCGCCTTCAAACTTCATTCCTATCAGCCGAAAGAAAGAAGGATAAAGCGGGAGCAATCTGAATGCAGATTCTATATCTAATTTCACAATTAACGGCCCTCTGCCCTTTGCCCACACCACCCCAAGTGCCTCATCAAAGGACTGGTAGTGCACCGATCTAAGGTCTGGGTCAATCGCGTCATTCACCAAAGAACCCTTGGGATATGACAGGTGGTGAATTAACCTGAACTTTCCCTGCTCCCTCTTTGGGACCACTCCCAGCGGGGAGACCACAAGGTCCGGGAACGGACACTCCCGAAATGGCCCAATTACCCACCCCAGCGCCAACTCCTTTGCCAACTTTTCCTTCACTACACGAGGGAATTCGTAAGCTGATTTCAGGTTACGATGGCCCGTAGAACCCACTACATGCGAAGTTATAGGGATCCTGAAACCTTCCCTCAACCCTGATGACAGAATGGCCACTGCCTCCTGGTCAGGGTAAAGCACAACCATGGTGCCATCGCCTCCACTCTAAGTGGAGTTGGTGCCCTTGACCCAAGCCCCCCCTCTAGGATTTTGGGAGGCGGTACCGGAGTCCCTTCTTTTCCGGGTGTGGTCCGCTACAAAATTTACAGATGTGGCAAAAGGAACAACTCGCTCCTCTGTCACACTGTTTGTCCTGGAATTTCCAGCATTATCTCCCACGCTTTTTCTGCCGTGGCAATGAACGCGGAGCACCAGACCTCGCCACCACTGGTGGCGAAGTTGATCTTTCCCACCCCAATTTCGACCACAGGTGCATGTCCTGCGTCCCGAAGTACAATATGGGGTTACCCACCATTTTCTTGCAGAATGCCACATCGTAATCCCGCCATGCACCCTCTTTAAACCTCTTATGAATATCTTCGATAGTGTCCTGATATTTAAAGAGATTATGCCCTTGGGTGGGCCATTTGTCAACGTAACACGCTGCTAGCACCCTATAACCGGTGTGCCACTCCTCGTACATCTCCTGACGCTGAACTTTCTTGGGGCCCGACCCTTCGGCCGCCCTCTCCTTCGCTCTGCATGCTTCCGGAGAAAGTTTGTAGATATTCACATATCTACCTTCCTGTATTTTTTTAATGACTTTGGCTTTCAGATGCCCATACAACGAGTGGACCAGGCACTGGTACGTATCCCTGTGCACCGCCACCTTCCGAGGTGCTACCTGGCCTGGTATCAGTGACAACATCGCCGCCACCCGTGACAAAGTAGTGCCCTCTACTACCCCTTGCGCAACCATTTTCAACTGCACCTGCGCTGCCACCAATTTCTTTATCATCCTAAACATCTGGTGCTGCCCCTTACCTACTAACCCCAGCCCTGCCTCACTATCAGAACCTGAGTCACTAGAGGAAGAACCCATGTTTGTGTGTGTGATGTCAGAGATGGTGCACTCACCAGATTGTGCCAACTGCTGCGATGTCCGTCCGAAAGGGGCTGCTGTTCAGCTGATGCCGATGTAGATGGTTCTGCAGTGCATCTGGCCACTGTGCTTTGGCTGCTTGGTCCGGCCTGCATTCTCTGTTCACCTGCAGCTGATCGCTGTGAAAAGAAAGCAGACTGGGGAGTACTCTGGGCGGCAGCAAGTGCCCCAGGAGGGCTGCAGCCAACCCTTTCATCCCCCCTTGCCCCCTGCTGTACCCCCAGTGCAGACGCCACAGCTCTCCATATCATATCCTCTTGCACACACATAGCCTGGTTCACACACTCTCTCAACTTCCTATGCAAACTAGCAGCTTGGATATCACCCACTAAGCCCTCACTCACACCCTGTGCTTGACTTGTCTGCGCTTGCCCTGTTGATCCACGGCCCTCAGACCTACTGAGATCCTGACCTCCCTGAGGCTCACCGGCCGGTACAATGATCGCAGCCAGAGACTGTGCCAGGGCCAGGACAGCAGCTAGAGCAGCCGGCGGAAGTGCCGGGAGCTGCTGTAACTCCCCAGCACCCGAAGTAGGCTGTTCCCCCATGGCCCCTACACCACTTTGGGCCAGCGTTTGCCCCACATGGCCAGTAGGAGCACTCCCATTTGAAGATGGCACCCCTGAACCCCCTCCTCGGGTCCTAGTGCCTGATCCACCCTCAGACCTATTCCTAGGGGGTAATTTTAGCTCCCTCCTAACACTCTGCCTAGCTGATATGGATGGCCTATTAGCTATTATAGGTTGGGGGTAGGGGGTACCACGCTTTCAGAATCTGATGCCTCCTTTTCTCCTCCAGGTCTTTTTCACCGTGATGGCTTCCCAGCCGAATCCTTGTACCGCCGGGGAGGCAAAGAAGTACGCCTGGCACGCTCCATCAACACAGAAGGTCTCGAATGGAAAATATCCAGAACAGCAGAAAACTCTCCTTGAAGTCTGGAAGCAGGAAGAGGCCGGATACACTGCAGCAGGACCCTATAAAGGCAAGAGGTACACCCGCCCACCCACTTGTAACATTGTAACATAAACACTCTAGAACACTCTAGACTTCAAGTCAGCTATCCCTTAATTTTGCTACAGGCCCACTAGAGGGCCCTCCACTGCCATAAAAATAGGGTCACAAAGGTATGTGCTAGCATTGCACTGCGTCTTGGTAAAAAAAAAGTTTGAAGAACCCTGGACTAGTGTATAGAGTTCTTCCTTTGTTCAGCCCAGCTACTGGTGGGCAGGAGTTACACTACAACAGCCTCCTATAGAAACCCTTAGGTTAAACAGTATTCACAGTTAGCTATATCTGGGGTATAATAAGGGGAATGAACATAGAGAAGGGTGGAGGAGTAAAAAAGGAAAGTTAGTAAAAAGAGCCTTTCTGCTTGATATTACCACACCAATATAGAATTGCGTGGCATAAATTTAGATGGATTTAAATAAGTGCAGTTGGGAGAGCCTTGAAGGATATTATGGTACCATTCCGATTCACTTTGCAGGAGTAATCAAGAAATGCCTTATAGAGAGGGAGGTGTTAGGGATTTGGGGCAAGTTTTTTCTTTTTTTCTTAAACAAATTTAAACTCTTGCACATGGAACTTTAAATCTCTACTTTTTGATACAGAAGATAGTTTGCCACTTCACTAATATTTTTTTTGTTAGCATGTACATTTGTTTAGCTTGGCATCTTTGTATAAAGAGACATTTCAATTTACTACTATTAACATTTTGCTTCATTCTTTTGGTATTCTTTATTGAAGGAGCAGCAATGCATTGCTAGGATTGCTAGGTAAGCCAATGGCTAGATGTGTATAGGTGCAACCATCAATCAACAGCTAACTCCCAGCTGTTAAGCCTACCTAGGAATACTTTTCAATAAAGGATACCAAGAGAACAAAGCAAATTAGATTTTAGAAGTAAATATGAAAGTTTTTTAAAATGTTAAGGTCTATCCGATTCATATAAGAGACAATTTAAATTTAAACTACCTATATCGGGTTCAAATATGTGTTTATTGGTTGTATCATAGCCAGTGCGTCACTAGCCTCTGACCTCACCCCACGTCACATAATATTCAAAACAGGTGTAAATTATAACCTGAACATAATTTGCTGACATACATTGGTTATAACAGATAAAACATTCTAATATTTCTCTTTACTATAATAGCATTTTATTTAATCTAAGAATATAAATTATTCATATAATTAAAATACAGATACCAATGAACCATTAAACGATTACATAAATCCTTTTGTTATCCGATCTGGATTACATGTCTAAATAACAAAATGTGTATTTATCATTATTTTTGTCATTCTTTCTTGGATCTTTTTTCATGCATCATTTACAACTAAATTAACATGTTCACATTTATGATAGTTATGATAGAAAAACTTATTAAAGGATAGATTACAAGTGGATTGCTATTTAGCGCTTTTGCTATAGTGCTAATTGCTATAGATGTAAACTTTATGGGGTAGATTTATTAAATGCCGGGCGCGCCTAAAAGGTGGCGGACAAGTTAAGAAGCAGCGTTCTTACGACCGCTGCTTCTTAACTTCAATTTCCGGTCAGCTGGAAACCCTGGGGGAAGACAGCAGCATACACTGCTTGTTAAATCTAGCCCTTTGTGTGTGTCAGGTTGCGCTGGTATTACAAGTTGAAAGTAAAAAGTTTCTCACCCAACAGGTGCAAAAATGCGAACTTACAATAATGCTCATGCAATAACCTATTTCCCAATAGAAGTCAATAGAGAAAAAAAAAGTGGACCCACTCTCAAAACAGATCGCATATTCTCATGTGCGTTAACTTGACATGAAAATATGAATATTTCACATTCCTATGTTCTGCCTATAGCAGAATATGTTCCATTTATTCAAACACACACACACATATATATATATCAGGGGCGTATTTTGGCCTAGCCAAACAAGGTACTTGCCTAGGGCAGAAGTTTTGGGGGGCAGCACTTTTTGAGTTTCCCTACACACACATACACACACACTATACACACATACAATTAAACTGCACTACGCATGCACACTCACACTACACAGACACAATTACCATATACACACACTATACGCACACATAAAATCAAACTGCACTACACATGCACAGTCACACTACACAGACACACTCACCATATACACACACATACAATCAAACTGCACTACACATGCACACTCACACTACACAGACACCCTCACCATATACACACAGACATACACAAACACATACTATACACACACATGCAATCAAACTGCACTACACATGCACATTCACACTACACAGACACACTCACCATATACACACACACATATACACACAAGCACACTTGAACATGAACATTTGCTTTGGAAATGCCATGAAAAAAAGGTCAAAAAAGCACTTGTCTGATGACGAGGTCACACCCCCCGAAAACGTTTACTACATAGAATAATATTCTATGGTTCACGGAGCGTGCTCTCTTTGGACTGTTAAAATATATATACAGTATATTTATATATACACACATATATATACAGTATATATATATATATATTTATTTATACATACATATATATATATATATATACTGTATATCTTTAGAGATGTATATGTATATATCTGTTTGTTAAAGAACTTTCCCTGCCTTTTTTTTTCTAACACCCAAGGTCTCATATCGTTGAGCCCTTATAACGTTTTGTGGAATATTGTTTTTTAATAATTTTATTAGACAGTGTTATTATGAGTGTAATCATACTTTGTAATGCATTTTTTATGTGTTTTGTGACACTTTTTTGTTTTGTGAAACAGTTAACCACATCTCTGAGAACTTGGTAAACCCGATATCACTTGTGTGCACACATTTGTGCTCCACTCATAATCTGCCCCTAAATGTACAGTACAATTTTCTTAAAATAAATATATATTAAAAAGTTCAACTGCATTTGAAAGTATCTTTTTTCCCCCCAGAGCACACAGAGAGTGTACAAAATAACATTTAGGTTTTATAAGTATGATACGTGTTTTGATCTTTATAAATGATAGAACAGTAAGATTTTAAATTTAATGATCTCATTAGTTATCCACATTGAATGCCCTTTGTCTTAATTTTGACATAATGCTATTGATCTTGTGATTTATTTACAATCCAAAATAATAGATCAGATACAAGTGCACAGTTTAAACATTTAGGGAAAGAATACAAGTAAAGCACCAATTTAACGTGTGCCTATAAAGGGGCATTAAAAGTAGCTGGTTAATGCTCCCGCAAGCTTTCGGTAGCACTTTGCGCTAAGTGAAATTAACCAGAGGTCAGACCTCTGGTGAATTATAAAAAAATCTCCAATTGCCGCCAAAGAAAGTTTGCAGTTCCCTTCATAAAATAAAAAATAGTAGCATATTTTAAAAAACAAACAAAAAAAAAAAAAAAACTGCATTTACATTGTGGTCTATGGTAAATGTGTTTAAACTGTTAATATATATATATATATATATATGTTTATATAAATATAATTATGTGTTAAAATGTGTATATACATATATAAACACATAAATATATATGAATATATTCATATAATATATATTTTAAATTTGCTGCCCAATGCTACCAGTGCACATTTGCGTGCTTTGGCATTACTGAGTGGATCGTAAATATTGCTCATGTGAAAGTGCAATTTTGAGATCCACTTATAATCTAGGCCTCATTAAAGCAGTAACACACTTCAATTAGTAATACAATTTAAAATTAACTTTTAGAATGTTAATATAGTTGACAACATATGATAGACTAGATTACAAATGGAATGCAAACATATTAGCTAACATTGCTAAAGTTAAATCAGTAGTGCTTTTATTTTTGCGTTCACATTATAGGTTAAAAGTTATATTTTTTCACTCTACCGATAATCTCGGGCACATTAACATCTGGATTTAGGATAGTTAGGGTATGCTAAATCTTCACATAATAGACTTATGTGTAAAGCATGCCATTACGAGACTCCAGAACACTGAAAACATGTTCTCTGGAATGATAAATAGTGCTTTACTATCTGGCAGTCTGGTGGAAGTATCTGGTTGTCGTGATTGCCAGGAGAACGCTACCTACAGGAATGTATAGTCCCCACTATAAAGTTTGGTGGAGCAGGGACTGTTTTTTAGGGTATGGGCTAGGCTCTAATTCCATTGAAGAGTCATATGAATGCTACATGATACAGGACATTTTAGAAAATTGGGTGTTTCCAACTTTGTGCCAACAATTTGGGTAAGGTTCTTGCCTGTTCATGACTGTGTCTTTGTGCAAAAAAACAAGGTCCATGTAGACAATTTGATGAGTTTGGTGTGGAGCAACTTGAGTCCTGACCTGACATCAAACCCATTAATAGCTTTTGAGATAATTTGGAATGCCAGCTCTTTTTTGTCCAACATCATTGCCTGACCTCACAAATGGGCAGAAAAATTCCCACAGACACACTCCAAAAATCTTTGGGAAAGCCTTTGCAAAAGTGCAGTGGATGGTAGAAGGAGGGGAACAACTTCATATTAATACGAACGGTTTTGAAATGGGATATCCAACAAGCTCATATAGGTGTGATGGTCAGATTTCTGTATATTTTGGCCATATAGTGTATATGTTCAATGTCTCTGGCATAAAGAGGACCCAAAGCCAATGCTTCTTTGGGAAAAGAAGGAATGTTACTACACACATCAAGAAGGGTTATCAGAGACAACAGGGTTGTATTTCTTTTTTACACAGACTAGCAGCTGGACTACACAAACTACCATGTTTTTGCTTAACTGTTTGATGTCTAGCAGTAAGAATAATGGAAATCTGCTTAGAGACGAAAACAGTTCTGATGCCAATTCTGCTGCTTAATATTTGAGATATGCAATGGGAGTGCAAAAGAAAAGATTGAGTGACATTACACCCCATGTGAACCCCTGTAAAACTGCTGTTAATGACAATCAGGTAGATTGCAAGTTTTGCACTATAGAGGGTATTTAACGAATGCAAGAAAAGTTGCGTTATTTCACCCTCCATATCGCTGCCATTACGAGTTTTGAAAAAGCCGGCTTGTGCGTGCGATATGGTTGCGTTGAGCTACATACCACACAAAATACAAGCGCTGCTTTGATGTGTTCGTGCATGCTTTCCCCATAGACATGAGTGTTAGAAAAAAAACTAACGCGAAATGAAATGCTCCGTAACACAGCCCCCTTGATGTCAATAGGGAAAAAACACCCTAACTTAATCCCCACATCTAAACATCCCTAATCTGCCGCCGCCCACATTGCCGCAACCTAAATAAAGTTATTAACCCCAAATCTGCCGCTCCCAATATCGCTGCCACTATACTAAAGATATTAACCCCTATTCTGCCACTCCCCGACATTGCCACCACTAAATAAAGTTATTAACCCCTAAACCTCTGGCCTCCCACATCACTACCACTAAATAAACCTATTAACTCCTAAACCGCCAGCCCCCACATCGCAACAACCTAAAATAAACTCTATTAACCCTTAAACCTAATCCTAAACCTAACATCCCCCAACTTAAACATAATTAAAATAGAGCTAAATTAAAGTTACAATTATTAACTAAATAATACCTATTTAAAACTAAATACATACTTACCTGTGAAATAAAACCTAAGCTAGCTACAATATAACTAATAGTTATATTGTAGCTAGCTTAGGTTTTATTTTTATTTCACAGCTAAGTTTGTATTTATTTTAACTAGGTAGACTAGTTAGTAAATAGTTATTAACTATTCACTAACTACCTAGTTAAAATAAATAAAAATGTACCTGTAAAATAAAACCTAAGCTGCCTTACACTAAAACCTAACATTACAAAAAATAAAAAAACCTTCCATTCAAAAAATTAAAAAACCTACCATTATAAAAAAATAACAAAGAAAAACAATACAAATGTTTCCTATTCTAATACCCTTTTTTAAAAAAGCAAACCAAAAAAAACCCCAAACCCTAATCTATAATAAGCTACCAAGGGCCCTTAAAAGGACCTTTGTTGGTCATTGCCCTAAAGAAACCAGCTCTTTTTCTACAAAAGAAAAACAAACACCCCCTAACAGTATACAAACCCCCACCCCCCAAACCCACAAAATAAAAATAAAGTAAAACCTAATCTACCCATTGCCCTAAAAAGGGCATTTGTATGGGCATTCAGCTCTTTTGCTGCCCATTAAAAATAAAAAATGGCTATTCTAAAAAGAAAAACCCACCCCAAAACGAAAAAAAAATACATTATACAAAATAACGAAAAAATTATCCAAAATAATAACAATTGTTCCTATTATAATACCCATTTTTAAAAAAACGACCCCAAAATTAAAGAAACCTAATCTATAATAAACTACCAATAGCCCTTAAAAGGGACTTCTGTAGGGCATTCCTGTAAAGAAATCAGCTCTTTTTCTAAACAAAAATACAAAGACTCACTAACATTACAAACCCCCCCAAACCCACAAAATAAAAAAAAACTATCTAAAAAAACCTAATCTACCCATTGCCCTGAAAAGGGCATTTGTATGGGCATTGCCCTTAAAAGGGCATTCAGACATTTTTACTGCCCTTATAAGGGCATTCAGCTCTTTTAAGAAATGCCCAACCCCTAATCTAAA
This sequence comes from Bombina bombina, assembly GCF_027579735.1. Taxonomy (NCBI): domain Eukaryota; kingdom Metazoa; phylum Chordata; class Amphibia; order Anura; family Bombinatoridae; genus Bombina; species Bombina bombina. The sequence continues at coordinate 883,516,617 of NC_069501.1, read as the reverse complement.
CAAAAAAAAAAAAAAAAAACTTAAAAAAACCTAATACTAACCCTTCTTTAGGTACTCACAATTGCTGAAGTCCCGCTTGAACGATCTTCATCCCGGCAGCTCCATCTTCATCCAGGCAGCTCCATCTTCATCCAGGCAGCTCCATCTTCATCCTTCACGGGACCGGCATCTTCTTCATCCCTGCGGAGACAGAGCAGTCAATGTGCGGAGGCAGAGGTCCAGGCGAAAATCCAAGGCGGAGGTCCAGGCGAAGGTCCAAGACGGAGGTCCATCAATCCGATGTGGAGGTCCTCTTCATGCGATCGTCCGCCGCACACTGAGGATTGAAATGCAAGGTACCCCTTTTATACTGGGGGTACCATTGCAGTTCTATTGGCTGAAAAGTTTGAATCAGCCAATAGGAATAAGGGCTGCTTAAATCCTATTGGCTTTTCAAATCAGCCAATAGGATTTAAGCAGCTCTCATTCCTCAGTGTGCAGTGGACGATCGCATAAAGAGGACCTCCACGTCAGACCGATGGACCTCCACTTGGACCTCTGCCTTGGACTTTCGTCTGGACATCCGCCTTGCACCTCCGCCTTCCGCGCATTGACCGCTCCGCCTCTACAGGGATCAAGAAGATGCCGGTCCCGCGATGGATGAATATGGAGCCGTCTGGATGAAGATGGAGCCCCCGGGATGAATATGGTTAAAGCGGGACTTCAGCAACTGTGAGTACCTAAAGAGGGGTTAGTTTTTTTTATAGATTAGGGGTTGAGCATTTCTTAAATGAGCAGAATGTGCTTTTAAGGACAGGAAAAAGAGCTGAATGCCCTTTTAAGGGCAATGCCTATACTAATGCCCTTTTCAGTGCAATAGATTAGGTTTTTTTAGTTAGAAGTACATGTAGCCTAAGAACATGTATAAATACTTGAGACAAAACTAAGCAGCTTAGGAATTTCCATATACAGTTTTACGGCAAATTCCTTGCTTAACCTATGTTTAGAGGATGAGTGAAGATGTTATAGCTGTCTGGTCCATTATCTGCTACACATGGAGACTATAAAACTATATATTTAGCTAATTTGGGGAGGCTGCAGAAATATAGTTACTTTCAAGTAGGATATGAGTGGGTTTATATAACCTTAAACCAAGCCAGAATCTGTATATAAATAACACTATAGGAGAGGCACATTTAATTAATACATGTAAACAATGAAAGTGAAGGCCTATCCTGCAAATATAGATTGTGAGATATAAGTTATTTCAAAACTAAAAAAACATAGAAATAACTATTAGTCTCTAAATTACACCGGGGGTCAGATAGAACTATAAGAGACCATTGTATGTAATTCAGCTTGCTATTATATGTTTCTCCAGAACAACCAACTTAGTCAACCATATAAAAAAAGAAAGAAGCACATTATACTCATCAGAGAGTCCAGTGTGTGTAAAAGAGTATCCTTAACCTCTATTAAAAAGGATTGGGATAGCGACATAAGAGATATCATCTAGGTGGTATATACATGCGTATGGAAGGGACAGCATAATATAACTGACATCATAACACAACTTTTATATAATACTTAACTATAAACGGCTATTGCAGTACTTGTTATAAATACAACATTAGAGTAGATGATAATAAACAACTGTTAGAATAAGGCTACATCAATGGAAGCGTCTGTGTATAGCTATAAATAACATTAATAGTAGAAAACATATACCGCCAAGTCAGTCATACTAACACAGCACAGTAAATAGATAGATGTATGTATACATGCTTGGGTAGCAAGCCTATATGGGTACCCTGTGGATCCAATTGTTATTTAGTTTCTTTAATTTGTAATTTAGTTTCTTTAATTTGTAACTTAGTTTATTTAATTTGTAGTTAGTTTAATTTTAGTCTAATAGATATGTTAGTTTAATTTATAGTTTAAATTTAGTTTTTTTTTATTTCACAGGTAGGTTTTTATTTATTTTAAGTTAGGGATCCTGTAATTTTAATATAAGGTTAGGGGGGTGTTAGGTTTAGCGGTTAATAGTTTAATTTAGTTTTTGGTGATGTGGGGGGCTGGCGGTTTAGGGGTTAACAAGTTTATTTAGTGGTAGTGATGTGGGAGGTCAGAGGTTTAGGGGTAAATAACTTTATTTAGTGATGGCGATGTTGGGAGCGGCGGAATAGGGGTTAAAATATTTATTATAGTGTCAGCGATGTTGGGGTGCGGGGGAATGGGGGTTAATAAATTTAATATAGTGGTGACGATGTCGGGAGCGGCGGAATAGAAGTTAATACATTTTATTAGTGGCATCGATGTCAGGGAGCGGCAGATTGGGGGTAAATAACTTTAAAATAGTGTTTGTGATGCGGGAGGGTCTCGGTTCAGGGGTTAATAGGTAGTTTATTGGTGTTAGTGTACTTTGTAACAGTTTAGTTATGAGTTTTATGTAACAGTTTTGTTGCGTAAAACTCATAACTACTGCTTTCATAAGGTGGTAGGGATCTTGTCATTATAGTAGGGTGTAACGCAAGCTTTTTAGCCTCACCGCAAAACTCGTAATGGCAGCGCTATGGAAGTCCCATGAAAAAATGTCATTTTTTTGAGTGCGGGACTGACGTTGCATTACAGGCTAAAAGGCTTGTAAGCTTGCAGTACAGCTATACCGACAAGACTCGTAATGGCTGCGTTGCTGTTTTAATGCTGAAATTACAATTTTTTCAGCTTTAAAACATGAACACACAACTTGTAATCTACCTGAAAGTTAGACAATGGGTAGCCTTGCATTATAAAACGTGGAACACAATATAGTCTAGGCCTGCAAATGTAATAAAAGTATCAGAGGGCATGTGTTATATACAGATCTTAAAGAGACAGTAAACACTTTAAGATTATAATATAAAATGCTTAATTATGCAGAACAAAACAACTTTCACATTAGTTTTAATTATTTATTTTGCCCCTTTTTTGTAATTTAATTCTGAAAATTGGGAATTTTCTAGTCTTGAAAATTGAGAGAGCACATGGCAGACTTCACAAGCGTAATCTTGCAATTTACATGTCCCTAATTTGCAGTTTGGTATCTTATATTTTCTGCTGATGGCAAGCTAAGTACTTTTTATTAACATAATGACAGTGGTACACTCTGTCTTCTTCAGACTAAAGTCCAAATTGGTTCCTTCAAAGTAAGAAAGTGGTGGGTGGAGTTAACCTGTTCTAATAAAGTTTAGACTCTGGGGATATGTCAGTCTGTTATGCGATTGCAGTAAAACAAGAACAAACTTCCATAGGCTTAAATGAGAGCCTCGTTCTGATGCTGTCAAACATGTCACATAACCTTAGTGCGGCGAAGGGGGTAAGTTGCGCAGTGATGGGCAGCAAACTGAAAGTATATACATATATATTTATCTAACAGTAAGATCTGCATTCCTCAGATTCATATTAGCCAAGGTGCTGTCAGAGGTTGTAGATATCCATAAAGAAGGAAAGCACTCACTGAACTTTATTCCCATAAAACATAGCTTTTATTTCAGCCTTTAAAATTGCAAAATTTCAGGCACCAATCAGGTCCCTTTGTCAAAAACACCCAGTATATCCCAACACCATACCCTTTATCCCTTATATACGCCACAGCTCAATAATCCTAACGATACTTATCCAATGCAGCTGCTGCCGCTCACATCCACACCACTGTCGTGTCGCTGTGATGTCATCAAGGCAAGCTACGTCCTGATTCGTCCAATTACACTGTTGTGGGAGGTGTCAGCAGAAACAGCTGATTTTCAAAACAAAAAGACTGTCAATCGTGTCATTACATCGAAACAAAAGATTGCATATGTATTCAGTATGTACAGTAAGTCAGTGCAATTATGCAGATTTAATTTTACAAGTACGGTCAGATATTGTTAGGCAAAAAAGGCTATAATGACTAGTGGGCGGTATCATAACACTGTGGTTTATAAACAAAGCTAATACTGATCACAAAATAAAATATTTACATTCTTTATTATCTACATCTACATTATCTCATGATGGGCATATTGATACTTCAAGTTCCAAATGGATTATAGTAGAATCATATTACAGAGGTTCAGGATGGAGGATGCTATTTTACTACAATAACCGTCATCCAATATTGTAAGGAAATAGGAAGGGATTTCACATTGTGTCAATTGGACACATATTACTCTTCTTCTTCTTCACTGATCCCATATCTGGATGCCTATGGCTGATGAGGGATGTTATTTTAACATAGTCCCTTGTATTCAGAGACTAATGATGAAAAAGGCTGGAATCTATCTGTGTATACAGATCCCTCAGTGTCATTGTGTCAGAGATTAAAGATGTTGTTTCACAATAGTGAGCGTCATCCAATATTTGAGAATGGGTGGGATGTGATCAATAAGCATAGTTCTGATGCGCAATACTCCATGTTTCTTTTTGCAAAAGTGACATACCACTGGCTGTTCAGTCACATTTTTTGATGGCTTTTCTTGTTGCCGATCTCTGATTGGCCATTCGGTCTCTGTACAAAGTTATTGTCTTGCCCACATAGAACAGGGAGCATGGACATATAAGAATATATATCACGTGGTCACTAGTACATGACAATCGGTGGTTGATTTTAAATCTTTTATTGGAATGAGGGTATTGAAATGAGGATCCTCTGAGCATGCAGTCACATGTGAAACAATCTCCACATTGGAATAATCCTTTCTTTCCAGTTTTAAGCCAGATCGTTTTCTGGTAACACTTCACCAGATCACATTCTATCAGTATGTCACGTATGTTTCGTGCACGTCAATATGCCACCCGGGGGGAAACTTTGTGTTGTAATGATGTAATCAATTCCCAGTGTTGCCTCAATGAGGCATCCAATGTCCCGTGTGATGCATCAAATGTAGTTATAAAGTTCATCTGTTCAGGTTTAGGTGTTACTATTGGTCTCCTGAATAGTTCATCCTGAGTATTTCCCAGAACCATTTCTTTGGTGTTCTGTACCAGTTTATCATTATAGCCTTGCTGTTGTAGTTTATCCCTCATCATATCAAGTTGTTCTAGCATCACAGACTCATCTGTATTGTTTCTCATGACTCTGGTGAGTTTAGAGGTGATCCAATCAGCCAAAAGGATTGAGCTCGCATTCTATTGGCTGTTCAGCCAATCGGAATCTAAGGGATGCCATCTTGGATGACGTCACTTAAAGAAACAATCATTCAGGAAGAAGACTTCTTTGGAAGAGGATGCTCCGCACCGGATGTCTTGAAGATGGAGCCGCTCCGCGCCGGATCGATGAAGATAGAAGATGCCATCTGGATGAAGACTTCTGCCCGTCTGGAGGACCACTTCTCCCGGCTTAGATGAAGACTTCTCCAGGCTTCGTTGAGGACTTCTTGCCACTTTGTTGAGGACTTCTCCTGGCTTCGTTGAGGATGGATGTCGGCTCTTCAACACTGTAAGTGGATCTTCAGGGGTTAGTGTTAGATTTTTTTAAGGGTTTATTGGGTGGGTTTTATTTTTAGGTTAGGGTTTGGGCCGCAATAGAGCTAAATGCCATTTTAAGGGCAATGCCCATACAAATGCCCTTTTCAGGGCAATGAGGAGCTTAGGTTTTTTTAGTTAGGGTTTTATTTGGGGGGGTTGGTTGTGTGGGTGGTGGGTTTTACTGTTGGGGGGTTGTTTGTATTTTTTTTTCAGGTAAAAGAGCTGATTTTAGTTTAGGCTAGGGTTTTTTTATTTTGGGGGGGGGGCTTTTTTATTTTGATAGGGCTATTAGATTAGGTGTAATTAGTTTAAATATCTTGTAATTTGTTTTTTATTTTGTGTAATTTAGTGGTTTTTTTTTGTAATTTAGGTAATTGTATTTAATTTAGTTAATTGTATTTAATTTAGGTAATTTATTTAATTGTAGTGTAGTATTAGGTGTTAGTGTAACTTAGGTTAGGTTTTATTTTACAGGTAAATTTGTATTTATTTTATCTAGGAAGTTAGTAAATAGTTAATAACTATTTAATAACTATTCTACCAAGTTAAAATAAATACAAACTTGCCTGTAAAATAAAAATAAACCCTAAGCTAGATACAATTTAACTACTAGTTATATTGTAGCTAGCTTAGGGTTTATTTTACAGGTAAGTATTTAGTTTTAAATAGGAATTATTTAATTATTAATTGTAGGTTTTATTTAGATTTAATTTAATTATATTTAAGTTAGGGGGTGTTAGGGTTGGGTTAGGGTTAGACTTAGGTTTAGGGGTTAATAAATTTAATATAGTGGTGGCGACGTTGGGGGCGGCAGACTAGGGGTTAATAAGTGTAGGTAGGTTGTGGCGACATTGGGGTTGGCAGGTTAGGGGTTAAAAAATATAATGTAGGTGTCGGCAATGTTGGGGGCATTAGATTAGGGTTAATAAGTATAATGTAGGTGTCAGCGATGTCCGGGGCGGCAGATTAGGGGTTAATAAGTGTAAGATTAAGGGTGTTTAGACTCGGGGTTCATGTTAGGGGTAAACATAAATTTTCTTTCCCCATAGGAATCAATAGGGCTGCGTTAAGGAGCTTTACGCTGCTTTATTGCAGGTGTTAAACTTTTTTTCAGCCGGCTCTCCTCATTGATGTCTATGGGGAAAACATGCACGAGCACGTACAACCAACTCACCGCTGACTTAAGCAGCGCTGGTATTGGAATGCGGTATGGAGCCCAGTTTTGCTCTACGCTCACTTCTTGTCTTTTAACGCCGGGTTTATAAAAACATGTAATACCAGCATTGTAGGTAAGTAAGCGGTGACAATAACGTGCAAGTTAGCACCGCACCCCTCATAACGCAAAACTCGTAATCTAGCAGCATTTCTGCAAAGAAAAATCTAGTAGTACTGTACAGTATATGGAGAATGACTGTTGTCAATGCTTCCTCTTTATTTTATAGTATGATCCTAATTCCTTTGGGATGTTCATATTTATATTCTATAAAATTGTTTACGTAGTTATTTTATAAAAATTGAGATCTTGTTTTTCTCTTTGTACCACTGTGTGAGTCCATAATTATTTTTTGTTTTGTATAAGAGTAATCTAATAATCATGTGAAACTTGTGTAAAAGGGATAAATTTGTGGTATTTAAACAGATATGAATGCACTTGAATTCACCACATAGAAATGTACACTTTTAAAGCAAATAAAAAACCAGATAACCAATCAAGCTGTCTATACGCCTTTCTAAATTTTGGCTCATTAAAGCACAAAAGCATTCTTGGATTCCTTAATGTAATCAATTTATACAGTTCACTACACCAATTAGCACAGGATGGCAAATTTGTTGAGCATATGGAACATATAAAACTTCTTGACTTGAGGCATACTTATAACTGATTCTATTTCTGTATTTTATTGTTGATAGCAAGGCACTTTGCAGATTAGCATAGTTTGAAGCAGGCATACAGAACAGAGGGTCTTGGCATCATCCCTTATATGAGTGCTAAATGATTTTTACATTTAATTTGGTACCAACTGCTAAAATTGAATAAACCTTTGTAATCTACAAAATCCATCCCTCACAATATTTAACACTTTAATCTATTAGAAAATGTAAACAATTGAATTTACTACTATTACACAATATTGGTTCAATAAACACTATATATTTAATGTTGAAATATACATCTATTTGAGAAATATATTTTGGTAGAATGCATTATTATTAGGGATGGGCGAATGTGTAAATTTCCGAATTCGAATGTTAGAACAAATGTTATTACCGAAATTCGAATTACAAATCTGAATGTTGATATGAATGAATATTTTTAAATATTCTATAATCGAATGCTATTTACAGTTTTTGAATGTCACTTTCGAATTCGAATGTTTATAATTAGATCGAACGTCCACATTCGAAATTTCGAAGTTAACATTCTATTTAACAAATACTATTCAAAAGTTCAATAGTTCATGTGGTAGGGAATCTAGTAAATTGATACATAATAGATACAAATATATCAATTTGAATGTTTTTATTTCAATCGAATATTGCATAATTCGAATATTACATTTAAAGAAAGCATTAGAAATACTATTACAAACATATAAATTAGAGTTTTTCGAATTCGAATATTGCATAACTCAAATATTACATTTAAATAAAGCATTATAGAAATACTATTACAAATATACAAATTCAAATTTTTTGAAACAAATATTTTCTAATGAAATCGTAAAATTCGAAACCGAATATTCAAAAATCGAATGTTAGAATGTTATGTAAACATTCGAAATTCGATTTGATAGAACGAATGTGTTAAAATTCGTTTAATTTTTCGAATGTTGCAAAACATTCGCCCATCCCTAATTATTATGCCTTAATAAATTTAAAGCTTAGCAGCATTCATATGTCAGCAATTGTCAAAACTTTCATCTATAAGCAAATAACTAAAGCATGGGTTCGTACACTATTTATTATAATTGGCTTATTTTATTTCTGTATGCCATTCACCTTTCAAAAAACTCGCCAGAAATGTATCACTCTTAAAACTTTTTTTCACATTGCTTGAAGTAATTGAAGAGAAACACCTAGATTACGAGTTTGAGCGCTATAGGGAAAGTAAAGAACGCCACAAAAGTGGCTTTATTTAATTCCCTATAGCTCTACTATTACACTGCTTGTGCGGGCGATATGGAGATTTTAAGCTCCATACCGTATCCAAAACAAGCGCTATGTTTGACCTGCTTGTGCACGCTTTACCCATAGACATCAATGGGGTGAGCCGGCAAAAAAAAGTCTAACACCTGCGATCGCTGAAACAAAAGCTCAGTAAAGCAGCTCATTGATGTCTATGGGGAAGATAAAATACAGATTAAGCCTAACACCCTAACATAAACCCAGAGTCTAAACACCCTCATCACCCTCATAAATAAACACCCTCATCACCCTCATAAATAAAACTATTAACCCCTAAACCGCCAGCCTCCCACATTGCAACAATCTAAATTAAACTATTAAACCCTAAACCTAACCCTAACGTAACCCTAACGTGACCCTAACCCTAACACCCCCTAACTTTAAGATAATTAAAATAGATCTAAATTAAACTTTCAATTATTAACTAAAAAATACCTATTAACCCCTAAACTTCCAGCCCCCCACATCACAACAACCTAAATTAAACTATATTAACCCCTAAACCTAACTCTAACGTAACCCTAAACCTCACCCTAACACCCCCTAACTTTAACATAATTAAAATAGATCTAAATTAAACTTACAATTATTAACTAAATAATACCTATTAACCCCTAAACCGCCAGCCCCCTACATCGCAACAACCTAAATTAAACTATATTAATCCCTAAACCTAACCCTAACCCTAACGTAACCCTAACCATAAACCTAACCCTAACACCCATTAACTTTAACATAATGAAATTAGATCTAAATTAAAGTTAATATTATTAACTAAATAATAGCTACCTTACACTAAAACATTACAAAAAATAAAAAAGCACTAAAATCACAAAAAATAAAAAACTACCATTACAAAAAAATGATTATTCCTATTCTAATACCCTTTTTTTTTAAAAAAAAAAAACACCCCAAAATAAAAAAGCCTAATCTAGAATAAACTACCAAGGGTCCTTAAAAGTGCCTTTTGGGGGCCCTTAAAATGTCCTTTTGTAGGACTTTGCCCTGAGATAAACAGCTCTTTTGTTTCAAAAAAAGACAAACACCCCCCAAACTACTAATTGCCCTTAAAAGGGCCTTTTGGGGGACCCTTTTGTAGGGCATTGCCCTAAAGATATCAGCTTTTTTATTTTAAAAAAATGACAAAGACCCACTAACATTACAAACCCCTACCCCCCATCTTCAATGCAAGGGACGCGATTCAAAATGGCGTCCCTTGCATTCCTATTGGCTGAGAGCTGCTTAAATCCTATTAGCTAATTTAGATGATTAGTCAATAGGATTTTAGCAGCCCTAATTCCTATTGGCTGATTCAAATTTTTCAGCCAATAGAAATGCAAGGAACGCCATCTTCAATCGCGTCCCTTGCATTGAAAATTCAGTGTACAGTGGCGACCATTTGAAGGGGATGCTCTGCGCTGGATGTCTTCAGGATGGACCTGAATGATGGGAGGAGTGTTTGTATTTTTTTACAGTTAAAAGAGCTGATATCTTTTGGGCAATGCTCCACAAAAGGCCCTTTTAAGGGCCATTGGTAGTTTATTGTAGGCTAGGGTTTTTTTTATTTTTGGGGGGGCTTTTTATTTTGATAGGGCTATTAGATAAGGTGTAATTCTTTTTTATTTTTAATAATTTGTTTGTTATTATTCATAATTTAGTGTTTGTTTTTTTGTAATTTAGTTAGTTTTTATTTTTTGTAGTTAGATACTTTTTGTAATTTTTAGATTAGTGTTAGGATTTTTTTATTGGTAGTTTAGTTTTATTTAATTGGTAGTTAGTTTAAATTTAGTTTAATAATTATAATAGTTTAATTGTTAGTTTAAACTATTTTTTTTTTAATTTGACAGGTAAATTTTAATTTAAGCTAGGGAAAGTGTAATTTTAATATAAAGTTATGGGGTCGTTAGGTTTAGGGGTTACTAGTTTAAATTAGTTTTTTGTTGTTGTGGGGACTTTCGGTTTAGGGGTTAGTAGTTTATTTTAGTATATTTAATTGCGGGGGGCTTGCGGTTTAGGGGTTAATAGGTTTATTATAGTGGTGGTGTGGGCAGACAGCAGATTAGGGGTTAATAATATTTAAATAGTGTTTGCGATGCTGGAGGACGGCGGTTTAGGGGTTAATAAGTTTATTATATTGGCGACAATGTCGGGGAGCGGTGGAATAGGGGTTAATAAATATTTTTAGTGGCAGCGATGTAGGGAGCGGCAGATTAGGGGTTAATACATTTATTATAGTGTTTGTGATGCAGTAGGGCCTCGGTTTAGGGGTTAATAGGCAGTTTATGGGTGTTAGTGTACTTTTTAACACTTTTATGAGTTTTATGTAACAGATTTGTAGCGTAAAACTCATAACTATTGACTTTAGATGGCCGTATGGATTGTGTCATTTTAAGCTGTAACGCTCACTTTTTAGCCATACCGCAAAACTAGCAATACTGGCGCTATGGGAATCCCATGAAAAAACATAATTTTTACGTGTGCAGGTACACCTATACCGACAACACTGGTAATAGCTGTGGTGCTGTTTTAACGCTGAAAATGCCATATTTTCAGTGTTACAAGCCGCAACACAAAACTTGTAATCTAGGTGAAAGTTTGCTAGACTTCACAAAAGGAAGGCATTAATCCAATGTATAGGCTCTAAAGTCTATTGTTCTAAAAAAGTTTGTGTTCGAGATTATGGGGTAGATTTATCAAGTGTAAGGCTACAGAGGATCATGTCCGCCTGACATCTTTAAATGCCGATAGCATACAATGTTTGCTTTTAACATTGCTCAAGCATTTCTGGTGAAATGCTTGTGCAATGCCAACCCCTGCACATTCGCAGCCATTCGGCCACTAGCAGGGGATGATTGCTGTCTGCCACCTCAGAGGCTCGCGCGGAAACAGCTGCATCCCCAATGTCTCCCCTATCTGCAAAACAAAACAAGCTAACAAGTTGATAACTTTACTATTACGGCCAAAATACAGTAGCAAACAGTAAGGGGCCAAGATATCAAAGTCTGGCAGACATGATACGCTGTAGCGTATCATGTCCTCCAGACATCGCTGAATGCGGACAGCATACACAGGGGGTGTCAATCAACCCAATCGTATTCGATCGGGTTGATTACTGTATGCCCCTCAGAGGCGGATGATCCAATTAAGGAGCAGCGGCCTGCTTCTTAAACAGGACGAGTTGGCCCCATTCAGGGCATAGTGAATCGACCCCAAACCTTTTCAATGCTGAACCATTTTCACACCCCTGTGCTAGAGGCGTTTTTAGTTGTTTGGCCCTCATTGCATTTACACATAAATGTTAACTTTTTTCCATGAGGAACCCACTAAAATTATACCTAATTTTGTTTTCAGCAGACCAAGCATTTTTAGAAAACAACTTTAGTTTGCAGAAATATCATACTATAAGAGAATACCAACATATTAAATGAAAAACATATTTACATTTTTTTGTCATTTTCTGTGGTGTACATAGTAAATAGTAGCATGGGAGTGTTTCGTAAATATTTCAAACACACATTTTATAGTCCCACATTTAGTACCAGTTCACTTTCCAAAAACAGCAAAATGAATTATTTTATACCTTATGGTTCATTAAAATTGACAATTAATCAGAAAAAAAGAATATTATTATTTGTGTCACTATTCATTATCTTGCAATTTATGCAGAAAATGAGTAGGTATAAAATAGCTATGAAAAAGACCAAAGGACTCCGGTTGAAAAATCCAAGGTTACTTTATTAAAAAAGTAACCTTGGAGTTTTTAATAGGAGTCCTTTGCATTTTTTTGTACATTACAATCACAGTATATTTTCTCCTTGACTTGTGCCCCAATCAATACTTTAATCTGACTGGCAGAGCCGTATTGCAAGGAGAGGTGTATGCTCCGTGACATCATCAAGAGGACCTGGCAGCAACGCTGAGATGTTGGGGCCTATTTAACAAAGGTCTGTCGGACCTGATCCGACAGTGCGGATCAGGTCCGACAGACCTCGCTGAATGCGGAGAGCAATACGCTCTCCGTATTCAGCCAATCGGCCGCCAGCAGGGGGTGTCAATCAACCCGATTGTACTCGATCGGGTTGAATTGCGGTGATGTCTGTCCGCCTGCTTAGAGCAGGCAGAAAGGTTATGGAGCAGCGGTCTTTAGACCGCTGCTTCATAACTGGTGTTTCTGACGAGCCTACAGGCTCGCCAGAAACATGGGCCCTCAAACTCCACCCGGAGCTTGATAAATCGGCCCCGTGGTGACGGAGGGGATCCGTAATGGTCATCTTGGAAGGCAGAAGCAGTTTCTCAGTATCCTCTTTCACAAACCTGTCAAGTCATTCTGGGTTATAAAAAATACACACACACTTTTCCATGAACATATACATTAAATTATAGCTGATGCTTCTTAATTTGATGTTGCAAGCTTGTATGAGTGAGCCTGTACATCAAGGGCTCTGAAGCTACACTGCAGCTTCATAAATAGGCGCCTTTGTGTCCATTATTATGCTATATACTTTGACAAACTTGGATTTTGTTCAAAATAGCCCATTAGGTAGTGGTGTTGTAGGTTAATTTAGTAGATGTGTGCAATATTTGACGATTCTCTATAGTTAATTCTAGAGCAACCACTAGAGAAATGTTAAAGGGACAGTCAAGTCAAAATTAAACTTTCATGATTCAGATAGGGCATGTAATTTTCTACAACTTTTATCATCAAATTTTGCTTTTTTTTTCTTGGTAGGCTCATATGCTAATGTCTAAGCCTTTAAAGGCCGCCTCTTACCTCAGTGCATTTTGACAGTTCATGTGTGTCATATAGGTAACATTGTGCTCACTCCCGTTATTTATGAGTTAGCACTGATTGGCTAAAATGCATGTCCGTCAAAAGAACTGAGATAAGGGGGCAGTCTGCAGAGGCTTAGATACAAGGTCATCAAAGAGGTAAAAAAATGTATTAATATAACCGTGTTTGTAATGCAAAACTGGGTAATGGGTAATAAAGGGATTATCTAACTTTTTAAACAATAAAAACATTGGCGTAGACTGTCCCTTTAACTCTGTTTGTTCTAAACTAATGGCAGCCATTTGCCTTCATAAAAAATTGATTTAGATTTTTTGGAATGATCACAAGTGTTAATTTATGTTTAAATACATTATTTCTTTCTAATTAGGAACATCACCCCCCCCTCTCTTTTGCGCTCTTTCCCCTCTCTTTTGCTGTCTCTCCCCCTCTCTCTTTTACTGTCTCTATCCTCCTCTCTTTTGCTGTCTCTCTCCACCTCTCTCTTTTGCTGTCTTTCTCCCCCCTCTCTTTTGCTGTCTCTCTCCCCCCTCTCTCTTTTGCTGTCTCTCTCCCCTCTCTCTTTTGCTGTCTCTCTCCCCCCCTCTCTTTTGCGCTCTCTCCCCCCTCTCTTTTGCACTCTCCCCCCCCCTCTCTTTTGCGCTCTCTCTTCCCCCCTCTCTTTTGCGCTCTCTCTCCCCCTCTCTTTTGCACTCTCCCCCCTCTCTTTTGCGCTCTCTCTTCCCCCCTCTCTTTTGAGCTCTCTCTCCCCCCTCTTTTGTGCTCTTTCCCCTCTCTTTTGCTGTCTCTCCCCTCTCTCTTTTGCTGTCTCTATCACCCTCTCTTTTGCTGTCTCTCTCCACCTCTCTCTTGTGCTGTCTCTCTCCCCCCTCCCTTTTGCTGTCTCTCTCCCCCTCTCTTTTTTGCTGTCTCTCTCCCCCTCTCTCTTTTTCTGTCTCTCTCCCCCTCTCTTTTGCTGTCTCTCTCCCCCCTCTCTTTTGCTGTCTCTCTCCCCTTCTCTCTTTTGGTGTCTCTCTCCCCCTGTCTTTTGCTGTCTCTCTCCCCCTCTCTCTCTCCCCCTCTCTATCTCTCTCCCCCCTCTCTATCTCTCTCCCCTCTCTCTATCTCTCTCCCGTCTTCCATCTATCGCATGACCGTGCCCGGCCACGCCCCCTTCACGCCCGACCATGCTCCCTTCACGGCCATTCACGCCGGCCACACCCCTTCATGGCCAGCTACATCCCCGGCCACGCCCGGTCACACCCACTCCTGCAGCGGCGAAGATCTTCAGTTAGGGACTCAAAGGCCAGGTGTGTTTGTCCTCGTGCTGTCTCTACTGCGCATGACAGCTTCGGACAAACGCACTTGGCCTTTTATTATATAGGATGAATAAAGAAAACATATTCTTGTATGTCAAGAACATTGGAATGTGAGATACTCATATTTTCATGTCAGGTTAGTACACATGAGAATTTGCGATCAGGTTTGTGCTAGAGTGGGGTGTTTTTGCCACCTTTTTTTTCTCCAATGGCTTCTATGGGGGAATTAACGCTTGAGTGGGAGCGTTAATTATTGCTCTACTTGTGATCTGGCCCTAAATGTTCACTTATCTTTCATGTATAGACATCTTCTTCAGTGCTGAAGTTTTTTTAACGCCTTAATGACCATCTCCGTACCCTGTATGATGCTGGTCGTTAAGCCCTTAAGGACCAGCTTCTTACCCTGTACGACGCTGCTGTCCTGGGCCTCTCTCTGCTGCTATCTCGCTAAAAGTAGCGAGATAGCGATATTTCTGCATACTTCACGAGTTGGGCAGTGCAGAAATAGATGGGAAGAAGTACCGATGCAGAGAGGTGAGTTGGTGGGTGGGAGGATAAGGAGGGAGGCGGGTGGGAGCTATGCTACTGGAAAAAAAAACTCAGAGCGGCAGGGAGGGGGAAGGAGGGAGGAGAGAGAGGGGGATCATGCTGAGGAGGTAGGATAAGAGGGTGGGAAATCGATCTCTCTCTCCCCCTCTCTTTTGTGCTCTCTCTCCCCCTCTCTTTTGTGCTCCCTCACCCCTCTATTTTGTGCTCTCTCTACCTCTCTCTTTTGCTCTCTCTCTCTCCACCCCTCTCTTTTGTGCTCTCTCCACCCTCTCTTTTGGGCTCTCTCTCCCCCCTCTCTTTTGCGCTCTTCCCCCTCTCTTTTGCGCTCTCTCTCTCCCCCCTCTTTTGCACTCTCTCTTCCCCCTCTCATTTGCGCTCTCTCTCCCTCCTCTCTTTTGCACTCTCTCCCCCTCTCTTTTGCTGTCACTCTCCCCCTCTCTCTTTTGCTGTCTCTATCCCCCCTCTCTTTTGCTGTCTCTCTCCCCCCTCTCTTTTGCTGTCTCTTTTGCTGTCTCTCCCCCCTCTCTTTTGCTCTCTCTCTCCACCCATCTCATTTGTGCTCTCTCCACCCTCTCTTTTGCTGTCTCTATCCCCCCTCTCTTTTGCTGTCTCTATCCCCCCTCTCTTTTGCTGTCTCTTCCCCCCTCTCTTTTGCTGTCTCTCCCCCCTCTCTTTTGCACTCTCTCTTCCCCCTCTCATTTGCGCTCTCTCTCCCTCCTCTCTTTTGCTGTCTCTCTCCCCCTCTCTTTTGCTGTCTCTCTCCCCTCTCTCTTTTGCTGTCTCTATCCCCCCTCTCTTTTGCTGTCTCTATCAACCCTCTGTTTTGCTGTCTCTTCCACCCTCTCTTTTGCTGTCTCTCCCCCTCTCTTTTGCTGTCTCTCTCCCCCTCTCTCTTTTGCTGTCTCTCTCCCTCCTCTCTTTTGCGCTCTCTCCCCCCTCTCTTTTGCGCTCTCTCCCCCCTCTCTTTTGTGCTCTCTTCCCCCTCTCTTTTGCGCTCTCTCTCCCCCCTCTTTTGTGCTCTCTCTTCCCCCTCTCTTTTGCGCTCTCTCTTCCCCTCTCTCTTTTGCGCTCTTTCTCCTCTCTTTTGCTGTCTCTCCCCCTCTCTCTTTTGCTGTCTCTATCCCCCTCTCTTTTGCTGTCTCTCTCCACCTCTCTATTTTGCTGTCTCTCTCCCCCCATCTCTTTTGCTGTCTCTCCCCCCTCTCTCTTTTGCTGTCTCTCTTACCCTCTCTCTTTTGCTGTCTCTCTCCCCCTCTCTTTTGCGCTCTCTCCCCCCTCTCTTTTGCGCTCTCTCCCCCTCTCTTTTGCGCTCTCTCCCCCTCTCTTTTGCGCTCTTCCCCCCTCTCTTTTGTGCTCTCTCTCTCCCCCCTCTTTTGCGCTCTCTCTTCCCCCTTCTCTTTTGCACTCTCTCTTCCCCCCTCTCTTTTGCACTCTCTCTCCCCCCTCTCTTTTGCACTCTTTCCCCTCTCTTTTGCTGCCTCTCCCCCTCTCTTTTGCTGTCTCTATCCCCCTCTCTTTTGCTGTCTCTCTTCACCTCTCTCTTTTGCTGTCTCTCTCTCCCCTCTCTTTTGCTGTCTCTCTCCCCCTCTCTCTTTTGCTGTCTCTCTCCCCCTCTCTCTTTTGCTGTCTCTCTCCCCCCTCTCTTTTGCTGTCTCTCTCCCCCCTGTCTTTTGCTGTCTATCTCCCCCTCTCTCTCTCCCGCCTCTCTATCTCTCTCCCCCCTCTCTATCTCTCTCCCCTCTCTCTATCTCTCTCCCGTCTTCCATCTATTGTGCAACCGTGCCCGGCCACGCCCCCTCCATGCCCGGCCACGCCCCCTTCACGCCCGACCATGCCCCCTTCACGGCCATTCATGCCGGCCACACCCCTTCACGGCCAGCCACATCCCCGGCCACGCCCGGTCACACCCACTCCTGCCGCGGCGCAGATCTTCAGTTAGGGACTCAAAGGCCAGGTGTGTTTGTCCTCGTGCTGTCTCTACTGCGCATGACAGCTTCGGACAAACACACTTGGCCTTTTATTATATAGGATGAATAAAGAAAACATATTCTTGTATGTCAAGAACATTGGAATGTGAGATATTCATATTTTCATGTCAGGTTAGTACACATGAGAATTTGCGATCAGGTTTGTGCTAGAGTGGGGTGTTTTTGCCACCTTTTTTTTCTCCAATGGCTTCTATGGGGGAATTAACGCTTGAGTGGGAGCGTTAATTATTGCTCTACTTGTGATCTGGCCCTAAATGTTAACTTATCTTTCATGTATAGACATCTTCAGTGCTGAAGTTTTTTTAACACCTTAATGACCATCGCTGTACCCTGTATGATGCTGGTCGTTAAGCCCTTAAGGACCAGCTTCTTACCCTGTACGACGCTGCTGTCCTGGGCCTCTCTCTGCTGCTATCTCGCTAAAAGTAGCGAGATAGCAATATTTCTGCATACTTCACGAGTTGGGCAGTGCAGAAATAGATGGGAAGAAGTACCGCTGCAGAGAGGTGAGTTGGTGGGTGGGAGGATAAGGAGGGAGGCGGGTGGGAGCTATGCTACTGGAAAAAAAAACTCAGAGCGGCAGGGAGGGGGAAGGAGGGAGGGGGGAGGAGAGAGAGGGGGATCATGCTGAAGAGGTGGGATAAGAGGGTGGGACATCGATCTCTCTGTCCCCCTCTTTTTGTGCTCTCTCTCCCCCTCTCTTTTGTGCTCCCTCACCCCTATCTTTTGTGCTCTCTCTCCCTCTCTCTTTTGCTCTCTCTCTCCACCCCTCTCTTTTGTGCTCTCTCCACCCTCTCTTTTGCGCTCTCTCTCCCCCGTCTCTTTTGCGCTCTTCCCCCTCTCTTTTGCGCTCTCTCTCTCCCCCCTCTTTTGCACTCTCCCTTCCCCCTCTCATTTGCGCTCTCTCTCCCTCCTCTCTTTTGCACTCTCTCCCCCTCTCTTTTGCTGTCTCTCTCCCCCTCTCTCTTTTGCTGTCTCTATCCCCCCTCTCTTTTGCTGTCTCTTCCCCCCTCTCTTTTGCTGTCTCTCCCCCCTCTCTTTTGCTCTCTCTCTCCACCCCTCTGTTTTGTGCTCTCTCCACCCTCTCTTTTGCGCTCTCTCCCCCTCTCTTTTGCTGTCTCTCTCCCCCTCTCTTTTGCTGTCTCTATCCCCCCTCTCTTTTGCTGTCTCTATCCCCCCTCTCTTTTGCTGTCTCTATCCCCCCTCTCTTTTGCTGTCTCTCCCCCCTCTCTTTTGCACTCTCTCCCTCCTCTCTTTTGCACTCTCTCCCCCTCTCATTTGCGCTCTCTCTCCCTCCTCTCTTTTGCACTCTCTCCCCCTCTCTCTTTTGCTGTCTCTATCCCCCCTCTCTTTTGCTGTCTCTATCCCCCCTCTATTTTGCTGTCTCTCCCCCCTCTCTTTTGCTGTCTCTCCCCCCTTTTTTTTGCTGTCTCTCTCCCCCTCTCTCTTTTGCTGTCTCTCTCCCCCCCTCTCTTTTGCGCTCTCTCCCCCTCTCTTTTGTGCTCTTTCCCCCCTCTCTTTTGCACTCTTCCCCCCTCTCTTTTGCGCTCTCTCTCTCCCCCCTCTTTTGCGCTCTCTCTTCCCCCTCTCTTTTGCGCTCTCTCTTCCCCCTCTCTTTTGCGCTCTCTCTTCCCCGCTCTCTTTTGCGCTCTTTCCCCTCTCTTTTGCTGTCTCTCCCCTCTCTCTTTTGCTGTCTCTCTCCACCTCTCTCTTTTGCTGTCTCTCTCCCCCCATCTCTTTTGCTGTATCTCTCCCCCTCTCTCTTTTGCTGTCTCTCTCCCCCTCTCTCTTTTGCTGTCTGTCTCCCCCCTCTCTTTTGCGCTCTCTCCCCCCTCTCTTTTGC
The DNA here is from genome assembly GCF_027579735.1 of Bombina bombina. Lineage (NCBI taxonomy): Eukaryota > Metazoa > Chordata > Amphibia > Anura > Bombinatoridae > Bombina > Bombina bombina. The sequence goes on along the minus strand of NC_069501.1, from coordinate 883,497,501 downwards.
TGTCTCTCTCCCCCCTCTCTTTTGCCCTCTTCCCCCCCTCTCTTTTGTGCTCTCTCCCCCCTCTTTTGCGCTCTCTCTTCCCCCCTCTCTTTTGCGCTCTCTCTCCCCCCTCTCTTTTGCACTCTTTCCCCTCTCTTTTGCTGTCTCTCCCCTCTCTCTTTTGATGTCTCTCTCTCCCCTCTCTTTTGCTGTCTCTCTCCCCCTCTCTCTTTTGCTGTCTCTCTCCCCCCTCTCTTTTGCTGTCTCTCTCCCCCCTGTCTTTTGCTGTCTCTCTCCCACCTGTCTTTTGCTGTCTTTCTCCCCCTCTCTCTCTCCCCGCTCTCTATCTCTCTCTCTCTCTCTCTCTCTCCCCCCTCTCTATCTCTCTCCCCCCTCTCTATCTCTCTCCCCTCTCTCTATCTCTCTCCCGTCTTCCATCTATTGTGCAACCGTGCCCGGCCACGCCCCCTTCACGGCCATTCACGTCGGCCACGCACCTTCACGACCGGCCACATCCCCCGGCCATGTCCGGTCATGCCCACTCCTGCCGTGGCGCAGATCTTCAGTTAGGGACTCAAAGGCCAGATGTGTTTGTCCTCGTGCTGTGTCTACTGCGCATGACAGCTTCGGACAAACACACTTTATTATATAGGATGAATAAAGAGAACATATTCTTGTATGTGAAGAACATTGGAATGTGAGATATTCATATTTTCATGTCAGGTTAGTACACATGAGAATTTGCGATCAGGTTTGTGCTAGAGTGGGGTGTTTTTGCCACCTTTTTTTTCTCCAATGGCTTCTATGGGGGAATTAACGCTTGAGTGGGAGCTTTAATTATTGCTCTACTTGTGATCTGGCCCTAAATGTTCACTTATCTTTCATGTATAGACATCCTCTTCAGTGCTGAAGTTTTTTTAACACCTTAATGACCATCGCCGTACCCTGTATGAAGCTGGTCGTTAAGCCCTTAAGGACCAGCTTCTTACCCTGTACAACGCTGCTGTCCTGGGCCTCTCTCTGCTGCTATCTCACTAAAAGTAGCGAGATATCGATATTTCTGCATGCTTCACGAGTTGGGCAGTGCAGAAATAGATGGGAAGAAGTACCGCTGCAGAGAGGTGAGTTGGTGGGTGGGAGGATAAGGAGGGAGGCGGGTGGGAGCTATGCTACCGGAAAAAAAAACTCAGAGTGGCAGGGAGGGGGAAGGAGGGAGGGGGGAGGAGAGAGAGGGGGATCATGATGAGGAGGTGGGATAAGAGGGTGGCAAATCGATCTGGGGGGGGGGTAAATAATAGGGAGACACCTACACTACAGAAAAAATGTGTGTTTTGTTTTAATTTTATTAAATTAAGTTGGAACATTTGGGAAAACTGAGTACTGGCAGAAATCTGCCAGTACCTAAGATGGTGGTAATAAGTTAAAGCGGGAAGGGTTAGAAAGCTTTTTGGGAGGGATCAGGGAGGTGGGAATGTTAGGGGATAATCCTACACTGAAAAATATAATTATAAAAAAAGGGGGTCTAATAAAGCATACTGGCAGACTGTCTGCCAGTACTTAAGATGGGGTAACCATTAGGGGGGGGAGAGAGCTGTTTGAGAGGGATCAGGGAGGGATCAGCGTGTGGGAAGTGTAAGGTGGGAGTCTGAGCTCTACACTAAAGCTTAAAAATCTACCTAATTAACCACTTCACTGCTGTGGATAATAAACGTGTGGTGCACAGCTGCAAATAGCGGCCTTCTAATAACCAAAAAGCAATGGCAAAGACATATATGTCTGCTATTTTAGAACTTACGTGGTGAAAATTGAGAAATCTTACTCCATTTTCACCTCACCACAAAATGCAGGCGTAGCAAGCCTTGCGCTGAGTATTGGAGAAACGTAACTCCCTAAACTGCCTGCAAAATAAAACCTAACACCTAACGCATGCACAATGTCTATCTACCTGTCAACTGCAATCCCCCACCGCAATACCTAATAAAGTGTTTAACCCCTAAACCGCCGCTCCCGGACCCCGCCGCCACCTACATTAAATGTATTATCCCCTAATCTGACCCCCCTACACTGCCACCACCTATATTAAATATATTACCCCCTAATTTGACCCCCCCTACACCGCGGCCACCTATATTAAATATATTAACCCCTAATCTGATCCAACTACACCGCCCCCACCTATATTAAATATATTAACCCCTAATCTGATCCCCCTACACCCCCGCCACCTATATTAAATATATTAACCCCTAATCTTATCCCCCTACACCGCCGCCACCTATATTAAATATATTAACCCCTAATCTGATCCCCCTACACCGCCGCCACCTATATTAAATATATTAACCCCTAATCTGATCCCCCTACACCACCACCACCTATATTAAATATATTAACCCCTAATCTGATCCCCCTACACCGCCGCCACCTATATTAAATATATTAACCCCTAATTTGATCCCCCTACACCGCTGCCACCTATATTAAATATATTAACCCCTAATCTGATCCCCCTACAATGCTGCCACCTATATTAAATATATTAACCCCTAAACCTAAGTCTAACCCTAACACCCACTAACTTAATTATTATTTAAATAAATCTAAATAATGTTAATATTATTAACTAAAGTATTCCTATTTAAAACTAAATACTTATCTATAAAATAAACCCTAAGATAGCTACAATATAATTAATAATTACATTGTAGGTATTTTAGGGTTTATATTTATTTTACAGGTAACTTTGTATTTATTTTAACTAGGTACAATAGCTATTAAATAGTTAATAACTATTTAATAGCTACCTAGTTAAAATAATTACAAAATTACCTGTAAAATAAAACCTAACCTAAGTTACAAATACACCTAACACTACACTATCAATAAATTAATTAAATAAACTACAATTATCGAAACTAAAATACAATTAAATAAACTAAACTATATTACAAAAAAAACAAAACACTAAATTACAAAAAATAAAAAAATATTACAATAATTGTAAGCTAATTACACCAATCTAAGCCCCCTAATAAAATAAAAAAGCCCCCCAAAATAATAAAATTTCCCTACCCTAAACTAAATTAAAAATAGCCCTTAAAAGGGCCTTTTGCGGGGCATTGCCCCAAAGTAATCAGCTCTATCACCAGCCCTTAAAAGGGTCTTTTGCGGGGCATTGCCCCAAAGTAATCAGCTCTTTTACCTGTAAAAAAAAAAAAACAATCCCCCCCCCCACATTACAACCCACCACCCACACACCCCTACTCTAAAACCCACCCGATCCCCCCTTATAAAAACCTAAGTCTAACCCCCAAGTGGTCCTTACCTGTCCTGAAGACCGGCGGAGAAGCTCCTGTTCCAGGCGGTGAAGTCTTCTTCCAAGCGGCGACCTCTTCTTCTTCCACCAATCAGTCGGCGCAGAGCGGAGGAGTTGAAGACTGATGACCGCGGAGCTGAAGACCGTCGACTCTGGAACTGAAGACCGGCTACGCTGGAACTGAAGATTGGCGACGCTGGAACTAAAGACCACGGAGCCATGGAGCATGGAGGATCCTCTTATATGATCTCCGCCGTACACTAATTAGGAATTCAAGGTACGCGATTAAAAATGGCGTCCCTTGAATTCCTATTGGCTGATTTGAGCCTTCAAATTCAAATCAGCCAATTGGATGAGAGCTACTGTAATTCTATTGGCTGATTTGAATAGCCAATAGAATAAGAGCTACTGTAATTTTTTGGCTGATTTGAATAGCCAATATAATGTCAGTAGCTCTTATTATTTCCGGTTATTGCAGTGATTCTGCAATAACCATTTTTACCCCTCAGGTGCAGAGAGAGCCACTCTGTGGCCCTCTCTGCACTGGACATCGAGGTGGGTGGGCGGCCATCAATGGGTTTTGAGTCTGAGAGGGGGGCGGGATCGGGGGCGGGGTCGCCGGGGGTGCGCACAGGGAGGGAGTGGGTGGGAACCGCTACACTACAGAACAAAAAGCATTATAAGTGGGAGAAAGGGGAAAGGGAATGCCTAAAAAAATAATCTAAGGGATCTAGGAGGGGTGGGGGGTTGGTCTTGGGGGGGGAGCTACACTACAGAAACAAATAAAATAAAAAATAAAATACATCTATTATATTGTAAACTGGGTACTGGCAGACAGCTGCCAGTACCCAAGATGGCTCCCAGGAAGGTAGAGGGGGAGGTTAGAGAGCTGTTTGGGCGAGGGAGTCAGGGAGGTTGGGGGCTAAGGGGGTCCAACGCAGCAGCATATGTAAATATGCAAAGAAAAAAATGAAATGAAAAAAGGATACCTTTTATTTTAGTACTGGCAGACTTTCTGCCAGTACTTAAGATGGCGGGGACAATTGTGGGGTGGGGGAGGTAAGAGAGCAGTTTGGGAGGAATCAGGGGGTGTGATGTGTCAGGTGGGAGGCTGATCTCTACACTAAAGCTAAAATTAACCCTGCAAGTTACCTACAAGCTACCTAATTAACCCCTTCACTGCTAGCCATAATACACGTGTGATGCGCAGCGGCATTTAGCAGCCTTCTAAATACCAAAAAGCAACACCAAAGCCATATATGTTTGCTATTTATGAACAAAGGGGATCCTAGAGAAGCATTTATAACAATTTGTGCCATAATTGCACAAGCTGTTTGTAAATAATTTCAGTGAGAAACCTAAAGTTTGTGAAAAAATTTGTGAAAAAATGAACAATTTTTTTTATTTGATCTCAGTTGGTGGTGAAATGGTGGCATGAAATATACTAAAATGGGCCTAGATCAATACTTTGGGATGTCTTCTAAAAAAATAGTTACATGTCAAGGGATATTCAGGTATTCCTGACAGATATCAGGGTTCCAATGTAACAAGTGCTAATTTTGAAAAAAAGTGGTTTGGAAATAGCAAAGTGCTACTTGTATTTATGGCCCTAAAACTTGCAAAAAAAGCAAAGAACATGTAAAAATTGGGTATTTCTAAACTCTGGACAAAATTTAGAAACTATTTAGCATGGGTGTTTTTTGGTGGTTGTAGATGTGCAACAGATTTTGGGGGTCAAAGTTAGAAAAAGCGTATTTTTTTCCATTTTTCCTCATATTTTATAATTTTTTTATAGTAAATGATAAGATATGATGAAAATAATGGTATCCTTAGAAAGTCCATTTAATTGTGAGAAAAACGATATATAATATGTGTGGGTACAGTAAATGAGTAAGAGGAAAATTACAGCTAAACACAAACCCCGCAAAAATGTAAAAATGTCCTTGGTCCCAAACGGACAGAAAATGGAAAAGTGCTGTGGTCATTAAGGGGTTAAATAAGCCCCTAAAGAGTTTGGAAGATTTCTTGTCATGCTGGAGAGTTTTTGATTATCAGGCACTAAGACAGGATTTTAGTGACATACCATACAATTGACTTTTATTCTGGCACACAGAATATTTCAAAACATACATCTGAGGTTTTGCCATTTCTCTAGTTCAGAGAGGGATTGCCTGGTATTTTGGGACTGGACTGCACTGTTTAGTCAGGATCAGACTGATATACTACAGGAAAGTTCTTCTCTGTGAAGGCACATGCTGAGCAAAAAGAGGTTGCTTCTTGGGTGGTAACTAGCCATAGAACAAGCTATTATGCTATTGTTCGTTCCCAGGTTGAGTGCTTCTCTCTTTTTATATATTTATATATGCAAACTATGAAGTAAGTTTGTCCCAAATCCAATGCTGGCACTTATTACACCTAGTTTTTGTAAATTTGTAACTTGTAAATGCAGCAACATCTTGAAAAAAGAAAAAGGGGTCGATTTAACAAGGGCCCCTGTTCCCCTTGTTTTCACAAACAAGCCTTCAGGCTCGCTGGAAACAGGAGCTAAGGAGCAGCGGTATTAAGACTGCTGAGGCGGCGTACAGCAATCTGATTGATACCTCCTGCTAGCGGCCGCAAATCTGCAGGGGGCGGAATTGTACAAGCAGTTCTCTAGAACTGATTGTGCAATGCTGAATGCCAACAGCCTATGCTGTCTGTATTCAGCAATGTCTGCAGGACATGATACGCTGCAGGCATTGTTAAATCAGCCCCAAAGTGTGCTTCATGTGTATTGCTGATGCTTGTTTCACCTAAGGGTTGCAAACTGGGAACAGCAGTGCTATGAACTATAGAACAAAGTTGTTTTAAAACTGGTGCTTGAACTCAATACAGCTAATATTTGTAAATTTGATAACTTCACAGTGTAGCAAACTCTGGAATTAGTTTGTTCCATATGCAATGCTGGATCTCATTGCACCTACAGATTCTCCTTATCGTTATAAAACATTATTTGCCCTTGAATTTTTTTAAAATATGACAGGTTTTCAGACCCACTCTCTGCGCTCTGCTGAGCGGGACTGTTTTTTTACACAGAGCATCGGACCAGCTGTATAGTAACAGCCCGGCCCGACCGCGCCATAACACTAAGTGCAGCTCGCTCCTGCTGTTAGACAGAGCAGGAGCGAGCTGCACTTAGTATTATGGCGCAGTCGGGATGGGCTGTGACTATACAACTGGCCCGATGCGCTGTGTAAAAAAAACAGACCCGCTCAGCAGAGAGCGGTTCTGAAAACCTGTCATATTTTTAAAAAATTCAAAGGGCAAATAAGGTTTTATAACGATAAGGCTAATAAAAGTAAAGTGTGTAGTGTCTTTATTAAAATAAAACATAATAGCATTTTTTTTTCAAATAATAACTGTACAAAGCAGTTTTTAGGGGTTAAAGCTAGCGGGTCTGGGGTGTTAGAAAAAAAGTCACTAAAAAGTACCTTTACAATTGCGGTCTATGGGGACTCTGTTAAAACTGCAAATATATATATATATATCTATAGCTATATATATGCAGTATATATATATATATATATATATATATATATATATATATATATATATACACTGTACATATATATCTATATGTTAGTATGTGTATATACACATATTAACACAAAAATATACATGTATATATTCATATATATTTTAAATTTGCTGCCCATCGCTGTGCAACTTACCCCCTTCACTGCGCTAGGTTCTCTGTAGTGTCTCACGGCATGAGAATAAGGCTCCCATTGGAGCCTAAGGAAGCGCGCTCTTGTGAGCGCAAAGTTTCCATGCAATGCAAATGCGAGGTCGCATTCACATTGTGCCTCACCTCTAGTACCAGTGCACAAATGAGTGCAATTTTGCGCTCTACTCATAATCTAGTCCTTAAATTGGCAAAATCATTACAGAAAAGTGACATATTCCATAAACTGTTGTGCTCTCCATGTGATGCAGTGAGATGAGTAATTTCAAGGAATATATTATCTTATGTATCTTAAAAACCCCAGTTGCATTAGATTTTTTTTTTTTTTAATTCAAGCATGTCTTGTTTTAAAAGTGCAGAACAAAAAGTGCCTTAAAATTATTTTTTATAGAAATAAATTACAAATAAAGGCTGACTAGCATTTACATATACATTTTATGCATGAAATTACACGTGCTTAAATTCAACAGAACATTTAGATTTTTTCAATCCTTATTTAGCACATCATATCTACATAAAGTTCAGTACATACATGCATGCAGGGGTGTACCATATCACTAGTGTTTTCTAATCATGGGAGTAGTTGTAATTTTTTTACTCATCCACTCTATATATTGGGCAATATTACAAGTGCGTTGTAATCCGCAAAAGCCATCAATGCCGGTTTTGCATAGTTGCCAACATATTAATTTTTTTTCCAGGGACACTTTGCAGCTACCAGCATGAATTTTTTTACCACACCCCCTGCCCTATAGTCCCGCCCATGTCGCCAAACCCACATAATAAGCATAATTTAGCTCCGCCTATTTATTATGGTGAAAAAAAAGATCTATAAAGAACCAATTTAAAGGGACATGAAACCCCCAAAAATGATTTCATGATTCAGATAGAGAATACAATTTTAAACAACTTTCTAAGTTACTTCTATTATCTAATCTGTTTCATTTTCTTGGTATCATTTGTTGAAGGAGCAGCAAATCAACAGCTAGAACCTAAGTTCTCTGCTGCCCCTGAACTTGCCTAGATAAACCTTCAGTAAAGGATAGCAAGAGAAGGAAGCAAATTAAATAATAGAAGTAAATTGGAAAGTTGTTTAAAATTGTATTCTCTATCTGAATCATGAAATAATATTTTTAGGTTTCATGTCCCTTTAGAAGGTTACTTATGTCTCACTCCTGTGCAGGTTATCCAGACTCAAAATGGATAATTAAAACAAAAGTCCCATTCTGTGGCTTTGTATTATTAAAGAAATTAACAGTCTGACTTAAATATATAATATTATATATATATATATATATATATATATATATATATATATATATATATATATATATATATATATATATATATATATATATATATATATATATATATATATATATATATGGATAAAACACTTGGTATGACTACAGCTCTATAGTACTCCTCTGTGTTGCATGGAAACGCTTTTGTGATTGGCCTACCAACGAACTCTAGTGGGCTCTCGCTTTTTACATGTTATTGTTAAGATTACTTTTATGTATATACGAATAAATACCTGGTTTTATCCATAACTATGTGTTAGTAGTGTATATCTTAATAAGTACACACAAACCTACCCCCATACCCTAGTCTCCTTTCAACAAAGGTATTACTTGGAACGCTGCAGACATCCAGGGACACTTGGAGACCTGTGGACATACAGGAGGACTGCAAGGGATGAGAGTACACTAACACAAGTGCTATTTCAATACCTCATACCTTGAGGTTGAACCAGGTGAGCGTGGATTTTCCCCACTGTTATACTATATGCTTACTATCTGAACGTATTACACGAAGTGTGCCTTTTGGCGCTTGTCTTGTCCCATACTCTTTCAGATTTTCAAGAGGAACCTCGCCCTTCGGGGGATCATCCTTTTTCTCACAGACGAGCAAGCAGCCTAATCATTTACAGCACACAGGAACTAGCATTGTGGATTCTTATGAACAATATATATCCATAGACTTACCACACTTGAATTAATTAGACTGTTTGCTGCATAACCTGCAAGTGTCTTGTATATATATATATATATATATATATATATATATATATATATATATATATATATTCCAGGTAGTGGATGGGAATATATATTAAGACTAACAGCACACTCATATACTTCTAGCGCTGATTATTTTCTTGTTTATAATCTCTTTGGGTATTCTTTAGGGTCACTAGTGACCTATATTGTGTATCATGTCATCAGCAGCTGAAGAATCATCTAGATCTATATGTAATTTTGGGGTTTACTTTGATCCTGATAGTAAAAAGAGAACTCTATCTGTAGATTTACAAGGAGATAACAATACTAGTAGTGTACAAAAGCCAGTAAATCCCAGAGAACTTTTTAAACAGGTGGAGAAATTAAGCAGAATCCAGATAAAGAACTGGTGTGATATAATAGGATTAGAAACCTATTTAAAAGCAGGTGTTATACCTAAGGGTCTAATGCTGAGTAAAACTGCTATATTTAACAGCACAGACATAGAACTTATAACTGAATGGGAAACAGTTTTAGAAGAAAGCTCAATTAAATTGATGAGAATTATAATCAGATTCAGAGAAGCCAATTTAGACAAAGTTACTGCTAAACTACAAAAACTGAGAACTTTATTGTTACCATTTAAAGGAGACACTCACTATGACAAACTAGATAGTGACATAAGGGAAAGAATGAGTAAACTCGAGAGAGATTTAAAACTTAAGAAAAAGAAAAAATTAGAACGAGATATTCAAAGGAAAGCTAGTGAACAAACAGGAAACATTGAAGTTGGAACCGATGTACCATTTACACCCATCACACCAGGAGGTAATGATACAAGTAATTCACCACTCACAGTAACTAATTCTACTGGTAACACCCTGTATAGTGATACTATTCGAAATAATCACATAAAAGAAAATAAAAGATCTGATTTAAGAACTCCAAAACCATCTAACATTAGATTTGAATTTCCCCCTAGAAAACAGACCCCTACACAAGACAGATATGAATCCTCTAAGAGAGACTATCCACCCTAATATACAAACTATAAACAAGAACAATGAATCATATCATTCCTACGAGGAAATAATCATCACACGAGAGGTAGAAGAATATATAATTATAACTCCAATAGGAATAATCAAAATTCACATAGGATGAGGAATTATAACCATGAGTGGAGGGACTCATGGGATAAGACAGGGTCACCACGAGAACAATATACACATGATAACTACAGAAATAGAAATAACCATATAGATAAGGATTTTCACGAAAGACACCTGACAGACAGACCAAGAAACATAGAGACACAAAGAGAAGGAAGGGAGACACAATATACACCCCTAGAGTGGAGACAACCACAAATACCCCTAGAAGGGAGAAGGGGAAAAAGACAAATGGAAGAAGAAGAGGGTGCAGGGCTGGAAGAAAATCTCAGCCTAAAAAGACACAGGGAAATGAGATAAAAGATACAAAAGAAGAAACTATAAAAAATCTTTAACCTTTCCAAACATATACTAAGTATAGAGGAGACTAGTCTACTAAAAAGAGGACTATCCTTTGCACCAACTCAGAAACCTAACCCGTTCGACCTTTTCATTGATATAAATAAATTTACACGTAAACTCACACTGGTAAGACATTTTGCGAAAGAAAAGAAATTACAAAAATTGGATAGTCTTACACAGACAGATATGGAAACACTAGAAGCCCTAATGGACTTAGAAAATGAAAGTGGGAATAACTATCCCACCCAACTAGAATTTAATAATGATTCATAAATAATAGAAGAACTGAAAATAACTAATAGTGGCTTACGACCAAAGTCCATATTTTTCCCGGTCCAATCACAGGGAAAATATATCAGCCAGTTTAAAGGGACAGTCTACACCAGAATTTTTATTGTTTTAAAAGATAGATAATCCCTTTATTACCCATTTCCCAGTTTTGCATAACGAACACAGTTATAATAATATACTTTTAACCTCTGTGATTATCTTGTATCTAAGCCTCTGCAAACTGCCCCTTTTTCAGTTCTTTTGACAGACTTGCAGGCTAGCCAATCAGTGCCTGCTCCCAGATAACTTCTCGTGCATGAGCACAGTGTTATCTATATGAAATACGTGAACTAACACCCTCTAGTGGTGAAAAACTGTTAAAATGCAATCTGAAAGAGGTGGGCTTCAAGGTCTAAGAAATTAGCATATGAACCTCCTAGGTTAAGCTTTCAACTAAGAATACCAAGAGAACAAAGCAAAATTGGTGATAAAAGTAAATTGGAAAATTGTTTAAAATTACATGCTCTATCTGAATCATGAAAGTTTATTTTGGCCTAGACTGTCCCTTTAAAGACAAAGTTATCCAAGACTGTATGTATCTGTGTAACAACTATAAGATCCATAACTATAACGTAAGTATAAAAGAAAAAAATGTCTTAAAAGCATTAATGGATAATGAACAAATTATAATCCATGAGGCTGACAAGGGAGGAGGGATTGTAATCCTGGATAGGATAGATTATTTGGAGGAAGAAATACGCCAGCTGTCAGATACCAATACATATGTAGTACTGAGGAATGACCCCACCTCCGTTTTTATAAGATCATATACAGAGCTTATCAATAGTGGCTACCAAAATAGAGTACTCTCTGAAAGAGAGAGGAAATATTTAGCCAATGATGAACCAAAGACGGCAATTTTTTACTACTTGCCGAAAATCCACAAGAGTCTAGAGAAACCTCCCGGGAGACCAATTATCTCGGGAATAGATTCCCTTACATCCAGACTCTCAGAATATGTGGATTTATTTCTTAGACCAATGGTTGTACATTTTAAGTCATACTTGAGAGATACACCTCACCTCCTACAAATCATAGAGGGTTTAGAATGTAAGCCCACGTACAAATGGGCCACCCTAGACGTAACGGCATTGTATACATCAATCCCACATGATTGTGGGATTGATGCTATTAAAAGATCTCTTGATATGACAAACCATATTGCACCTATGCAGAGAAACTTTATACTGGAATCTATTAGGTATATCCTACAAAATAATTACTTTAAGTTTGAAGGAAAATTTTACCTGCAGTGTACAGGGACCGCAATGGGCACTAAATTCGCGCCCAATTTTGCGAACCTGTACATGAGAGTATTTGAGGAGGATATGATTTATGAGGACTCCAAGTTTAAACATAAAAACGTAATCCTATGGCATCGGTGCATAGATGACATTCTAGTCATTTGGGATGGTGAAGTAGAACTATGGAACACCTTTGTACAAGAGTTGAATGCAAATTGCATGAACCTCAGTTTCACCCAAAGACTAGAAGAGTCCTCTATTGACTTTCTGGATGTTACCCTATATATTTCTGATGGAAAGATATGCAGTAAACTATACAGAAAATCTACGGATGCAAATGGCTATCTAGATGCAAGAAGAAGCCACCACCCGAAGTGGATAGAAAATATCCCCTTCGGGCAATTCCAGAGGTTAAGACGTAATTGCACGGATATCAATAACTTTAAAATAGAAGCACAAAATCTCAAAGATAAGTTTGCAGAGAAACATTATCCTATAAAGACAGTACAGGGAGCTTATGAGAAAGCAATTAAATTGGATAGACAGACACTTGTACAAGGAAAAAACACTAGTATAGAAAAAGCAACTTCCAATAGAAATAATGTAAAACACAAAAGGGACAACAGAATAAACTTTGTAACTACATTTAATGAGGGTCACTGGAAAATTAAAAATATACTACAGAAAAATTGGTCTATATTGAGAAGCGACCCCATACTTAAAGGGACAGTTTACTCAAATATTTTCTCCCCTTTAATTTGTTCCCAATGATCCACTTTACCTGCTGGAGTGTATTAAATTGTTTACAAGTAGCTCCTTTACCCTTATATTGGCATTTGAAATTGTTAATTTAGCATGTAGTATCCCCACCTATTCTGAAAGTTTGTGGCCGCGCGTACCAGCTATAGATAAGCTTTGTAAACACAGCCAGCAGAAGAAATTACACTCCCAGTGTGATAAAGCAGAGATAAGGTAATAAAATGTTGATTTTCCATTGTTCTCTCAAAGTATTGGTGATTGTTTTAAGGACAGATATAAGATAAAGAAGCAGGTATATTTGCACAATGTGATACAGTAATGAGATCTGATTATACCTACAAGCTCAACCTATTTTATTAGGCTGTGGCTTCAAAACACAAAATCAGAGCTTTAATATACAGAAATAAACCTTAAAAAGCTAATTTTCATACATTTTTTACTCTGCAGTTGGTAAAAAAAGCAATTGTAAACACATAAGGGAAAAACTATTTTACAGTATACTGTCCCTTTAAGGACACTATAGGTCACAGACCAAATGTTACATATAAGAAAAATAAAAATCAGAAAAATTTTATTGGCACCCAGTAATACACAATTGACAAGGAAAAAAGGTAATGGTCAGATCACGAATCTACAGGGCTTCTACAAGTGCTCTAGAAAAAAACTGTGTCTGCTGTGCACACATACACAGGGATAAAAAGTATAACAAGTACATTGATAGTGGAATTAAGGGAGATAATTACCCCATCAAAGGTTTATTAAACTGCAAATCAGATCATGTGGTTTATATGTTAGAATGCACCTGTAGTAATCCTAAAAGGTACATTGGGCATACGACACGGAGTCTTAAAATTCGCTGCCTAGAACATATGAAAAACATTGGGGCTGGCATCCTTAAGAATCCACTAATAAACCACTTTTCTCAGATTCATGGAAAAAATAAAAATGAATTTTTTATCAAAGCAATAGATCACATACTACCAGGAAAGAGAGGGGGCAGTAGACTCCTAGAATTACACAAACGGGAGACACTATGGATTTACAAATTAGAGACTCTGGAACCCAAAGGGTTAAACAGAGACATTGATCTAGCAGCCTTCCTGTAAGGTCTAGGAAAGTACTCTATAATCTCCACCCTATTTCAACAGATTTTTAGCAAATACATGTATATCAATAATAATACTACTTTAGAAATCTGTTTCTATGTAAAGAGTGTGAAAGAAAGAAATAAGCTTTTAATTACCCTTAAGTTAGCCTTTTTTTTAATATGCTTTGTAATAATAACAGGCTAAATTTATCACCTGAATAATTGTATATGTATTTATATAATGTACTTTTAAAAGGTTTTAAATGTTTTATTCACTTGTGTGTAATTTGAAGCCGGTTTTCAATAGTAATATTAATACTTCTAATCATGTCACAACACCAGCTGGTGCGCTTTCTAGCTGAGGTTTTAGATATGACAGAAATGTGTGAGGAGACTTGCGAACCCTAGAAGTATAGATATTCTCATAGCACATTTTAACAGAGTGCTGAATTCATGTAGACAATTTAGAAAGCAAAATTGGGACTGGATGTTGGCTCTGAATACTACACATATAGTTTGTTTTGCCCTTATGTAAAATGGCGACAGAGGGGCAGTCAGGAGGCAAATCAGCCTCACTAATGCGTATATATAGATCTAGGTCGGGGGGCGGCCCATACCTCTGATGAAGTAACCCATTGGTTACGAAACGCGTTAGGCTCGGCCCCCGCCACACGCCAGGATACTGCACGCTGTGCACACACACTTACACGGAGCTGCATAAAGGATTGGACTGCTCTATCAATAAGTCTAATATAGCAGATCTGCGAATATCCTTTAGTACTTCATACCTGTATTTCTGTCTAGTAGAGCGCATTAGCCATCCGTTTTTCTAGCTCTGCGTGCTGGATAAAACACTTGGTATGACTACAGTTCTATAGTACTCCTCTGTGTTGCATGGAAACGCTTTTGTGATTGGCCTACCAACGAACTCTAGTGGGCTCTCACTTTTTACATGTTATTGTTAAGATTACTTTTATGTATATACGAATAAATACCTGGTTTTATCCATAACTATGTGTTAGTAGTGTATATCTTAATAAGTACACACAAACCTACCCCCATACCCTAGTCTCCTTTCAACAAAGGTATTACTTGGAACGCTGCAGACATCCAGGGACACTTGGAGACCTGTGGACATACAGGAGTACTGCAATGGATGAGAGTACACTAACACAAGTGCTATTTCAATACCTCATACCTTGAGGTTGAACCAGGTGAGCGTGGATTTTCCCCACTGTTATACTATATGCTTACTATCTGAACGTATTACACGAAGTGTGCCTTTTGGCGCTTGTCTTGTCCCATACTCTTTCAGATATATATATATATATATATATATATATATATATATATATATATATATATATATATATATATATATATATATATATATATATTTATCTGCCACATACCCTAAAGCAAAACAAAACCCCAGCACAAACCCTCTCAACCTAAACTGATAACTGTTCTGAAAACACCTGCGGACCCCCAGTGAGAACCCCACACCTAAGCACAGCCATAATCTAAGGCCCAAAATCTCACTCCTACCATAAGAAACCACAAACTCCCCTGTTATGCATAAATTACTGAAAAAGATACTATTAAACTATTTACTTAAAAAAAAATGATAATTGCTAAAAACATACATTTAAAACAAAGCCTCCCTAAAAAAAAGTGTACTTAATCCCTGAAGTCTTCTGTTCAGTGTCTGGCATCTTAATCCATCCTAGTCCAGTATGGCGACCCAGCGCTACAGGGAATCCTCTTCATAGGGTCAATTTTCTCTGCCATTTTACAGTTGTATACAGTTGTTTTGGTTGTTATTTTATTCATATTGGCTTTTTTTTTTTTTAAATGATCCAATATGAATGGTCATCCTATATAATAAAAGGCCAGGTATGTTTGTCAGATGCAGTCATGCGCAGTAGAGACTGCGCGAGGACAAACATACCTGGCCTTTAGGATTGACATCAGACACTCAGCAGAGCAGGGGAAGCGGCCGTTGGGGGGGGGCGTGGCGAGGGGGCGTGAGGATCTGTGTCTAACTGCGTGCAAGACTAAGTGCGGCCATACTGTAGCGTATGCGCGGGAGACTAAGTGCAGCCTTTAGGATCACCACAGATCCGGTACTGTATCTATACCGTAAGCGTGAGACTTATTGCGGCCTTAAGGATTACCATAGATCCGGTACTGTAGCATAAGCATGCAAGACTTAGTACGGCCTTGCGATCACTGCGCATGAAAAAGTGCCAGACACTGCGCCAAACTGCACTACAGTAAAGTACCGTACTACCGGAGTAAAATTGCCATACACTGTGCGAGAATATGCTAAGCTACAATAATACTATCCCACAGGAGAGAGACAAAACCCCCCCATAATATAACAATGCCTAAAAAAAAAAAAAAAAAACTGGAGACAAACACTACACTACATTAGCGAAGAGATATAGAGAAAAAAAAATGCAAAACGCCTACCAAAAAAAATATAAGGGATAGGGATAGAGAGAGAGAAAGAGGGATTAGGGATAGCGAGATATGGATATAGATAGAGGGATAGAGAGATAGGGAAATAGATGGAGAGATAGAGGGATAGGGATAGAGGGATAGGGATAGAGGGATAGGGATAGAGGGATAGGAATAGGGATATAGAGATAGAGGGATAGAGAGATAGGGATATAGATAGAGGAATAGAGAGATAGGGAAATAGATGGAGAGATAGAGGGATAGGGATAGAGGGATAGGGATAGAGGGATAGGAATAGGGATATAGAGATAGAGGGATAGAGAGATAGGGATATAGATAGAGGGATAGAGAGATAGGGAAATAGATGGAGAGATAGAGGGATAGGGATAGAGGGATAGGGATAGAGGGATAGGAATAGGGATATAGAGATAGAGGGATAGAGAGATAGGGATATAGATAGAGTAATAGAGAGATAGGGAAATAAATGGAGGGATAGAGATAGAGGGAGAGGGATAGAGGGATAAGAATAGAGGGATAGGGATATAGAGATAGAGGGATAGGGATAGAGAGATAGGGATATAGATAGAGGAATAGAGAGATAGAGATATAGGGATAGGAATAGAGGGATAGGGATATAGATATAGAGGGATTTGGATAGAGGGATAGGCATAGGAATAGAGGGCTAGGGATAAAATAGATAGAGGGATAGGGATAGAGGGATAGGGATAGAGGGATAGGAAAAGAGGGATAGAGATAGAGGGATAGAGATAGATGGATAGGGTTAGAGGGATAGAGATAGAGGGATAGAGATATAGGCATAGAGATAGAGGGATAGGGTTAGAGGGATAGGGATAGAGGGAAAGGGTTAGAGGGATGGGGTTAGAGGGATGGGGTTAGAGGGATGGGGATAGAGGGATAGGGTTAGAGGGATGGGGTTAGAGGGATAGAGATAGAGGGATAGAGATAGAGGGATAGAGATAGAGGGATAGAGATAGAGGGATAGGGTTAGAGGGATAGGGTTAGAGGGATAGAGTTAGAGGGATAGAGATATAGGGATATAAATATATGAATAGAGGGCTAGAGATATAGGGATATATGGATAGATATAAGGGATAGAGGGATAGACATAGATGGATAGGGATATAGATAGAGGGATAGGGATATAGATAGAGGGATAGGGATAGAAATAGAGGGATAGAGATAGAGGGATAGGAATACATGGATAGATATAAGGGATAGAGGGATATAGATAGAGGGTTAGGGATAGAAATAGGGGGATAGGGATAGAGATAGAGGGATAGAGAGAGTGGGATAGAGGTATATGAATAAAGGTATATGGATAGAGGTAGATGGATAGAGGGATAGATGGATAGAGGGATAGGGATAGATGGATAGGGATAGATGGAAAGAGGGATGGAAGGATAGGGATATAGGGAGAGAGATATGCCTCCTAAGAAGTGTATGTCTTTCTTTACACAATTTGGCCCGTGTACACGGGCTTTAACACTAGTTGATTATATTTGATTGAAAATTATCATCGGCAAATAGGATAAAAAAAATTACTATAGATACAAAAAAAAATCCTACTGGCAGACTGATTTGCAGCTATTTTTATAAACAGTACTTAATGTAAAATAAAGATAATGTATAATATATATATATATATATATATATATATATATATATATATATACATATATATATATTAATATATATATATATATATATATATACACTGTGTTCAGAATTATTAGGCAAATGAGTATTTTGACCACATCATCCTCTTTATGCATGTTGTCTTACTCCAAGCTGTATAGGCTCGAAAGCCTACTACCAATTAAGCATATTAGGTGATGTGCATCTCTGTAATGAGAAGGGGTGTGGTCTAATGACATCAACACCCTATATCAGGTGTGCATAATTATTAGGCAACTTCCTTTCCTTTGGCAAAATGGGTCAAAAGAAGGACTTGACAGGCTCAGAAAAGTCAAAAATAGTGAGATATCTTGCAGAGGGATGCAGCACTCTTAAAATTGCAAAGCTTCTGAAGCGTGATCATCGAACAATCAAGCGTTTCATTCAAAATAGTCAACAGGGTCGCAAGAAGCATGTGGAAAAACAAAGGCGCAAAATAACTGCCCATGAACTGAGAAAAGTCAAGCGTGCAGCTGCCAAGATGCCACTTGCCACCAGTTTGGCCATATTTCAGAGCTGCAACATCACTGGAGTGCCCAAAAGCACAAGGTGTGCAATACTCAGAGACATGGCCAAGGTAAGAAAGGCTGAAAGACGACCACCACTGAACAAGACACACAAGCTGAAACGTCAAGACTGGGCCAAGAAATATCTCAAGACTGATTTTTCTAAGGTTTTATGGACTGAAGAAATGAGAGTGAGTCTTGATGGGCCAGATGGATGGGCCCGTGGCTGGATTGGTAAAGGGCAGAGAGCTCCAGTCCGACTCAGACGCCAGCAAGGTGGAGGTGGAGTACTGGTTTGGGCTGGTATCATCAAAGATGAGCTTGTGGGGCCTTTTGGGTTGAGGATGGAGTCAAGCTCAACTCCCAGTCCTACTGCCAGTTTCTGGAAGACACCTTCTTCAAGCAGTGGTACAGGAAGAAGTCTGCATCCTTCAAGAAAAACATGATTTTCATGCAGGACAATGCTCCATCACATGCGTCCAAGTACTCCACAGCGTGGCTGGCAAGAAAGGGTATAAAAGAAGAAAATCTAATGACATGGCCTCATTGTTCACCTGATCTGAACCCCATTGAGAACCTGTGGTCCATCATCAAATGTGAGATTTACAAGGAGGGAAAACAGTACACCTCTCTGAACAGTGTCTGGGAGGCTGTGGTTGCTGCTGCACGCAATGTTGATGGTGAACAGATCAAAACACTGACAGAATCCATGGATGGCAGGCTTTTGAGTGTCCTTGCAAAGAAAGGTGGCTATATTGGTCACTGATTTGTTTTTGTTTTGTTTTTGAATGTCAGAAATGTATATTTGTGAACGTTGAGATGTTATATTGGTTTCACTGGTAAAAATAAATAATTGAAATGGGTATATATTTGTTTTTTGTTAAGTTGCCTAATAATTATGCACAGTAATAGTCACCTGCACACACAGATATCCCCCTAAAATAGCTATAACTAAAAACAAACTAAAAACTACTTCCAAAACTATTCAGCATTTGTATGGGCATTACCCTTAAAAGGGCATTCAGCTCTTTTACTGCCCTTAAAAGAGCATGCACCTCTTTTAAGAGTGCCCAATAATTCCTAGGGGCATATTTAACAATGTGCGAGCGGACATGATATGAAGTAGCGTATCATGTCTGCTGCACATCGCTGCCTATCGATAAATAAATAAAATAAAATGTATTTTAACATTACATAAAAGTCTAACATTACATAAAATAATAAACCAAATTATAAAAAATAAAAAAATTAAACCTAATCCCTATGAAAATAAAAAGCCCCCCAAAATAAAAACACCCCCTTATCTAATACTTAACTACCAATAGCCCTTAAAATGGCCATTTGTAGGGCATTGTTCTAATTTAAACAGCTCTTTTACCTTAAAAAATACTAAGCCGCCTCTAACAGTAAAACCCCCAACCCAGTCTAACATTACATAAAAAGTCTAACATTACATAAAATAATAAACCAAATTATAAAAAAAAAAAAAATTAAACCTAATCCCTATGAAAATAAAAAAGTCTAACATTACATAAAATAATAAACCAAATTATAAAAAAATAAAAAAATTAAACCTAATCCCTATGAAAATAAAAAAGCCCCCCAAAATAAAAACACCCCTTATCTAATATTTAACTACCAATAGCCCTTAAAATGGCCATTTGTAGGGCATTGTTCTAATTTAAACAGCTCTTTTACCTTAAAAAATACTAAGCCCCCCTCTAACAGTAAAACCCCCAACCGAGTCTAACATTACATAAAAAGTCTAACATTACATAAAATAATAAACCAAATTATAAAAAATAAAAAAATTAAACCTAATCCCTATGAAAATAAAAAAGCCCCCCAAAATAAAAACACCCCCTTATCTAATACTTAACTACCAATAGCCCTTAAAATGGCCATTTGTAGGGCATTGTTCTAATTTAAACAGCTCTTTTACCTTAAAAAATACTAAGCCCCCCTCTAACAGTAAAACCCCCAACCCACCAAACCCCCCAAAATAAAAAACCTAACACTAAAAAATCCTAAACTACCCATTGCCCCTAAAGGAGCATTTGTATGGGCATTACCCTTAAAAGGGCATTCAGCTCTTTTACTGCCCTTAAAAGAGCATGCACCTCTTTTAAGAGTGCCCAATAATTCCTAGGGGCATATTTAACAATGTGCGAGCGGACATGATATGAAGTAACGTATCATGTCTGCTGCACATCGCTGCCTATCGATAAATAAATAAAATAAAATAAAATGTATCATTGCACCAGCAGTTCTTGTGCAATGCCCCCTCTGTAGATTTGCGGCCTATCGGCCGCTAGCAGGGAATGTCAATCAACCCGATCGTATTAAGACCGCTGCTTCATAACTTCTTGATAACCCCTCACCAGAAACAAGGGGCCTCAAGCTCCATATGGAGCTTGATAAATATGCCCTCTAATAAAAAAAAAAAAAAAAAAAAACCCATAGAGTGTGGAGGATCCTCTTCGTACGATCGCTGCCGTACACCGAATAGTGAATTCAAGGTACCCGTTTAAATATGACGTCCCTTGCATTGTTATTGGCTGATTAGATTATTCATATTCAAATAAGCCAATTGGATGAGAGCTACTGAAATCTTATTGGCTGATTTGAACATCCAATAGTATTTCAGTACCTCTCATTCTATTGGCTGATTTGAATTTGAAGAAACAAATCAGCCAATAGGGACACCATATTTAAACGTGTACCTTGAATTCACTATTCAGTGTACCGCAGCAATCGTATGAAGAGGATCCTCCACACTTCATGGCTCCGCGGTCGGCGGTCCTGCTCTGAGCTCATCTCCGCTCCATGCTGGCTTGGTCCTGGATGAAGAAGGTAGAGGTCCCCACTTGAAAGAAGATGTCGGCCGCTTGGAAGAAGACTTCACCGCCTGGAACAGGACCTTCTCTGCCAGACTTCAGGAATGGTGAGTACCTATTTGGGGGTTAGACTTAGGCTTTTTTTTATTTCTTGGTTTTTTTTTTTTAGATTAGGGATTTTATTGGGCACTCTTAAAAGAGCTGAATGCCCTTTTAAGGGCAGTAAAATAGCTGAATGCCCTTTTAAGGGCAGTAAAGGAGCTAAATGCCTTTAGGGGCAATGGGTAGTTTAGGATTTTTTAATGTAAGGTTTTTTATTTTGGTGGGTTGAAGGTTTTACTCTTAGAGGGGGGATTTTTTTAGGTAAAATAGCTGTTTAATTTAGGGCAATGCCCTACAAAAGGCCCTTTTATAAGTATTGTATTGGTAGTTAAGTATCAGATTTTGGGGGGGTTTTCTTTTGGGGGGCTTTTTTATTTTCATAGAGATTAGGTTTAATTTTTTACTTTTGATATTTTGGTTTATTATTTTATGTAATGTTAGACTTTTTATTTTTGTAATCTTAGATTAATTTAATCTTGGTTTTTTTAATTTTTAAGTAATGTTAGCTTTTTTATTTTAATTGTAGCTTAGTATTTTTTAATTTAGGTAATTAGGATTAATTTAGGGGGTGTTAGATTAGGGTATTTAACAATTAAATTAGTTATTTGCGTTGTGAGGGTTCGGCGGATTAGTGGTTAAAAGATTTATTAGGATTATTGCATTTTGGGGGTTTGGCCAGTTAGGGGTTAATAGTTTTATTAGGTTTATTGTGTTGTGGGTCAATGGTAAATTAGGGGTTAATACATTTATTAGGGGTGAATACATTTATTAGGTAGATCGCAATGTGTGTGAATGTGTATATGTATTCTCACCCATTGTATGCAATTTTAAACAACTTTCCAATTTACTTCTATTTAATTTGTTTTGTTCTTGTGGTATCCTTTATTGAAAAGTATAATTAGGTAGGTTTAGGACCAGCATTACACTGCTGAGAGCTAACTTGTGATTTTGTGGCTGCACATATATGCATATGCCTCTTGTCATTGACTCACCTGATGTGTTCACCTGGCTTCCATTAGTGCATTGCTGCTCTTTCAACAAAGGATTAAAAGATAATGAAGTAAAATTGATTATGGAAGAAAAATTAAAAGATCTTTAAAATTGTATGCTCTGAAAATATTTTGGGTTTTATGTCTCTTTAACTACTTTATTCTAAGCCAAAATGTGCAAAAAGTAAAAATGTTTTTGGGGAGCAACTTAGGTTTATATCAGTGGTGGGGGGTTCAGTAGGAAAAGGCCAAGGTTAAAAAATTAATTGTGTAGTAAAATTCAGGGAAGGTTGCTTAGTTATAGATAGGTATTTTAGTAGTAGTAGACTATTTATACTAGCTATGAACTGGTATAGAAAGAGGAGGGTTTGCAATACTGTTGCAAGCAGTTTTTTTTTTCGTGTATGACAAAGAAAGTAGTGGGAGTCATTATTAATAGCTGTCACTAAGCTGTTTTGGTAAACTAAATTACAACCTTTAATTTAATGGTGTGTGAGCCTTATATGATAGCAGCAGGGTTGCTATTAATTTGCAGATCATTTACTATCAACTGCACATCTACTATAAACTATATATACTTAGATGAAAATTCTCTTCTTGGAAAATAAAATGTGGTTTCATTTCTATACCATAATACAATTAATCAATGGGGCACCATTTAGGGCATATGATATGTTAAAATTCATGATCAGGGAAAAATGGATATGCCCCTAAAGAAATGACATTAACAAAATACAATTAGCTGTAAGATAAAATTATGACTCACAATATAATTTTTTTATTTGCATATCATCAGTGTTAAATTTTAAGACAAAAATCTATATACAGTAACTATAGATATAGCATAGATATCTTTTTTACATTACATTATCAGATATAAATATATAAACATATATATTTAATAATAAAAATGACATATTTTTTAGAATGCAAAATCTGTGTAACACGTATTACAGTATGCATACTAATTTTAATAATTATTATTATTTTTTAATATTTTATATTTAATATTTAAAGAGCTTACTTTTAGATTTGTAATTCTTCATGTGCTTTCCCGACACCGAGTTTTACATTCCAATGTTCTTCACATAGAATTTTTTTATTTTTTGCTATAAAATATATTTTATATATATATATATCTGATTATGTTTATGTAAAATAGATATCTATAGATATAGATCTATAGGGATACACATATAGGTATAGGTATATACAGATATATATGGTTATATATATTTACAGTAAAAATAAAAAAATCTGTATGTGAAGAACATTGGAATTTAAAATATGAGCAACTCCTGCCGGGTTTGTGTTTGAGCAATAAGTGTTAGGTTTTTCTTCTGCTCTCTCCATTGAAATCGATGGGGAGAATACGATAAAGCGGTTGAGATATCACAAAGTCCTTTGGCTAGTCGGGTTTTGCTTGCACATAAACTTTTTACTTTCAACTTGTAATATGATTGCAACCCGATGTGCTCAAAAAGGTTATTTCTAGCAAACTCCACTTGTAATTTGGCTTAAAATCACTAATTTTACTCTTTGTATTTATTTAAAAATGCAAAATGAATGGTCCCTTTAATGAATAAATTAAGAAACTAGTGATGGGGCAGCAAACTAATTTTGTTCCCCTTTTTTTTTTATTTGTAACCTATTTTTCCTGCTGACAGGAGGATAAACTCAACAATAACACTGTTTTTGGCCAATCCTGAACCCTATTAGGTGATATTGCAAGACTATGATCAAGTCCCTGCCTCTTAGGGCCTGATAATCTAAATATCTCCTCTCTAGTGAGATTATCTAAGAAGTCTCTTCTGGTCCCTGATTTATCCAGACCAGTGAGTCATCCTAGCAATTTGCATATCCATGAGATTGCTGTCTCAGCCTGTTGCCTGCTTCTAATACTTTTTTAATACTACCTGCCTACTACTTTCAAATTCCTATCTATAAAAGAGAGGGAAAGGGGGAACACAGGGTTGAAGTGGTACTGGGGAAGTTATGATAAGGGCTAAGGGGCCGATTCATCAAGCCCCGTATGGAGCTTGATGCAGCTGTTTCCGTCCGAGCCTTCGGGCTCGCTGGAATCAGGAGTTAAGAAGCAGCAGTCTTAAGACCACTGCTCCTTAACTTGGCCAACACCTCTGAGGCAGTGGACAGAAATACGCCCGATCGCATACGATTAGGTTGATTGACACCCCCTGCTAGCGACCGATTGGTCGCGAATCTGCAGGGGGCGGAATTGTACAAGCAGTTAACCAGAACTGCTTGTGCATTCATAAATGCACTTTATGAATATGCAAGCGGATCATGTCCGCTTGCACTTTCATAAATCGGCCCCCAAGTGTTTACAGGGATTCCGGACACAAGAGAAAAATATTTGTATTGGAAATGTACAAAAGATTAAAGTAAACTTTTTTATGATGTAGCTCCATTATATTTTTATTACTATACTAAATTGTCCCTATCTGCAGACCTGTGCTGTATTTTTTAGTTTAAAAAAGACAAGTTTTGCATTTTATCAACACCCTTTGAGTGTTGAATTAGATACGTTCATTTTATAGCAGAAATTAAGTGCAAAATTTGTGGTTAGGAGGATTGTGATCGACAAAGCCATTTTTGTCCATGCATCAGATGTGTGATTTTCTACCTGCTCCCACACAAACTGAAATTTTCCCAATATGTAAATGTTGTTATTGCTTTGATTGAGATCACTCATAACTTGAAAAAACACTGATATGGAGCAAAAAAAAACCCACCAATAAATTAAAATGGAAGGATGGGAATCAATCTCAACAGTATCCTGGTAAACTGAGCTCAATATGCTGGAGATGGAAAACTTAACTCTCAAAGACTCAGTAAAAAAATGAGCCTACGTTGGAGTTAAAGGGACAGCCTAGTCAAAATTAAACGTTCATGATTCAGATAGGGCATGTAATTTTAAAAAATTTTCCAATTGATTTTTATCATTAAAAGGACAGTCTACACCAGAATTGTTATTGTTTAAAAAGATAGATAATCCCTTTAGTACCCATTCCCTAGTTTTACATAACCAACACAGTTATATTAATGTACCTTTTACCTAGTATCTGAACCTTTCCAGACTGCCCTCTTATCTCAGTGCTTTTGACAGACATGAAGTTTAGCCAATCAGTGCAGACTCCTAAATAACTCCTCGGGAGTGGAGCACAATGTTATTTATATGACACACATGAACTAGTACTGTCTAACTGTGAAAAACTTTCAAAAGGCTCTGAGCTAAGAGGCGGTTTTAAACGGTTTAGACATCAGTTTCAGCCTCCCTAGGTTTAGCTTTTCGAAAAAACCCCCACTAAGGGAACAAAGCAAATTTAATGATAAAAGTCAATTGGAAAGTTGTTTAAAATTTCATGCCCTATCTGAATCATAAAAGTTTAATTTTGTCCCTTTAAATTTGCTTTGTTTCCTTTGTGGTATATTTGAAAAGCTAAACCTAGGTAGGCTCAAACTGATTTCTAAACCACTGAAAACCGCTTCTTACCTTAGAGCATTTTGAAAGTTTTCCACAGTTAGACAGTACTGGTTCATGTGTGTCATATAGATAACATTGCACTCACTCCTGTGGAGTTATTTAGGAGCTTGCACTGATTGGCTAATCTGCATGTCTGTCAAAAGAACTGAGATAAGGGGCAGTCTGCAGAGGCTTAGATACAAGGTAATCACAGAGGTTAAATGTATATTAACATAACACAGTTGGTTATGAAAAATATGGGGAATGGGTAATAAATGGATTATCTATATTTTTAAACAATAAAAATTCTTGTGTAGACTGTCCCTTTGATCTCTATTATAGAAATAACTGTTGGGTTATTTAATTTATAGAAAGTGGTGTTTCCTCAATTCCTCTATCAATCAATGATTTTATAAAACTCCCTGATTGAATGCCGCTAACAAAAAGCAGCTGTACAGGGCGGAGCTAAGCTGTGCAGAGCAATGGCAGCAAAATAAGAGAGCTCCATAACATCCAATATCAGCAATGGAGATAAATAGGTGAACCATCGCAAAAATACCTGCCAAACGCTAACCTAGCTCTACACATCTACAGATCTCATCCACACCAGTAGCCTCGCTCAAACAAGACCCCAGGAACAACTCCAAAACCGGACCATGAGCCGCATGGCCATGTGAGCGGCATAGAGCGGTTGTCTGGGCCGTCACCAACCACCTCAATCACAAGCAGGAGAGAGCTTGAAGCATACGGAGGGGCTAGAACTGCGATCCACTTACCTGCACACTGGACAGCGCAGACATCAGTGTATTACCCTAGGTCCCAAACAACAGGGCCGACGGCCATGACTTCCGCAAATTGCGGGCTGCGCTGACACTACTCTTGAGAGGATCCTGAAGCACCGGTCCTGTAAGTAACGGCTTCCTTGGCTACATAAAAAGGGGGAGACTCTGGGGGGGTGTCTAGCAGCCATCATGGTCAGCAGCATAAATGATAAATGGAAGTGGAGCAAACAGTGCTTGTAAAATAGCCATTTTTCTACAAACCACGGATGTTTAATTTTATATCTCGAACTAAGAAGATCTCTCTTTCAATCTCTGAACCTTCTGATACCTCTCTTTTTTTGAGATACATCACTGCCGAACACTCCGGACCATTGGGCCTTGCTGTTGCGTATTGCTGCAGGCTGTACAGACTTCCCTCACCTCTTGTGCTGGGGGTTATCAGCACAACATCCCTTAGTTCATTTTCCTAACAGAGGCTCTTAGTTGACTTTTACTGTAATGGAGGAGGAAGGCTACGCAACGATAAAGACCCTACTAGCTGGCTTGGAAAATAAAATCGTATGACACTTTGACCACCTTTTACTTCTGGCACGTATGCAGTACAGGGAATAGGATGACAGCACTTGCTAGATAAAGAGGTCAGACACTACAACGCTACTCTACAGCAAACAATCTGAAGAAACTGACCCTTTTCTTGAATCCCAGGCAGTTCAGGAACCAACCATGGACTTTAACCAAATGAGCGATGTGGAACCGAGCGACACACAGGCTAATCAGCAGCGTGATAGTGGCTGTATTCCAATTTCTCTTGCCACTCCTGAGCACAGGGTTCAAACCAATGTGGATTTGCCCTCGGTCACGGCCTAGAGAGATGCGGCCGGTCTCCCAGGTAGTGACTGGGGTCTAAGTATATCTATGGACACCAGTTCTAAAGACTTTTTGCAGCGGAGGGTGGTAAAAGTTCACGATCTCCCCTCTGACCGTGTAGCAAACCTGCAGCCGATGACCTATACATTATTGAACCCTTTTGACTTAATCCCTGGGACATTGAGCCTATCCAAAGTTGGAATAGGATAAAGGCCTCATATATATCTAGGATATGCAGAGTCATTTTGTTTATCTTTGCATTATCTTCCCTGGATCAGTTCTAGTAATTTGGAAATTAGTAACTCTATCCACAGCTGAACTGTTTTTTATTTTTTTTCTGTTCTTATTGGGAAGTCTCAAAGTTACGGCTAGATTTAGAGTTTTGCGGCCAAAGGGGTGCGTTAGCTACGCGTGTTTCCCCCCCCCCCCCCCCGCACATTTTAAATAACGCTGGTATTTAGAGTTCTCTGATGTGCTGCGTTAGGCTCCAAAAAGGGAGCGTAGAGGCATATTTACCGTCACTTCAACTCTCAATACCAGCGTTGCTTACGGTAGCGGCTAGCTGGAAAAACGTGCTCGTGCACGATTCCCCAATAGGAAACAATGATGCAGTTTGGGATGAAAAAATACCTAACACCTGCAAAAAAAGCAGCGTTAAGCTCCCAATGCAGCCCCATTGTTTCCTATGGGGAAACACTTTCTAAGGCTGCACCTAACACCCTAACATGTACCCCAAGTCTAAACACCCCTAATCTTACACTTATTAACCTCTAATCTGCCGCACCCTGCATTTTTATTAACCCCTAATCTGCCGCTCCGTACACCGCCGCAACCTACATTATACCTATGTACCCCGAATCTGCTGCCCACAACATTGCCGACACCTATATTATATTTATTAACCCCTAATCTGCCCCCCCAACGTTGCCGCTACCTTACATACAGTTATTAACCCCTAACCTGCCGACCGGACCTCGCCGCCACTATAATAAATGTATTAACCCCTAAACCGCCGCACTCCCGCCTCGCAAACCCTATAATAAATAGTATTAACCCCTAATCTGCCCTCCCTAACATCGGCGACACCTAATTTCAAGTATTAACCCCTAATCTGCCGACCGGACCTCGCCACTACTCTAATAAATGTATTAACCCCTAAAGCTAAGTCTAACCCTAACCCTAACACCCCCCTAAGTTAAATATAATTTTTATCTAATTAAATAAATTAAATATTATTAACTAAAGTATTCCTATTTAAAACTAAATACTTACCTGTAAAATAAACCCTAATATAGCTACAATATAACGAATAATTATATTGTAGCTATTTTAGGATTTATATTTATTTTACAGGCAACTTTGTATTTATTTTAACTAGGTACAATAGCTATTAAATAGTTATTTACTATTTAATAGCTACCTAGTTAAAATAATTCCAAAATTACCTGTAAAATAAATCCTAACCTAAGTTACAATTAAACCTAACACTACACTATCAATAAATTAATTTAAAAAATTACCTACAATTAAATAAACTAAACTAAATTACAAAAAAGAAAAAAAAAGATTTCAAGAATTTTAAGCTAATTACACCTACTCTAAGCCCCCTAATAAAATAACAAAGCCCCCCAAAATAAAAAAATTCCCTACTCTAATCTAAATTAAAATAGTTAACAGCTCTATTACCTTACTAGCCCTTAAAAGGGCTTTTTTGCAGGGCATGCCACAAAGAAATCAGCTCTTTTGCCTGTAAAAAAAACACAATACCACCCCCAACATTACAACCCTCCACCCACATACCCCTACTTTAACCCAAACCCCCCTTAAATAAACCTAACACTACCCCCTGAAGATCTCCCTACCTTGAGTCGTCTTCACTCAGCCGAGCAGCGATGGACCAAAAGAAGACATCTGGAGCAGCAGAAGTCTTCATCCTATCCGGGCAGAAGAGGACATCCAGACCGGCAAACATCTTCATCCAAGCGGCATATTCTATCTTCATCCATCCGACGAGGAGCAGCTCCATCTTCAAGACCTCCGATCAGCCAATAAAATGCAAGCTATTCAATCAGCCAATCAGATTTTTCCTACCTTAATTCCGATTGGCTGATAGAATCCTATCAGCCAATCAGAATTCGTGGGACGCCATCTTGCATGACATCACTTAAAGGAACCTTCATTCATCGTCTAGTTGTCGGGAGAAGAGGATGTTCCGCACCGGAGGTCTTGAAGATGGAGTCGCTCCTCGTCGGATGGATGAAGATAGAAGATGCCGCTTGGATGAAGATGTATGCCGGTCCGGATGTCCTCTTCTGCACGGATAGGATGAAGACTTCTGCTGCTCCGGATGTCTTCTTTTGGTCCATCGCTGCTCGGCTGAGTGAAGACGACTCAAGGTAGGGAGATCTTCAAAGGGGTAGTGTTAGGTTTATTTAAGGGGGGTTTGGGTTAGAGTAGGAGTATGTGGTTGGTGGGTTCTAATGTTGGGGGGTGGTACTGTGTTTTTTTTACAGGCAAAAAAGCTGATTTCTTTGGGGCATGCCCCGCAAAATGCCCTTTTAAGGGCTGGTAAGGTAATGGTAATGGCTGTTAACTATTTTAATTTAGATTAGGGTAGGGATTTTTTTTATTTTGGGGGGCTTTGTTATTTTATTAGGGGGCTTAGAGTAGGTGTAATTAGCTTAAAATTCTTGTAATCTTTTTTATTTTTTGTAATTTAGTGGTTTTTTTTTGTTATTTAGTTTAGTTTATTTAATTGTAGGTAATTGTAGGTAATTTATTTAATTAATTTATTGATAGTGTAGTGTTAGGTTTAATTGTAACTTAGGTTAGGATTTATTTTACAGGTAATTTTGTAATTATTTTAACTAGGTAGCTATTAAATAGTAAATAACTATTTAATAGCTATTGTACCTAGTTAAAATAAATACAAAGTTGCCTATAAAATAAATATAAATCCTAAAATAGCTACAATATAATTATTCATTATATTGTAGCTATATTAGGGTTTATTTTACAGGTACGTATTTAGTTTTAAATAGGAATACTTTAGTTAATAATATTTAATTTATTTTGTTCGATAAAAATTATATTTAACTTGGGGGGTGTTAGGGTTAGGGTTAGACTTAGCTTTAGGGGTTAATACATTTATTAGAGTAGCGGCGAGGTCCGGTCGGCAGATTAGGGGTTAATACTTGAAGTTAGGTGTCGCCGATGTTAGGGAGGGAAGATTATGGGTTAATACTATTTATTATAGGGTTTGTGAGGCGGGAGTGCTGCGGTTTAGGGGTTAATACATTTATTATAGTGGCGGCGAAGTCCGGTCGGAAGATTAGGGGTTAATAAGTGTAGGTAAAGTAGCGGCAACGTTGGGGGGGGGCAGATTAGGGGTTAATAAATATAATATGGGGGGGCAGCAGATTAGGGGTACATAGGTATAATGTAGGTGGCGGCGGTGTGCGGTCGGCAGATTAGGGGTTAAAAAAAATTCTTATAGTGGCGGCGATGTGGGGTGGCCTTGGTTTGGGGGTACATAGGTAGTTTATGGGTGTTAGTGTACTTTAGAGCACAGTAGTTAAGAGCTTTATGAACCGGCATTAGCTCAGAAAGCTCTTAACTACTGACTTTTTTCTGCAGCTGGAGTATTTTCGGTAGAGGCTCTACCGCTCACTTCAGCCAAGACTCTAAATACCGGCGTTAGGAAGATTCCATTGAAAAGATAGGATACGCAATTGGCGTAAGGGGATCTGCGGTATGGAAAAGTCGCGGCTGGAAAGTGAGTGTTAGACCCTTTTCTGACTGACTCTAAATACCAGCGGGCGGTAAAAAGCAGCGTTAGGACCCCTTAACGCTGCTTTTGACGGCTAGCGCAGAACTCTAAATCTAGGCGAATGTTTGTTGTCGTGCTTAAAAGTGCATATATCCTGACCATCTCAGTTCGACTGTTAAGTTAACATATTATGTGTTCATTTTGGTCACTAGGACTTAGTGTTCACCTTATTTTATGAGTATTTATTAGTTCAAGCTATACAAATCATCAGAACCCATTGATTAAATGTGTATATTGCATTCCCATATATTTACATAGAGATCACCATAGAGTCAATTAGTTCTATAACTCTATTCAAGTTAGACCCAAGCATCTATACTTCAAATCTATAAGCAACTATGGAAACCATACCTATATTATATTATTATTCTGGTTTAGTTGGTTGATTTAGCTGACCATCACTCTAGGTATCACTAGTCACTAGGCTACTCGTTTGTCTAATTTGGCTATTCATGGTCACAGAAATCCCCACTACTACTTTTCCCACTTTGCAAAAGGAGAGATATGATTTTACAGCTATTTTATAAATTCTGCAGCACAAGAGTTTATCATGATTAGCTATAATCTCCCCCTATTTTCTAAATACTCTGAGAACCTCTATAAATTTAATAGTTGCACATCATTATAAATAGATAATTAACAGAAGACTAGATATTTTATTCATGTTCTCACTTTCTGCCCTATATTACTGATGAGGAAGTTTTGAGATTCCCTAACAGACAAGCTTAATGTCCCTATTTCCATACTGCTCTTGAACTTTTTTTCAGATTTCATCTAAAGATATCTGATGACCAATAACTACAGAGAGAGTGACACTTTTAGTCTGTGGTTGATTATTTGTACTCTTACATGGAATTGCTATTTACATGCTTGTCTTTATTATTTTGCTGTTAACCTCTACTTAGACCAACTATCAAAGGGAGAATATGAGTTGAATGGCATATACACTAGCTCTTCATTTTACTTGACCTGAACATCTTTCTCTTATATATTTTTTTTCTTTACAAGGCAACTGCTTACTAATAATAAGATCCCCTATTTCCACTTGAGCGGCTCTCGCCCGCTGTATTCCCCTAACCCAATACCCCATTTAACAACTCAGCTCACCGCATAATCATTCCACAAGAAATTTTAACTTTAGTTTCCATAATATAATACATGCCATGCATATTATAAAATTGAAGTTTCATCTTACTAAGTCCAAACTCTTTTTAAGACACAGTAATCAAGCTAGTCTTGAGGTCTCACATCTTTATGTTCTCCCCGCATTTTAGACTTCATCAACTTTTTTACAAATAATTAACATACAAGATATAACCTTACACTCTATGGTTATAGCTCCACTATTTCCCTAGATAAATAATTGTAATTGATATGTGGAATCACAATCTATGTTATTTATTGTAATCGTTGTGTGTCTACAACATATATTTGATTTCTATGTTATTATTGCTTGTGGACATATATTTTATGTTACATCTTCTCATAACTTCAATAAAAAAAAAGAAAAAAAGGGGGAGACTCAATCAGGGAAATAACCTTACATAAAAGAGATAGGAGGGTTCAACAGACACCATTTTCAGTGGTAAAACTTTCCCACCTCACGTCTGATCTGGGCAGTGCCATCAGGCCTAACAATAAACACCGCCAACATATAAGGCCACACGCTGTTCATATTTAAAATAGAGTAAAGATCTCAGATAACCGGGTTACAAGAATCCTTTATAACAGACAGAAATCCCTCAAATATAATAACTAAGCTAACAACCAAAAGAACAGCAAGTACACTGCCTGCTACTGACCTATCCTCATCTTCCCAAATAGCAGCCCCTTTGTGACCATCTCTATACACCACTGTAAAGGGAAACAAAATATCTAACCTATCGAACCCCCTGAGGCGTAAGCAACTTAAAAAAGCAAAGCCTCTACAACTTTCCAAAGAGAAAATGCATATAATAAAACAAAAGTGCGCTAAGAAAGCAACAGCATCAACCAGAATGAAAGTATAAAATAATACAATAATTTATTTAGGAACAATGTCTATGTAGTATTAACGCTATAATTGAGAGATTTCCTAGATAATCATGTAGCTGCAGTAATTTAATCACACTATACCATTCATACCAAGTGTATTTTGGGGACCATCGGTGGTATAAAAATACTAAAAAAATGGACTAATGTCCAAAGAACGTAAAAACAAATGTCCACTGTAACTCAAAACAAATGTCCAGAAAGGTATCCTCTATTTCATTAGCAGCAGATATATGACAGCTTTAAAGTTAATGTTATAACTCTGTGTTTCACTGTGAATATATAGCAGCTTTGATTGCCGCTTAATTTTAAATGTCCAGAAGATGGTGTGTTTTTTCCAAAAGGTTTTCATCTCAGAGTGTCGCTTTGTGTTTCTCTTACAACATCACCTGAAACACAAGACAGCGACTCTTGGGAAGTTCCTGGAGTGTTCCGGTCATTAGCCATCTCTTTGTGCCCCTAAAGGAATACTTTACCAGTGTTTAACCCCTTCACTTCTAAGCCTAATAGCAATATCCAGGTGCGTTTCAGCCAGTCGGGGGCCTTTATCAAGATGACCTGGTCTTTCTTTGTTGTATCTTTTATAGTTTGTCTCATAGCCTCCATGGGAGTTTCCTGCTTTAATTCTGCTCTCTGATTGGTTCTAAAGCTTGTGAATCCAATTTTCTGTGTCTTGCTGCTTGTAAAGGATACTTATAGATATTCTGTTTCATTGGGATGCCTTGTAAAATAAATAAAAAAAATGGAGAAGTCACAGAAACCAGCAACTATAAACCAATTCCTAAAGCATCAAGAGTCACCTGGAAAAGAAACTCCAGACCCACAGAATACACAAATAGATGCACAAGTGCAAGAACCCCAATCCAATTCTATCATCACAAGAGAAGATTTAAAGAATCTATCTTCCAAAGACGACATTAAAGAGGTCATCAAAGAAGTAAAGGGATTAATTGGTGAACTAAAAAGGGACATCAACCAGGTCAAGACAAAAATATCCACCCTAGATTCAATAAGCGAAGATGTCTCACATTCAATTAAAAAAATAGAAGATCACAACAAACTATATAATTTCTAATTGACAAAGTGGAAGACCTGGACAATTGGAACAGGTACAATAACATTAGGATCAGAGGCATACCGGAAACTATAACTCCCTCTGCCCTAAATGGCTGTTTGCAAAGTCTTCCGTTCATTAAAGGGCACAACATCTACACCAGACATGATCCTGGAAAGAGCTCACAGGGCACTACGCCTTAAACCATCTCCAAAAGCTCCTCCAAGGGATGTCATCATTCAATTTTTAAACTACCTAGATAAAGAGGAGATTCTAAAAAATGCCAGGGCAAAAGCACCCATCACGCATGCCGGATGCCCTATACAAATCTTTCCTGGCATCATCCCCACCATACTCCAAAAACGAAAAGACCTAAAATTCCTCACAAAGTCCTCAAAGAGCATAAAATCCCCTACTGCTGGGGGTTCCCAGTAAGCATAATCGCCACCCAAAATGGAGAAACTTTAATATATCATTCACCAGAAGATTTGTGCAACATCAACAAGTCATTTGGCCTAGATATCTCGCCTCCATCTGACATACTACACCCACAGGCCTTAACATCCCTCAAGAGAATGGCTGCCTCGCTGGGTGAAGGAGTCGGCGCAGCACAATTGATATCTACAAGGGACACCTCCCCCACTAAGGTGGAAACTACAAGATCTACACAGAGGCCTTCTGTGGTAATGGACAGATGAGTATATAATATGAAAAATACAAAATTAATAAACCTCAAAGTGTTTATTTTCCATATATAGCTGTGTTAAAACTGTCATCATTAGCAACATAAGGCTTACAAATTTATATAACTGTACTATTGCACATATTATGTTTCTTGAAATAGGTTAATTCATAGATTTGGTTTACAGATCTTATTTATAGACAGATGAGTACATAATTTGTAGAGTACAAATTGAATGAACCTCAAAATGTTTACTTTCCATATATATATAGCTGCATTAAAATTGTCATCATTAGTAACATAAGGCTTACAAGTTTATATAACTGTACTATTGCACAAGTTATGTTTCTTGAAATAGGTTAATTCATAGATTTGGTTTTGGTTCACCTAGTTCTTTTAAGACAAAAAAAAAAGAAGTAATATTGCGAAATGGATGAAAACCCTCAACTTGTGTACCGTACGCCGCACGGCACTCAAACACTTGGTGCCAGGAGGTATTCTATTGGGTACTTGTAAAGTGCAAACTAATCACCTGTCTCAAGGCACTATGGGAGGGGGGAGAGGGGGCCTAAGGGAAGACAATTCAGTCAAAGAGCCAGGTCTTGAGGTCCTTCCTGAAGTTTTTAAGGGAGGTGGATTGTCTGAGGTGCAGCATGATCTTACTGCAATATAGGAGAAGGATTTTCCTCCAGCTGTTTTTTTCTTGATGTGGGGGATGACTGTGAGTGCTTGGTCGGCAGAGCGGAGTTGTCTGGAGTGGGTGTAGAAATTGACACGGTGGTTGATATATTCAGGACCGATGTTGTGGAGGGCCTTGAATGCATGGGTTAGGAGCTTGAAGGTGATTCTCTTGTTGACGGGGAGCCACTGTAGGTTCCTTAGGTGTTCGGTGATGTGGTTTTGGGATGTCAAGGGTGAGTCTGGCCAAGGTGTTCTGGATGAGTTGGAGTCATTTCTGGAGCTTGATGGTGGACCCGGCATAGAGTGCATTGCCGTAGTCCAGTCGACTACTGACGAGGGCATGGGTGACAGATTTTCTAGTTTCGGTGGGGATCCACTTGAAGATTTTTTGCAGTAGGTGGAGTATGTGAAAACAAGTCGAAGAGACGGCGTTGACTTGGAGGTCCATGGAAAGTGATGAGTCGAGGATGATGCCTAGATTTTGTGCGTGGTGTGTTGGAGTTGGAGGGTGTCCGAGGGCTGTGGGCCCCGGTTTGCCATAAAGGGTGCCTAACAATATCAACAGTCTACCTTCTGTGTACTTTTCTAGCTTTTGTAACTGGAAAGGAATGTTTTGCTTGAATAGGATCCAAGTGACATTGGACACATCCCTCATTTCCTTACCCTATACAAACTCCCCCTCCTACTACCCCATTTGTTATCACATAGGATAACACAACCACTCCCATGTTGCAACACCCCGCACCTTTAGCCACATCTGATTGCCTTCATATACCCCAGCTCACCCTATACCCATCCAATCAACCCCTTTATACCCCTTACCAGGGAAAGCTACAATTCCTATCTTTAAATGCAAAAGGTCTAAACACCCCGGAATAAAGATCCATATTAACTAGAGACGTATGCAGACAGCATAGCGGTATAGTCTTCATACAAGAAACTCATTTTAAAAAAAATCAAGAGAACCTAAATGGCATAATACATTTTTCCCAACAGCCCACTTCCCCTCAGCCCCTCAAAAAAAATATGGAGTGGGGAACCTATTCAAGCAAAACATTCCTTTCCAGTTACAAAAGCTAGAAAAGTACACAGAAGGTAGACTGTTGATATTAGTAGTCACATTAGAATATCAACATAGATCACAACCTAAAGATGCAACTATCAACACCTCATTACAACATGCAAGGGCAGAACTAAAAAAACACCTAATAAACGAGAATCAAAAAATTGCATACAAGCTAAAGCAACAATATTTTCAATCCAATAACAAACCAGGCCACCCCCTAGCCCGCTTACTTCAAAGCAAGAGACTCAAATCACATATACACACCATTAATGACTCACAAGGAGAGATAAAAGCAAAGCAATAGCGCAAACTTTCCACACATATTTTGCCTCTCTCTATAACCTAAAATCTTCCATACCACAGAGCCAAATGGCGACGCAACCTACCCCTCTCCCCAAGAATATTTTACAAATCTAACCTTAAAACATCTGGACCCAACTGAATCAGATTCCCTAGACACTCCAATCACCATAGAAGAGATTCAGAATGCAATTAAAGGCCTCCCCTCAGGAAAAAGTCCAGTCCCGGATGGATTTAGCACCAAATATATAATTATTAGACTTACTCCAACATTCTAGCCCCTAGACTTGTCCATCTATTTAACACATTAGAGGAAACAAATGGTTTTCCAGACAAGATGCTAATGGCCCACATTGTAGTCCTACCAAAACCAGGAGAACTCTTAATACCTCCAGAAACTTCCGACCTATATCTCTCCTAAACATCAATATCAAATTATATAGGGAAATTTAAGCTAACCGCATCAATAAACACTTAACCAAATTAATATCACCTGATCATTGTCGGCTTCACTCCTGGGAGGGAGATAACACGTTAAAAATCTTACAATTAACTGCCTTTGCCCAAAATATGAATATCCCATTAGTATTAGTATCCACAGACGCAAAAAAAAAGCGTTCGACAGAGTAAGTTGGCCATTCCTTAAAGTGAAGGTCCATTTTGATGAATTACTGCCCGGTTTTTAATAAACCTATTAAAAACAAGGGCACTTTAATTCAATAAAATTGACATTTCACTGTTTTCTTCAAAAACTTACCTTTTAATCCTGAATGCCGCTCCAGCGATTCCCCCGGCCGTCGGAAGCCTCTGCAGATGTCAGAAATGACGAATTAGGCTTCCTCCAATCACAGCTTCCCCCCGGAGGAATCTTGGCCTTATGCAACACTGTGATTGGAGGAAGCTGGATTTGTCATTTTGGACCCATGAATACGGCTTGCAACGGCCGGAGGAAGTGCTGGAGCGGCTGCCAGGATTAAAAGGTAATTTTTTAAGAAAACAATGAAATGTCAATTTTGATGAATTAAAGTGCCCTTGTTTTTAATAGGTTTATTAAAAACCGGGCACTAGTTCATCAAAATGGACCTTCACTTTAAATCAACATTACAACAAATGCGCTTTAGTCAACAATTTATAAATCAAATTTTTTACATATACTCTAACCCAGCCGCACAGATCAGCGTCAATGGCATACTGTCAAACTCATTCCCCATCAGGAATGGAACTAGGCAAGGATGCCCCTTATCCCCAATATTATTTGTGCTATCATTAGAACCTTTAGCTCAAAGAATCTGAGACAACAAGGTCATTCAAGGCATCCAAATACATAACACAGAACACAAATTATCAATGTACGCAGACGATATCTTAAAGGTACATGAAACCCAAATTTTTTCTGTCATGATTCAGATAGAGAATACAATTTTAAACAACTTTCTATTTACTTCTATTATCTAATATGTTTCATTCTCTTGGTATCATTTGTTGAAGGAGCAGCAATGCACTACTAGTTTCTAACTGTATATATCTATATGCAATATATATATATGCAGCCACCCATCAACAGCTAGAATCTAGTTTCTCTGCTGCTCATGAACTTGCCTAGATAAACCTTTCAGCAAATGATAACAAGAGAATGAAGCAAATTAAATAATAGAAGTAAATTGGAAAGTTGTTTAAAATTGTATTCTCTATCTGAATCATGAAAGAAAATGTTTAGGTTTCATGTCCCTTTAATATCCCTTACAAATATCACACACTACTTTCAGGCCCTGATCTCAGAGTTTGAGAGATTTGGCAAATTCTCAAACTTTCACCTAAATTTGCATAAGTCAGAACTTCTAAACATTACTATTCCAAAAGAGATCATGAGCCAATTCAGTTTGACATGCCCCCTCAAAATCCAAACACAAAAAATGAAATATTTAGGGATTTACCTTACAGCTAGTGATAACACACTATTTGAACATAACTACCAGCCCTTACTTAATGAAATTATTAACGATCTTTCCTCCTGGAAACGCAATCCCCTCTTCTGGCTGGGACTCATAAGCGTAATAAAATGAATATACTCCCCAGAATACTATATTCTGCTGGCACTCCCCATCCCTCTACCTCACACATTTATATCAAAATTACAATCTTTCATGGAGCAATTTATATGGCAAAATATTAAACCCTGAATCCCCAAAAATACATTATACCTACCCAAAGAAGCGGGTGGTCTGGGTGTCCCAAACCTACACCTATACAAGTCTGCCACTTTTTACAAATATTAATAGAGTGGTGCCACAACTCCCATCAAAAAACATGGGTCCAGATAGATGCAGACATCCTGAATCTGTGCATGTTGGAACCTTGGCGTGGATCCCCCCAACAGCACACACCAAAAATACAGAACTACCCTCTATTTATAGACTGCTTCCAACAATGGGACAAGATTCTTCACACCACTACATTCATCTCTACAATCCCCTCCCCGATGACACCCATAAAACACAACCCAGAAATACCATTCCTAACGCTTCAAAATGATCCCCTGCACAGACAGCACATACGGGAATGCACTATCCAAATAACTATTAAAGATGTCAAATTACAATCCACGGTGGATTTAACCAAATGAAATACACCAGCGCTTGTCCCGTGGTATAATGCTGCACGTTTCCAATGTTACTTTAGCGCTCTAAATCCTAAAGGAAAAATAATACACCCTCTCACACCTTTTGAATCACTGTGTACAATGCAGACGCCACCCAGACACACAATATCCAACCTTAACAAACTTCTATTAAACAACTCCTCTATGCCATCGCACAGCCATAAATGGCATAGAGACCTAAACAATAACCTTGATAAGAAACAATGGCAAAAAAATATTTTAACCATAAGCACTCCGCGGTTTCGGCCAGGATCCAAGAGATGAATTTCAAATTCCTTACAAATTTGTACCTTACGCCTGACAGGCTAAAAAAAAATATATAAACAAACTAGCGGAAAATGCTGGAGAGGCTGTGGAGAGCATGGTACTATCCTACACATTTGGTGTGATTGCCCAATTTTAGGCGATTTTTGGAAGAAGATCACATGCTCCATGTCAGGGATTTTGGATATTCTAATTCCCCCTAATCCAGAATTAATGCTGTTCCACTCACCGCCCAAAATTAAAGACACAGCTAAAAAAAAATCACTCCTCAAAATCATGATCAATGGTGCCAAACTCTTGATTCCACAGAGGTGTAAGTCCCCCACCCCCCCGACCAAGGAGAGCTCAAGTCTCTGACCGTCTTGGGTTAGAAAGATACTACTATCTAAAAACAGGAACAGTAGACATACACGAGAACATGCTAGAGCTATGGAAACCCCTCAACATCTGACACCTCCAGATTTAAATTAGACCTTTATATCACCCCCTTTTCCATAAAACCCTCCCAACCCCCCCCCCCCCTCAGTTCATGTTGCAAAGCTCAAACATATGATTTCTCTAGACTAACTATTTCATTGATCTAGATATTGATACCACATGTTATGTTTATTATTGAACTTGCTTATGATGCATAATGCCCCATTTTCTTGTATACAATGTTATTACCATGGACTCTTTCTGATAACTATATGTACAGAATGGACACTCTCTTAGACGGAATGACAGCTATCGCTGGATCCGCTCCTGAACAACTTTACTATTAAAAGCACTGTTCATTTCATACCAACAATGTTTTGTAACAATTTGACCATGTCTTTGTTCATGATGAAACATTTTCTGCATTTGTGTATCACATTTAACTTTAACAAAGAATATATATATATATATATATATATATATATATATATATATATATATATATATATATATATATATATATAAAAGCAGCTGTACAGATCTGACTTACAACATCCAACCCCTACAACAGAAAAATTACATAGAACATTTTGGAGATTGTAGTGGATAAGGTAGGTAATGATTTTTGAGTGCCTGATATACACTCTATGCCTTTATATCCTAGATGAGATATTGTTTATCTTTGGTCAATTAGATTCCAAATAATTTTTATTTACTTATTTTGCTGTGTAGTGAATGGTAACAAGAGGCTATGATACAGGCATTTAAAACTCTTCTGGCCATATATACCATTGTTTCTCAATTTAAGTCCTCAGGGCACAATAACAGGCCAGATGTTCAGAAAATCTAAACTAGAGCACTATCAAAACAATTCACTGATCATTAGTCATGGTTATTAACCTGCTCTTACCCAAGGTATACCTAAAAATCTAGCAAAATTAAAAAGTACCTGCACACTAAGGCCTATATTAAAAGTGGTGCGCTAATGATAGTGCTGGTCGCGATAAGCAGTATTACGTTAACATTAGCGTGCAAATTGATTTTAAAAGTCCATCGTAAATCCTATTTACTAGAGATGTGTTAGCACGGCAAGCATTGCTCTAGGCACAACCTATACTTTAATTAGTATTGTTATTACAAATTAAATAGTTTGAGTTTGTTCTCAAGTAAAAGCCAAAACTG
Source organism: Bombina bombina (assembly GCF_027579735.1). Taxonomy (NCBI): domain Eukaryota; kingdom Metazoa; phylum Chordata; class Amphibia; order Anura; family Bombinatoridae; genus Bombina; species Bombina bombina. Next base: position 883,455,655 of record NC_069501.1, on the reverse strand, counting down.
TGTTAGTATATTTGAGGCCTGAGGTAAAGTGTAAGGGTTGGAAAATAAAGGTCACAAAACACATCAAAACACATAAATAAGTTCACAAAACACATCAAAACACATAAATAAGTTCACAAAACACATAAAAAACATGCAAAAAAGTTCACAAAACACATCAAACATTTGTGTGTGTATGTATACACGTCTCTTTATATTTGTAAATATGTATGTGCATACATATATAAAAATATAAACACATAAACACACACACACTAATAATATATATATATATATATATATATATATATATATATATATATATATATATATATATATATATATATATATACATACATACATACATACACACACACTTGAGCCTTTCCCTTTAAAATACCTTGAAACATGCAATATCATTTTTATTCAGTTTTAATGTGTTTTAAATGGAAATACGCGATTATTCCTATGTTCTTCACAGAAAAATATGTTCTTTTTATTTTAAAATAAATGTTAAAATAAATATTTATCTTTATATATACAGAACAATATACAGAAAAATTTCTGTATATATATATATATATATATATATATATATATATATATATATATATATATATATATATATATATATATATATAAAAAACTTTTCTTCTATGTGAAGAACATAGGAATTAAAAATATTCCTACTGCACTTTCGGGTTTAGTGCAGTTGATCTAGCGCAGTGTCGGGTTAGCACATGAGCGTCTATGGGGTGAAAGGTTTAGCATAATTGCAATATCTGAAGCCCTGAAGTTAACAAGTCTTTTGTTCACACACTAACTTTTTACTTTCAACTTATAATACCAGCGCTAATGCTGCCGTGCTAATTTTTTACTTTGAACGCAGTTAGTGCACAAGAAATAAAATGACAGAGCCACTTGTAATCTGGTCCTAAAGTGGTCAAGGTCATTTGAAAATAATAATTTATTGAAACACATTAAAACAATAGTAGACATAGAGATAGGGGATAGAGGCACTTAAAATCATAGACTATGATTTTTGCTTATGCATATTGATAGAGTTCAATCTGATTGTCACAATTTAGCCAAAGAAGAATACTAAATGTACTTGTACAAAAAATATCCATATCACAATACCAACCTATAAAGTAGCTAATATCCCATTCCATATTCAAGCCAATTTTTTTGTTTTTAACTGAAATATCTAGTATAATTATTTTTTTATCTAAGACCTTACACCTATTTTCACTTTAATGTGTCACTTTAGCAATATCAATTATCTTGCAGATTCTGTGTTAGGATAATAATATTCTTCTTAGGTCAGGATGACACCACACCAGAATACTTTGACTCAGGACAGATATATTCTCTTATTCTGGTACCATCAGAAGGCAGATAACAATGAGAGGATACAGAGCACGGGTAGATGAAAACTTCTGGTATACTCTGACTACATAAGAAATTACATTGCTTTTATATCTTTGTCTTAATGTGCATTCCTATACGGGAGACTTTGCCAACATTACAGGAAAAAAAAAATCTACTACAGCAGCTGTATTCTATCAATAATGATTATTAGCAAAATATGGATGACATAAGTGCTCTCCAACCATATTAGATGACAATCTGACCTAGAGCTTGGACATCATTTTCCAAAAATAGGATTCCAACTGTCTGGAAAAGTTAGGTAAAAATTGTTTCAGTAAATAAAATAGTAATACAAAATAGAATAAATAAGAAAAAATAATATAGTTTGGGTCACCTCATTCCTACCATTTCAATTCATCCCACTGTATCAAATTATTTTAATGGATAAACTGGTTTGGTTAGTGAAATGGATATCAATGTAATGTCTGGAAACTGTAGAATCTTTGTAATTTTTTTAATTTCATCATCAACAAGTTCACGAATATGGGTATTGACCCCACTGGTCATCTTCCCAACATATTGAATGTGGCAAAAATCACATTCCAAAATATAAGCAGCAAACTTTAATTTTGAATATCTGGCCTATTTTTTTTTTTATTACTTTATTTATAGTAACTGGATCCATTGCACTCATGACAGGTCGTACAGAGAAAAAATAAGTACATATACTGTAATAATAAATGACCAAGTAAAGCAAATCAAATCATGTTTTCATGCAGTAAAGTCTTTGTAAAGCAAGGTATGTAAAGTCCGGAAAACTGGAGACAGGTCTTCAAGCCCGTCCAAGAGTGGTCTGAATCCATTTTTCAAATTTTTCCACTACAAACAACAACAACATTATAACAAAAAGAAAATAAATAAAATAATATAAACATTTACATAATATAAGCACCTAAATCAGAGGTACCTCCAGACTACCCTCCACAGACCAGAGCCCAAGAGGTGGAAAAGGAGATGTATGAAGGGGGAGAATCTCACTGTCCACTGGCTCAGGCCCAGTCAGGATGTAATTAGTAAATATGACTAGAGAGACACCAATTACCCCTAAGGTTCTCATTTAGGATAAAGAGACTGTTTCTCAATGGGCAAACAATTTCATCTCTAACAGTAGCCGGTAGATATAGTAAATAGGCCTCCCATTTAAGCATAAACCTTTTGATCCTTCTCTCCGGGTCTCCCTTAGCATCTGCCTGTTTTACTTTTGTATAAAATATTGGAAGGGAGGAGTTTTGTTGTTTGCACAACCAGATAGGATCAGCTGACTTGCCAAGACAATAACTGTGTAAATAAAGGTATCAGAACTATGTTTAATTTCTGCTGGTATTAGAAAAATTACTTGCTGAGGCGAAAGGCGTATCTGAGTTTTAATCAATTTGGACAGCCAGTAAGAGATTTTATTCCAAAAACTGGACAGTTTGGGACAGTCCCAAAACAGATTAAAACAGATTAATCCAATCTGGTAAAGCAAAGCTACATTTCGTACAGATATTCTCAGCCCCGGGTACCCATTTGGAGCAGAGACTAGGCGTTAAATAAGCCTGCTGTAGGATTTTCAGATGTGATTCCCTCAAGTTTGCAGAGATAATTATTGACTGTATATTATTCAAGCTAGCCTTAATAAGTTCCTTAACCACCACTAAGCTCGCAAAACCAGAACACTTATATCTGTTGCCTGGTGGGGTCCTTGTAATGTTGAAGTAACAGAATATATGGGTTGGCAATTTTATATGACCCTGACCTAGCCAATGCACACATCTTGTCAATATTTGTTGCATTCACAGAGAGCAAACAATCAGATTTCAACTTATGTATATAGTTCCTGCATTGGAAGTAAGCAAATCTGTGATTATTAGGAAGACCAGATGTATGTTGCAGTCCCTGTAAAGATACAACGTCCAGCGTTAGTGGATTAATTAGTTGTCTAAGTGTGGTAAGACCTTTCTGCTGCCTTAATCTAAAAGTTTCCGTGGTGTAGCCAGGAAGAAACTGCAGATTACCCTGAATTGGCAAATAATTACTCACAGACCTTTGTATTCCCCATAATCTACAAATCCTGCCCCCCGCCCTCAAGGGATCACGATAGAGTGTATGAGTTTGTATGTGTGTTGGCAATGAAGTCAGATCAGCATGGGGGAGAAATGCTATATTTATTGGATTGATTAGGCATGCCTCGAGAACAGGAACTGTGAAGTGATTATTCCCTACTAACCAGTCCAGCATCAATTTTGCTAGGGTCGACCAGTTGTACCATAAGATATTTGGGAGGAGAAGCCCACCCTTGTTTGGTGGCATAAAAAGAAAGGTTTTCCCTATTCTATGCTTTTTCCCTTTCCATATGAAGTGTCCTAAATCAGCTTGAAAGGACTTAGTGTCCTGTGTTGTGAACGGAGAAGGGGGAGCACCTGTTATTGATAAAGAAGTTTAGAAAACGCCACCATTTTAAAAAGATGGACCCTACCCGAGAGGGAGACTGGTAACCTCGCCCAACCCACAAGCAGCTGGTTAATATTCTTAATGGTTCCCCTAAAGTTTAGGTGATATATTTTGTTGGGGTTGACATGTACGTGGATACCTAAATACTTAAAAGAGCAATCCGTGATTTTAAGTTCCATATTAGGAAGTGTGGCGTTTTGTAGATTTTGTAACCAGGTGACCTCAGATTTATCAATATTAACCCTGTAACCTGAGAAGGTACCAAAATCATTGACAACTTTCAGGAGCTTGTTTAAGTTGGTGTGCAGGCTACCTATAAAGAGCAACAAATCATCAGCGTATCACGACAAATGTTCCGTATGATCAAGCAATTTTAGTCCTTTACAATTCTGTCTAATATAACAAGCCAAGGGCTCTATGGCTAGATCAAATAACAGGTTAGGGGAGAAAGGGGACACTCCTGTCTTGTGCCCCTCTGCAACTCGAAGGAGGGGGAGAGCCCACCGTTAACTATTAGAGCTGCCCTGGGAGCCCTGTACAGTCTCTGAAGAAAGTCTGTAAAATGGCCTGCAAAACCAAACTGTTCTAGAGGAGTATGCAAATGGTCCCACTCAATCCTATCAAAAGCCTTTTCCGTATCAAGAGCTAGACGGCAGGCATCTGGTAGGCTATCTTAAATGGATAGATAGTGAAAGATGTTATACACCCCTTCATCACCACCTTCAAGGCATGCCAAAATAAATCAGGGTTATTGAGGTGCTGGGTGTTGTCCAATGTGTAATGTCACATGTGTCCAGGAGGATTTAAGGTGCTGATGGAAGTCTACATTACCATAAAGGTAGGAACGAAATTTCCACGCTTTATCTGGGGCCGTAATAGGTGCTGAATGCATTATAAAGGCAATCAGGGCATGATCTGAGATTGTTACTTGACCTATAGAAGTGTGGTGGATTTGGGGAGTAAGTTTTGGAGAAGTTAAGAAGTAATCAATCCTTGACAACGAGTTATGTGATTTGGACAGACAGGTAAAATCTCTCGTTTCAGGGTTTTGCGCTCTCCACAAATCTATTAAGTCTAAAGTGTCTTTAAAAGATTTAATCAATGTGACCTCTCTTTTATATCTAGCTAAATGTGTTTTGGAAGTACTAAATGTGGCGGGATCTCGCAACCTAATGCTAAAGTTTGAGCTAAGTTAAAGTCCCCCCCTACAATAAAGGGCGTGTCATATGTTGCCAATTTTGCCAGCAGGGAAGTCCAAAAATTGGAACAAAATTCATTAGGGCCATAGACATTACATACTGTGTAAGTAAGGGAGTTGACATGTAAAAGAGCCAGAATATATCTACCCCTCTTGTCCACAACCAGACATGAAAAGGATACAGAGAGGCACTTACATACCAGAATGGCCACCCCCCTCTTTCTAACCTCTGTGGGAGTACACAGTATCTGTCCCACCCAACGAGTGTTTAACTTCTCATGTTCCTTGGCAGATAGCTTAGTTTCCTGTAGGAAAGCTATGTCTGTATGTAGGTTTTTTTAGTTGCTGTAAATCATGCTTTTCTACATTCCAAGAAGTCACTTTAAGGTGTTTAGCCATGTGGTAACAAAATCAAAGCAAAAAAGCATCTGATATAACCATGGGCAGGCTTATTATTGCTACTTAGGGATTTGGGGAGGAGGAAGTAAGTGGTATGACTCACGGTTGGGAAATGGATATATAGTAAAGGGAGAAGCTCATGGAGGTCCTGATCTGCAGAGGGCGAAACAGCAGGCATCTGGAACCCCTCCTGATATGAATTGAAAAAAACCCAACATATTGAAATAAGTACATAACTATCCACCATGACGTAACAATATCAGTGACACAATATAGCAGGATTTTAATAAATCTGGCAGTAATGAGCACATCAGTGAAAGGCACTTATGTAATAGAAGACAAGTAGACAATAGAAGGAAAAGAAAGAGAATATGGATCGATCACTGAAGGGACATGAAAGGACTGCAGAGAATCAATAATCTGGGAATAAGAATCCAGCACCATCCAAGCACTATACGGATTAAGTAGGTGCAAGAAGGGGCCAGGGGCAACTCGAGCAGCTAAGGGGCACAGAGTGGACAAAACAGACAAAAAAAAGAAACCAGTCCCCCCCACATAAAAGTAGTGACATAAAAAACCTGGATGGTGCAGAGTAAGACCCCCATAGAATCCCCAGGGCACATCTGAAATATGAATAGTGAGCATGTGATTAGGGCCCAGCCAGACCCAGGGATAATTAACTAGTGAGAGGTGTGTAGGATGTGGGTCATTGAGCATGTATAATGAAGAAAGCAGTGGCTCCCCTAAGATAAGGAGTATCTGACATATAGGAGGCAGCAGGTGCATTGAGAGCATGGCATACATCATACAATATAAAAACAGTATTAACAGAACTGTGTTTCTCATACAACTTATAAACATCAGAAGGACAGAAGGTAAATAAAGTGAATATTTACAGTTCCCCTGGGTCCCAAAACCACTTGCTATGTTCACTCCTTGGGTGGTATCAAACAGGTCAAAATCAGGTACATATGCCTTATGAAATTTCTGAGACAACTCTAAGTCCCGAGTAAAAAGCTTGTGGTTGAAGTTAGGAAGTTCCCTGAGGTAAACAGACATTTTGGTACATAAAAAACAAAGATATCCCATTGAAACAAAGGGTAATAGGAGAAATAAAGTTACCACCTATAAGCAAAAGTTAATATACATTGTAAACCAATATATAGGTTAGGAAAGACAGGTACACATACTTAACAATCATTGTCCTGCCTGCTTTCAGAGGTCAAATAGGCTTGAACTGCTGCCGGGGAATGGAATATCTTGGGACCAGAGGCAGTTTGACGCCTCAATTTGGCTGGATACAAGAGGGCAACCCGACGGCCCTGCTCGTGGAGTTGGGAACAGAGAGGAGAGAATTATTTGCGTCTTCTGGTTACCTCCATAGAAAAATCCTGGAACAGCAGGAGGCGATGAACTTCATACTTGAGCTCCTTTATAACTCTGTAAGCTCTCAATATGGCCAATTTGTCCTGATAGTTTAGGCACTTGAAGATAACTTGGTGGGGTCTCTCTTTTGAGTTTTCAAGAAACCTGTCTGGACCTATACGATGTGACCTTTCAATGTCCAAATATAAGTATTCCGAAGACATCCCAAGCAGTTTAGGCAGGATTGAAACTGTGAAGTGCAATAGATCTTTCTCCTTGACTGTTTCTGGCACCCCTACTATACGCAGATTGTTCCGTCTGCTGCGGTTCTCAAGATCCTCTACTTTATCTTGTAGGTATTGATTTTTTTTCAAGAGGTTTTTAAGGGAACTGATTCCTGCTGCCTATCCTCCACCTCTGAAATTCTGTGCTCCACAGCAGTAAGGCGTGTGGAGAATCCCCATACCTCACTGGTTATCGTATCTACCCCAGCTTGTAGAGAGTCTATCTTTCACAAGAAAAAATACTTTGAGTTCTTGTAGTAAAAAACTGTGGAGGGCTATTGCCAGAGTCAGACTGGGAGGAGTTTATAGCTTGGGTTTCTGCAGAGAGTTTAAGCTTCTTATCCTGTGTTCTAGATCTATAGCTCATGGCATCTTTTCTTAGGTGGAGACCGCCTTGGGAAGTAATCGTTAACTTTCATAGAGCCCTAAACAAGGACTTGCAAATAAATCTTCTCAGATGCAGTGATATTGCACAAAATGTAAATGTAGCTGATGTCAACTTGTAGCCTATAATTATTGCATAGATGGCAGTTAAATTTCAGTATCTGTGAGATCCCTTAAGCTCTAGCTGCAGTGTGTGGCAAAGTGAAAAAGAATGTCTCTATTTAAGGCCTCTGAATAAAGGTGACCCTTAGTGCCTTGCTGGCAATTACGGGCTGAGCAGGATAACGTGCCCGGCTTACTCAGTAGCTCACCTGAACTGACGTGGGGTATACAGGGCCGGCGACTGAGATTGTGTCCCAAGATGGTGTCCGTTTGCAGAGGCAGCCCCCCTTCACTCTGAGAGCAACGTGAGTGCCAGTGGGACCCACCTAAAGTATGCAGGCCGGGCCACTGTTCCTCCTATGCAGAGCTGGGGTTGTAGGGTCAATGGGGATCTGGGCTGTGGAGAGGCCTGTAGCACCCCTTCCTAATATGGCGCCATTGGCGCATCTTCTCCACTCCCTCCATGGGCTAGGACCAGTAACAGAGTCCTGCATGCGAGAGTTTCACTCTTTTTTTTTCAGCCAAATTGTGGCGATGGGGAATCCGACCGTCCACCAGGCAAGAACAAGGCACGGGGGCAAGCTGGAATACAGTTTGCTTATACTTTTTTGGAGGTGAAGTTGCGGAGCTCCTTTTTCTGCTGCTTGCCAGATTCCCCGCCCACCGGAAGTCCACTGGCATGCTATTTTCAGTGTATTTCTTCCTTCTCTTGAATCAATATCTGGCCTATTAGTGTACGATAAGGACTGGAAAGAAGAAACACTGCTCTAAACTAGATAACATAATGTACTGTATTTTCTTTCACTCTCTCTCTAACTCTCTACTCCTAGAAGTGTTATGTGTGAATTAAACAATAGGAATGTTTTGTTTTGTACTATATGAGCTAAAGAAATATGAAAGCAAAGAAAAATATTGTAATATTTTCTTGGCTATATGTCAGCAAAATAAAAAGGCAATATTTTTTTAACAAAAAAATCCTATAAAGCACTGAGTTATTTGAACAATTAAGTTGTTTAATATAGTAAAAACATATACAATCAGCAAAAGCAGAGATGACAGTGCTATTCTGGGAATTTTAAATTGCTGCATAGAAAGAATCATTATTCTGGTTGCCTTGAGGCTTGTTTGTAATTAGGCTACAATTCACATGTGTTAAGCTATCACCTTCCAACAATTACATCAAAGTCTTTGCAAGATTGTGCATTCCCAGCAGTAAACTGCACTAAGATTGAGTACATTTATCAATTGAAAACTAACACTAAATGCAAAGTACAAACATGCAAGTGTATGCAGTTGATTCTCTGATCAGATAGTAAATATAACCTTAAAAGCTGTTATACTTGGAAGATAAAATTGAGAAAGCTTAGCAAATGTTTGCACTAAATCTTGTTTCACACCCACCCTCACCCACACACACATATATACCCCCCACTCACATCCACACACCAAAACACACACACTCTCACACACACACATATACTTATACCCATACACACATACCCCCAATTACACACTGTTACCATTTTCATACTAGACATTTTTAAACAGTCTTATTTATTGATTTTTTATTGATTTTTTTCTTTTAATGAGTGATATTGTCAATAAGAGCCTAATGAGAAGAGAGCCATTGAGATAATGTAAGCAGACAGAAAAGGGATAGAGATAGGGTTTGCAGAATAATGGAAGAGAGCAAATTAGAGTTGATGGAGCAGAAAAAAAGGATAAGAGGACATACAGGAGATAGATTAGAGAATTACTAAAAAGTCAGCTTCAGAACTTCTCCTATATTATTGGAAAAATCAGCTGTGGTAATGTCTTGTAGAGGAAACTTAACATTATGTGATGGTGTTTGGAATGCTAAGTGGCTGTTCTGTGTTACCAGGCAATGAGTGTATAGACTGCACAAGCATGTCCTGTATTATAATGATAAATAAAGAGAAGAAGAGCAGAAGAAAAGTGAGACAATTAGGCCAAAGTGTGGCTTATATGAATGTAATAAAATACATTAATTATATCACTTGTCAAATGTTTTCTGCTACCTTTGGTTTTGCCGGTTTTTCCACCTTCTATGACTTTAATTATTTTGGTGAAAAAAATATGTTTGAATTTGCAAAACATGCAATTTATCTCTTGGTGCTTGTTGTTTTTTTTTTTTTTTTTTGCAAGTTGCAATGGTTTTTAAAATTGCAACTTAAAGGGACATACAAGGTCAAACTTAAACTCTCGATTCAGATTGATTATGCAAATGTTAACATACTTTTAAATTTATGTCTATTATGTCTATTATTAAATTTAATTAATTGTCTTGGTATCCTTTGTTGAAAAGCACACCTAGATAGTCCAAGAAGCGCTAATAAACTAATGGCAGCTAGCTGGTTATTGGTGGCTACCCACATATGCCTTTTGTGATTGGCTCACTAGATGTGTTTGGCTAGCTCCCAGTAGTGCATTTCTGCTCTAGAGCTGACTTTATATGTTTAACTCTTTTGCAGGGGTAAACACATAGGGGCCAATCATCTAAACCTCCCCAGGTCAGACATGGTTTTTCACACCGACCTTTGCAAGGGCTGCCCTGGTGGAATTATCATAAAAAGAGGCAGTCCCTGTGAGTGGCCAGATGTCTCCTATTGAAATTAATGGAATTCACTGGAAAGGAGCACTTCACTGTGTAGGGAGCAGTTAGCAGAGGTCGCACTTTAAAAATGAAATCCTGCAGATGATATAAACCACATTACACTGTATATAACAATCTGATCTATTTTCATATGCATGTGTTTGTCTATTAGGGTATGAAGTATTTTAAATATTTTGTCACAACTTTTCATTATCAAGAAAAAAACTGTGAGAACTGTAGGGAAGAAATGTTTAGAGAATTACGCTGGGATGCGAGAAAAAAATTCATATACGGCAATGGAACACCCATGTTCAGCCCATTTTGCAAAAAAAAAAACAACAACAGAGGGATTTATGGAGTAGTATAGAAGACTCATAAAAGGCGCCCTGACTGAAGGACTTATTGTCCAAACAGAATTCAAATTTTTAAGTGTCACAAACCCTAAAACAGCTACATTTTATATGCTACCAAAAGTGCATACTTGTCCCCCTAGCAGACCAATTCTGTCAGGGATTGACTATGACTGAAAAGGCAAGCATATATTTGGATGCTAGGTTAAGACACATTGTGAATTCACTGCATTTCATACTAGAGACTCTATGCACATTTTGAATAAAATCCAAGATTTAAACATAATGAAAGATTACATTTTAGTAACCTGTGACGTTGAATCCTTGTACACCAGTAGACAAACAGAATAGGGGTGTAAAGCAGTGGCACATTATCTGCAGAAGGTTACCAACATGAAGGCTGAAACTAAGGATTTTCTAATTAGGTTACTTACATTTGTGTTTAAATCATAATTGTTTCATCTTTTGACATCAGATTTTATCTGCAGGTTAGGGGCACAGCAATGGGTACGTTGTGTGCCCCTATCTATGCAAATATCTATTTGAGATGGTGGGAGGAAACAGTGGTTAATCATGACTCTCTTAAAGAATACACTAAATATATATCACATGGGTTCAGATACATTGATGATGTGTTCTTTGTATGGAATGGACCAGTGGAGAAATTGTAGAATTTCATAAGAGAATTTAATTCTAACCCCTTTGGTCTTTTTCTGACTTACACAGCGAGTAAAGAAAAGGTGGAGTTCTTAGATCTCATTATAAGGAACAATAATGATAAATTAAAAACAGATTCCTATAGGAAGCCTACAACTACCAACAATATTTAATGTGCGGAGAGTAGTCATCATCCTTCAATAATAAATGGGTTGCTGGTTGGAGAATATCTTCGTATTAGAAGAAATTGCTCCACATATAAGTTGTTTAAAGTAGCAGCACAAGATCTGAGAGATAGATTACTGCTCAGGGGTTATTCATGTAAATCCTTAGCCAGGGCATATAAAAAAGCCTTAAACAAGGATAGGAAAGACGTTAAAATCCAAAAAGAAAGTAAAATCTAACCCTATCAGATTCATCTCAACATATTCTCCTGAGAGTGCTCAAATTAAAAATATCTTTGGAAAATAATGGCATATATTAAAGGCAGATGAACAGTTAAAAATCTTGGTTCCTATGTTTACCTTTAGGAGACCTAAATATATAAGTGACTACCTAACAAGGAGTCACTTTAACAGAAATGCCCAAAAAAACTTTCTATAAAGGCTCAGTTCAATGTGGCGCATGTAAAGTTTGCGCCAGCCTATAGCTACGCCAATATCTACATGGACGTTTGGGAGTGGTCCCACAACTTTGGAGAGAAGAACCCTTTCAGGGAGCTTATACAGATGTATAAGCGCTATATAGATGACCTCCTCCTCATCTGGTCTGGTACAGAGGAGGAGGCCCTACATTTCATTGAATTTCTTTAACTATAATGAGTTTGGTTTGCAGTTCACTCACCAATATCATGAAACTAATATAGCAAATTTGGATGTCTCTCTGACAGGTAATACCAATACCTCAAAAATCAACAGCACTCTCTACAGGAAGCCAATCTCTTCAAACACCACTTTACATGCCAATAGCTGTCATCCAAAACATACAGGCTTTGGAGTGGCCAAAGGTCACTTTATACGTATTAAACGTAACTGTATGGAGGAATTGACTTTTACTGTTGAGAGTGAGAAAATGAAACTGGCCCTCATCCAAAGGGTGTACAAGCCTAAAACTATCAACAAAGCTCTATTAGAGGTTTCACGTTTGAATAGAGAAACTCTATTGGGTGATCGGAATGTTCAAACAAATAAAAGATTTGATAGATCAAAACCACTGTTTGCGACCACATTTAGCCCCCAATTCAATGAGATCTGTGGAATTATTTCCAAATGTCTGCCGATAGTCACTGCTGAGGACAGCCTTAAAGATTACGCAGGTAAAGGGTGCAACTTTATCTCTAGGGAAGGTTGCACAATAGGTAATATGGTATCTCCTAGTGTACACAAACAACCTAGGGTGGGGTTGAGAAGCTAGCTAACAGTCAAGGGACACTTTAAGTGTCACTTTACAAAATGTATAGCTTGTTCCTATACTAAAGTAGGTTCACAATTTCAATCAAGACACACACAGAAGGTGTACAACCTTGGCTGTTGTTCCAATTGTCGAACCTTATTTGTAATCTATTTAATAGAATGCACATGCTGTGATCTACAGTACATGGGCTGTTCCACCCATGAATTAAGGGTGAGAATAAGAGAACATCTTAATGACATCAGCAATGGCAGAGAGAGGTTTCCGACCTGGCGAGACACTTTATATACTGTCACGCCCAAAATGTATCCACCTTCAGCTGGCAGGTCATTGAACATGTTCACCCTAAACCAAGAGGGGGAGACAGAATTAACAAACTCCTCCATAGGGAGGCTTTTTGGATCTTCCTCTTGCAAACAAGAAGACCAAAGGGATTGAATATAGATGGGGATATAATTAATATGTGGCAACATTAATAAAACTATTTCCCTTGGTGGGTTGAGCTTGGATGTTACAATTCATAATTTATCATATAGATATACCTTGCATATAATACAAGTGGTAAAGTAACTTCAAACTTGGTTTATACTTCAAATATATATTGTATTCCCTATTAGCTCTTTCACTCCTTCTTCTCCTATGTTGAGCACAGCGTAGTTGATTATAAATGTAATTTTCTATTATATATGGACATCGTATTTGCTATACAAACAATAAAGCTACTTTAGATCTAATTTAAGTTATGTGCAAATGATCGGAACAGCCAATAGAATGCGAGCTCAATCTGATTGGCTTATTGGATCAGCCAATCGGGTTAAACTTGAATTTGATTGGCTGATTAAATCAGCCAATCAGATTTTTCCTATCTTAATTCCGATTGGCTGATAGAATCCTACCAGCCAATCGGAATTGAAGGGACGCCATCTTGGATGACGTCCCTTAAAGGAGCCTTCATTCGTCGGTAGTCCGTCGGTAAAGAAGGATGTTCCGCGTCGGCGGGATGAAGATTGAAGACCCGGCTTGGAAGATGACATCGCCCGGATAGAAGACTTCTTCAGCGCCTCTTGGAAGATGACATCGCCCGGATCGAAGACTTCTTCAGCGCCGCTTGGAGGATCACTTCATTGGATAGAAGATTTCTTCAGCGCCGCTTGGAGGATAACTTCTTCCGCTCCGGATGTCAACTTCCGTTCCATCGCTGCTCGGCTGAGTGAAGACGACTAAAGGTAGGATGATCTTCAGGGGATTAGTGTTAGGTTATTTTAAGGGGGGTTTGGGTTAGATTAGGGGTATGTGGGTGGTGGGTTTTAATGTTGGGGGGGTTGTATTTTTCTTTTACAGGCAAAAGGGCCATTTTACAAATGGCCCTTTTAAGGGCTGGTAAGGTAAAAGAGCTTTGAACTTTTTTAATTTAGAATAGGGTAGGGCATTTTTTTATTTTGGGGGGTTTGTTATTTTATTAGGGGGCTTAGATTAGGTGTAAATAGCTTAAAATTGTTGTAATATTTTTTAAATGTTTGTAACCTATTTTTTTTATTTTTTGTAACTTAGCTTTTTTTTTTTTTGTACTTTAGTTAGTTTATGTAATTGTATTTAATTGTAGTTATTTGTAGTTAATGTATTTAATTTATTTAAGTATAGTGTAGTGTTAGGTGTAATTGTAACTTAGGTTAGTTTTTATTTTACAGGTAAATTTCTCTTTATTTTAACTAGGTAGCTATTAAATAGTTAATAACTATTTAATAGCTATTGTACCTAGTAAAAATACATTGAAAGTTACCTGTAAAATAAAAATGAATCCTAAGATAGCTACAATATAATTATTATTTATATTGTAGCTATATTAGGGTTTATTTTACAGGTAAGTATTTAGTTTTAAATAGGAATAACTTAGTTAATAAGAGAAATATTATTTAGATGTATTTAATTAATATTTAAGTTAGGGGGGTGTTAGTGTTAGTGTTAGACTTAGGTTTGGGGGTTAATAATTTTATTACAGTGGCGGCAGTGTAGTGGGGGGCAGGATAGGGGTTAATAAATGTATTATAGGTGGCGACGGTGTAGGGGGGGCAGGATAGGGGTTAATAAATTTAATATAGGTTGCGGCGGGTTCAGGGAGCGGCGGTTTAGGGGTTAAACTATTTATTTATTTGCGGCGAGGTGCGGGATCAGCAGGATAGGGGTTAATAACTTTATTATAGAGGGCGACGGTATAGGGGGGCAGGATAGGGGTTACTAGGTATAATGTAGGTTGCTGCGGTGTCCGGGAGCGGCGGTTTAGGGGTTAATACATTTATAAGAGTTGCGGCAGGGTCTAGGAGTGGCGGTTTAGGGGTTAGTAACTTTATTTAGTTGCGGGGGGCTTCAGGGGCGCCGGTATAGGGGGTAGAACAGTGTAGTTAGTGTGGGTACTTAGTGACAGGCTATCAATAAAGCTGGGAAAAAGCCGAAGAGCAGCGAGATCGGATGATTGATAACTCTCACAGCCCGCTGCTCATCGCCCCGTACTTGGTGCGCGGGTTTTTGACAGCTTTATTTGATAACTTAGGCAAATTTTTGCAGGTCCGCGGCGGCGATGTGAGGCGAGCTTAGGCGGGCGTATTGGGCCGGCGAAGGCAGGAAAGTTGACACGTGGATAACTACCCCCCATAATGTCTAGTTATATATATGTGTGTGTGTGTACATACTGTATGTATTTATATGTATATATATATATACTGTATATATATATATATATATATATATATATATATATATATATATATATATATATACTGTATTTATATATATGTATTTACAGACATATATACACATATAACCACATAAATGTACATATGTACACACACATATATATAAAACAAAGAGCCATTTGCTGTCAAGTAGAGGAAAACATGTAAAAACATATTTATGCGATATTCATATTTAACCCCTTAATGACCACAGCACTTTTCCTTTTTCTGTCCGTTTGGGACCAAGGCTATTTTTACATTTCTGCGGTGTTTGTGTTTAGCTGTAATTTTCCCCTTACTCATTTACTGTACCCACACATATTATATACTGTTTTTTTCGCCATTAAATGGACTTTCAAAATATACCATTATTTTCATCATATCTTATAATTTACTATAAAAAAGATTATAAAATATGAGGAAAAATGGAAAAAAACACACTTTTTCTAACTTTGACCCCCAAAATCTGTTACACATCTACAACCACCAAAACAAATATATGCTAAATAGTTTCTAAATTTTGTCCTAAGTTTAGAAATACCCAATGTTTACATGTTCTTTGCTTTTTTTGCAAGTTATAGGGCCATAAATACAAGTAGCACTTTGCTATTTCCAAACCACTTTTTTTTTAAAATTAGCGCTAGTTACATTGGAACACTGATATCTTTCAGGAATCCCTGAATATCCATTGACATGTATATATTTTTTTTAGAAGACATCCCAAAGTATTGATCTAGGCCCATTTTGGTATATTTCATGCCACCATTTCACCGCCAAATGCAATCAAATTTAAAAAAACGCTAAATTTTTCACAATTTTAGGTTTCTCACTGAAATTATTTACAAACAGCTTGTGCAATTATGGCACAAATGGTTGTAAATGCTTCTCTGGGATCCCCTTTGTTCAGAAATAGCAGACATATATGACTTTGGTGTTGCTTTTTGGTAATTAGAAGACCGCTAAGTGCTGCTGCGCATCACATGTGTATTATGGCTAGCAGTGAAGGGGTTAATTAGGTAGTTTGTAGGGAGCTTGCAGGGTTAATTTTAGCTTTGGTGTAGAGATCAGCTTCCCACCTGACACATCAGACCCCCTGATCCCTCCCAAACAGCTCCCTTCCCTCCCCCACACCACAATTGTCCCCGCCATCTTAAGTACTGGCAGAAAGTCTGCCAGTACTAAAATAAAAGTTTTTTTTTTTTTAAAAATAAAATAAATTTTTTAGCATATTTACATATGACACTTTGTAGGATCCCCCCTTAGCCCCCAACCTCCCTGATCCCCCCCAAAACAGCTCTCTAACCCTCCCCCTCTGACTTATTGGGGGCCATCTTGGGTACTGGCAGCAGTCTGCCAGTACACAGTTTGCAACAGAAATGTTTTTTTTTTATTGTTATGTTCTTTTTCTGTAGTGTAGCTTCCCCCCCCCCCCCCCACAGACCAATCCCCCACCCCCTGACTAATGTATTTTTCTATAAATATTTACTACTTTTTAAAACTTTGAATACATAATTTT
Organism: Bombina bombina; assembly: GCF_027579735.1. Lineage (NCBI taxonomy): Eukaryota > Metazoa > Chordata > Amphibia > Anura > Bombinatoridae > Bombina > Bombina bombina. The sequence goes on along the minus strand of NC_069501.1, from coordinate 883,438,804 downwards.
TCTGTAGTGTAGCGGTTCCCACCCGCTCCCTCCCCATGCACGCGCCCGCCCCCACCCTCCCGTGCACACGCGCGCGCCCGTGCACGCCTCCGATCACCCCCGCCCACGATCCCGCCCCCCTCCACATCATCAGGGCCATTGATGGCCGCCACCCGCCTCCCGAACCGGCTCCCACCCACCAACGGATTTAGCCGGTGATGTCCGGTGCAGAGAGGGCCACAGAGTGGCTCTCTCTGCACCGGATTGCTAAAAAAGGTTATTGCAGGATGCCTCGATATTGAGGCATCACTGCAATAACCGGAAAGCAACTGGAAGTGAGCAGGATCGCTTCCAGCTGCTTTCCAGACCAAGGACTTAAGCCACACGTCCTCGGTCATTAACTGTATTTTTTCTGAGGACGTGTGGCGTACGTCCTTGGTCATTAAGGGGTTAATAAAGGTTTTAACTACGTATTTACTATAAATATTTCACATATCAATGTTCTTCACATACCAGAATATACTTTATGTGTTTATAAATAGATATTCTATATATATCTATATAAATCTATACCTCTATAATTATATATATATTGTACAAAGATGCTATGAGATATATTTAGAAAGATGTATGTATGAATAAATAGAACATTGGAATGTGAAATATTTATTTTCATGTCAGGTTAGTGCACTTGAGCGTATGCAGTTGGGTTTGCACACAAGTAGGTAACGTGCACACAATATCCTAAGTTCGACTTTTTGTGCACATTGGGTTTACTTTCAACTTGCAATGCAAGTGCTTCTCACATGCGCAAAAAGTTTACTTCTAGTGGAGTTAGCGTTAGAGCTGGAACATTAAATCAGGCTCCACTTGTAATCTTGCCCTGTATGTTCATAGAAATCCCATGATTCAGGGCTTTAAAGGGACAGTATACTGTAAAATTCTTTTTCCCTTAATATATTTCCAATGATTTGTTATACCAACCGCAGAGTATAGAATTTATGAGAAATTGCATTTTCAGGTTAATTATTTTGTATATGAAATTCCTGCTTTGAAACTACTTTTATTTTAGAATGGGGTTGTAGTTTATATTTCAAAAAAAGAGCTAGTTTATAGTAGCAGTGTTAGTATAGGTTTTTTATTTTGGAATTTTTTTTTTTTTTTTTTTTAAAGGGACTTTAGTTTTAGTATAGACATAACTGTGGGTTTTTATTTTTGGTAGTTTTTTTGTAATGTGTTTTTATAGTTTTCAGTAAATTAAATGTTTGTTATATTGTGTAACATAGGGGATGTTAGGTTAGCGGTCTTGAGGGGGCTAGCATTTAGGTAGCAAAGTAATATAGGGCAAGTTTGCATTGGGAGTTGTGGCGGTTTAGAGGTTAATAGGTTGGGGGTGTTTGTTGTGGGGGCATTGGCGGAATAGGGGTTAATAGGTTAGGAAGTTTATTTAGCTGGGCTATTGGCGTAATAGAGGTTAATAGGTTAGGAAGTTTATTGCGGTGGGCTATTGGTGGAACAGGGGTTAATAGGTTAGGAAGATAATTGCAGTGGGCTATTGGTGGTTTATGGTTAACTAGTCCTAAAGCCCGTTCTTACGGGCCATTTTTTGCAGTACAGCGGTCCCACCCCTTGCTCTCTCTCCCTCCCTCTCTCTTTTGCTCTCTCTCTCTCTACCCCCTCTCTTTTGCGCTCTCTCCCCCTCTCTTTTGAGCTCTCTCTCTCCCCCCTCTCTTTTGCACCCCCTCTCTCCCCCCTCTCTCTCTCCCCCTCTCTCTCTCTCCCCCCCTCTCTTTCTCTCCCCCTCTCTCTCTCCCCCCTCTCTCTCTCCCCCTCTCTCTCCCCTCTCTCTCTCCCCTCTCGCTCTCTCTATCTCCCCCCCTCTCTCTCCCTCCTCTCTCTCCCCTCTCACTCTCCCCTCTCCCCTCTCGCTCTCTCTATCTCCCCCTCTCTCTCCCTCCTCTCTCTTCCCTCTCTCTCTCTCGCTCTCTCTCTCCCCCACCACTCTCTCTCTCCCCCCTCTCTCTCTCCCCCCTCTCTCCCTCCCCCCCTCTCTCTCCCCTCTCTCTCTCTCTCTCTCTCTCTCTCTCCCCCCCCCCCCCCCCAAGGCCAGGTGTGGTTGTCCTCGTGCTGTCTCTACTGTGCATGACAGCTTCAGACAAACACACTTGGCCTTTTATAGTATAGGATAGGTAAGGAAGTTTATTGCAGTGGGCTATTGGTGGTTCAGGGGTTAAGTAGTGTAACGTTAGTTTGTGGTGGTGGGTTATGTCGGTTTAGGGGTACATTAGTATATTTATCAGGTTTGGTGCTATATATTTAAAAGGGATACTGTTGGTGCCGATGCTGCATGGAATATTTCACCAGCATCACCTCCCCTTTCAATGTATAGTAAAACGCCTCTCTGCGATAATGCCTTTAAATAATAATGTCTGCAATTTTGAATATTTTGCCAGTTTCTCGACAATGTGTCTGATCTATTTTAAATATATTGCCGCCTTGCAACACTTTCAATCATCGGGTCCTTAGATGGAACAATGGAAAATTATCATTTTATTAGTTATCTCTTCTACACCCCACTGGTGGTGTAATTTATTCTGCTAGCTGTGTTTACACAAGCCGGTAAATAGCCTGAGCGTAGGTCCAGAAACTTTCAGAATAGGTGGGGATACCACAGGCTAAATCAGCTATTTCATATGCTGAAATAAGGATAAACAAGCTACTTGTAAACAATTTAATACACTCAGCAGGTAATATGGATCATTAGAAAAAATTAAAGGGGAGAGCATTTTGGGGTAACTGTCCCTTTAAGGACCATTGTTGTTGATGTATAGGGCTCACAGTGTTTATTTATCCATTAGGCATAGTATGCACAGTGCCTAGGGCCCATGATACTTTAAGGAGCTTACCAAAATGTTTAAAAAGAGAAGGGGAAAAAAGAACTTTGGGGTTGAAGAAATGGTGTTAATTTTTTCTTACATCCAAAGTCTCTAATCTAAAAATCGATAATTTACTGATTAAATTACTTATAATACACTTCCTGAAGCTCTGAGGTTCCAGGGCAGGGTTCTCTCATAGGGCCTGATGATCTAATGCTCTGTAAACTGGTGAGTTGATCTAAGAAGTCTCATTACTACTGTGAGGTTTCTCATACAAATTTTAGGATGGCACATTTTAGCTTGAGAGCTGCTTATCTAGCTATGCAAAGTTTTGAATGTGAAGAAAATGCATATGCATTACAGTATAATGCTTAAAAATAACCTCAACGTTTTTGTGTGATTTCTCTCCACGAGATCAAGTTTTTGTTCATCAGTCTCATAGACTGTCTCTCTGCCTGCATTTGTCAGTGATGCTGCCTGTCATTTTATGATAGCAGTATCAGCGTGCACAGCATCAAAGGCTCCGCCTCAGATAGAAGGACCACTTAGCCTCAGTTAAAAGTGATCTGTCTTGTAGCTCTAACCACCTGGACTCACAATATACAGTTATATTGATTGTAACCAACTTGTATGTACAGTATGATTTTGAGCAAAAGTGACTTATGTGAGTCTGTTGTCAGAATGGCTTTTCAAGAACTTGATATTGTATTAAGCTGTGCCAAAGGGCAGCCTATATTGCATAAGCACTTTAAATTGGAATGTATAATCCTCTTTTTTGTGTGAGAGTGTTCATGCGAGTGGGTTAGAGAGTTGTCCCTATCTTTGTTGGGTATTAATCAATTTTTATGCTATTTTCATGTGATTTTATAATTATTAAATCTAGTTGAAATTTTAACTGGCCTACCTCCCTTAAAGTGCCCTCCTCCATTTTTTGTCTATATCTGATTATCAGGTTATTGTTGGGAGATAACTCTTTGGAGAAGCTGGCCATAATCAATGCACAATATCTATTGTTTTTTACCCACTTAGCCTCAGTTCAGTTTACTACTCAAAATAATCAAGATACATACTTTGATGGCATTGGTATAAAGATGAATATAACCCTGCATGAAGAAAGGAATCCACAAAGTTCATAGTGTATTTAAAGAAAAAAAAGTATCGGTTTACTACCTCATTGTATAAAAGTATAGCAGGACAAGGATCAATGTAACATTTTGGTCTTTATTGTTAAATATATTCTGTTATTAAGGTTTTAAAGAAATGTTTTCATCTTATTGAGGGTGAATTCCCTTTTTATTGTAATCATGGGGCTGTGGTCCATTTCAGACAATGAATAAATGCTATTTAAGAGTCAGATGTGTACAAAATACAGCTCCTTTTAGTTATTGGGGCATATCTATCAAGCTCCGGATAGAGCTTGAGGCCCCTGCAGGCTTTGCATAACTAGATAAGCAGCTCTCAAGCTAAAAATTGCCATCCTAAAATTTGTATGAGGGACCTCACAGTAGTAATGAGACTTCTTAGATCAACTAACCAGAGTACAGAGCATTAGATCATCAGGCCCTATGAGAGAACCCTGCCCTGGAACCTCAGAGCTTCAGGAAGTGTATTATAAGTCATTTAATGAGTAAATTATCGATATTTAGATTAGAGATTTTGGATGTAAGAAAAAATGAACACCATTTCTTCAACCCCAAAGTTCTTTTTTCCCCTTCTCTTTTTAAACATTTTGGTAAGCTCCTTAAAGTATCATGGGCCCTAGGCACTGTGCATACTATGCCTAATGGATAAACACTGTGAGCCCTATACATCAACAACAATGGTCAGGTCCGCCAGACTTTGATAAATAGAGGCCATAGTATCATTCTAAAAGGTTTAACTAAACCATTTTTTTCTGAAAAAAAATATTAGATCATGTTAACTCTCATTTACAATTTTTCCAGTTTAATATCCCTTTCTGTTCTTTTAATGATGTGTGTCTTTTTGTGCAAATGTGTTAGTGTGAAGTTGGTGTGTGCTTGTGTGTGTGTAAAATGTGTCTCTATTTGTATAAGTGTGTGTGTTTGAGTGTCTTTGTATAATTAAAGGCAAAAAATATATTTCATTAACTTATCAATTAAGGGCCACTCCACTCGTAATACCTGTACACGCAATTTGTGCGCTTGTTTTAGAAGTGAGGTGCAATACGAAAAATTGCAGGGAAGCTTTGCGCTCATAAGAGCATGCTTCCATAGGCTCCAATGACACTGCAGATAACATAGCGTAGCGAAGGTGGTAAATTACGCAGCAATGGGCAGCAAAGTTTAAATATATATGTATATGAAGAAAGAAAATATCCCCCACACCATTGCACCACCACCCCCAGCCTGAACCATTGATACAAGGCAGAATGGATCCATGCTTTCATGTTGTTTATGCCAAATTCTGAGCCTACTATCTGAATGTCGCAGCTGAAATCGAGGCTCATCAGACCAGGCAACGCTTTTTCAATCTTCTATTGTCCAATTTTGGTGAGTCTTTGTGAATTGTAGCCTCAGTTTCCTGTTCTTAGCTGACAGGAGTGGCACCAGGTGCGGTCTTCTGCTGCTGTAGCCCATCTGCTTCAAGGTTTGACGTATTGTGTGATCAGAGATGGTATTCTGCATACTTTGGTTGTAACGAGTGGTTATTTAAGTAACTGTTGCCTTTTTATCCTCTCGAACCAGTCTTCCCATTCTCCTCTGACCTCTGACATCAACAAGGCATTTTAGTCCACACAACTGCCGCTCACTGGATATTTTCTCTTTTTCAGACCATTCTCTGTAAACCCTAGAGATGGTTGTCCGCGAAAATCCCAGTAGATCAGCAGTTTTTCAAATACTCAGATCAGTCCGTCGCGCACCAACAACCATGTGATGTTCAAAATCACTTAAATCCCCTTTCTTCTCCGTTTTGAACTTTAGCAAGTCGTCTTCACCACATCTAGATGTATTGTGTTGCTTCCATGTGATTGGTTGATTAGCAATTTGTGTTACCAAGCAATTGAACAGGCGTACCTAATAAAGTGGCCAGTGAGTGTATATTTAAAGAGACAGTCAAGTCCAAAATAAACTTTAATGATTCAAGTAGGGCATGCAATTTTTTTTTTTATTTTTTTTTTTAAACTTGTTATTTGAGGTTGAACATAAGGTATACAAGAAATATACAGTACAATGCCACCATAAAAACTGTTTGGAATGAAGACAACATGAGATACAGCATCGTGATTGAATATCTGCATTACATAAAAAAGGCATAAAGAGATGGGCACAATACTCAGGCAGTATACCAAATCTTTTGTAAACCTCCAAAATGGTAAATGAGGCCACTTTTGGACCTCCATTCTATGTGAGATAGGTATTGAAGGTAAAAAAAAAAACTAAGGAGACCACTCTTGGATCTCAACTGAACCTCAGTTTTCTATTTTTACAGCAGTATTGATATAGTGAAAACAATTCTAAAATACTGGTAAATAAACAAATTGGGAGCCCCCTAAATATCTCTTGAGGCCACTCTTGGACCTACACTAATTCCTAATTGAACCAAGCTACAGGGGGTTAAAATGGACAGTAAGAGACTACTCTTGAGTCTCAGAGAATTTTTAGATTGTAGTAAGGATTAAAAATAATTATAATGTTCTTATAAATTCTGTGTATAATATGGTTATTTAGAAAAAAGAAAGAAATGATCTCTTGACACACAGTGGTATATATATATATATATATATTGATAGGAAAGGAAAACCTGTTTTCTTTATGTGGAAGAAGATTGAGCTTGCTCTATAAGAAACATTGGCATTAAATTGGGGGTATAAAATAAAATAAAAAAAATAAAAAAATGAAAATCTCAAATATATTGGCTGTTAGGATTAATCTGTGATGCAAGAAAATGAATCGACACAAAAAAAAGGAAGATACTTGGCATGTATAGGGATCTGTTCTTGAGACTAGGCGGTTAACTTGATTCAAACTGTACCAGGACTCTTAAGGACTAGTAGAGAAAGGTAGATAAATAGAGTCTAATTATAAGTGAATTAAGATTATCCTCTCAAGATTATAAGTGAAGTTTGCAAAAGTCAAAAACTAAATAGCAAGTATATAGAGACTAGTAGCATAGTAACAAGCAGCTATATTAGAAGGGTAAACTTTAACATAGGAGCATACTGCACTCCATCATCTCGGCCGCAGACAATGGGGCAGCCCTCTTAGCTGCGAGAATACGATAACTGAATAGCTGCTGTTGGTGGGCATAACATAACTGTTGCATAAAACATTTAAGCTAATTATTAATGACATACTAGAATAATAATAGGTAAAAACAAACAAACAGAGAAACCTTCAAAGCAAAACACAGATCTAGCAAGACTTTATAATACAGCCTAGATGCATGTAGTAAATATGAATACTATAGGTCTAGACTAGGAGGTTAGTCCAAAATTACAGGTTCTCTCTCACAAGGTAGGACTTGTCCACTTTAAAGATATATGTGTTATCCTGTTGGCATCAGTAGTAAACATCCAAGTACCCCAATAGTCACAGAGTCTCCAAGAATAGTCCCAAGATATGGTTGAATAGAAATTTAGTCAGTTAATGGTTAACTGTGTGAGTACTGTGGGTAGAGTGACTGATTTACAACATACAAATAAAGATATTGTTGAGACCAATCACCTCTCACTGTAGCATATTGTAAAAACTAAGTATATGACTCACAATAAATAACAATACCTTTGCGATGCCTACTAATCCATGCACTCATTTCCTAACTTTGTGGACAATCCATCTGTGTGGGGTGTTTTAACCTATGCCTGCTTTGAAGGTAAGAACCGAAAAGAGCAGGTACTGAGAATTTTTAGGTGCCACTCGAAGCCGATATGTAGCGCTTGGAGGTGAGAGGGGGTCCGGTCTGTGTGACCCACTAGGCAGAATCAACATCAAAAGCTGCGTGGGGGACCCGATGTCATCATATCCACAACTGTAAACTGAAGGCAGGCTGCGATGGGTATCTGGAGGTAAGCCCGTGATATAACCGAGCCGAAATCTTCCCGCACTGACCAATTAGCCTGCAAAGAACTGAGAGGGGGTTTGAGAGTTTGCCCGTCAATTGGCAGTGCTTTTTCACATAGGTGAACATCCGAAGTGAGAGGCAAAAGGATCTGCGCTCCTGCGGTATCTCCTGGTAAGTATGAGCATACAGCTACACTGTCTGAATCCCCAAGTACTTCTTCTTCTAGTTCCGTGACCTCAGCCAAAATGGGGTGTTCAACATCTTCGTGCAGGTACCCACATGGGGTGTTTGGGAAAGCTGAGGTCAGTACTTGCTCCAATTTAGAAAAGTGATCATCGATAAGTAAGAACAGCTCCTCTACCCATGCGGTCGCCATCTTTGTATTCTGTTCAAAAGCGCAACTTAACACAGGTCCAAAGCCGCAACCAAGAAGATTGTCAAATGATGCCAATAATGTATTATGTCCTTAGGCAAGCGATCTCCTAAATGAAGTGTAGGAAATAAACAATAGGCACATAGAGTGCCGCTTAACGACAGGGCCCAGAGAGCCCCGCCGGGGGTATAGTTAAAGCCTAGATGGAATAGCCGTTCCGAGCACTGATGCCAACAGCAGTTCAAACAAATAGTAGGCTTGTTATGTGTACCAACAACAGGAGAGTTCAATTCTAAGGATTATTCCTCTGAATAAGGCTGGTGGTAGGCATATTGTGAAGTTTATAGTTGAAAAGCTGGAGCAGCATGCAGTGATGCGTCCTGTCATGGACGCTGCCCGGAAGTTCCCCGGGCATGCAATTTTAAACAACTTTCCAATTCACTTTTGTCACCAATTTTGCTTTGTTCTCTTGGTATTCTTAGTTGAAAGCTTAACCTAGGTGGTTCATATGCTAATTTCTTAGACCTTGAAGGCCGCCTCTAATCTGACCACTAGAGGGCATTAGTTCATGTGTTTCATATAGATAACATTGAGCTCACGCAAGTAAAGTTACCTAGGAGTGAGCACTGATTGGCTAAAAAAATCTGTCAAAAGAACTGAAATAAGGGGGCAGTTTGCAGAGGCTTAGATACAAGGTAATTACAGAGGTAAAATGTGTATTATTATAACTGTGTTTGTTATGCAAAACTGGGGAATGGGTAATAAAGGGATTATCTACCTTTTTAAACAACAACAATTCTGGTGTTGACTGTCCCTTTAAATTAATAACACAGTCCCCTTTTCAGTGCAATTTTTTTTTCTAACACCCCACACCCGCTCACTTTAATCCCTAAAAACTGCTTCATGCTTTTTTGGGTTTTTTTTAAACAAAATAAAGATGCTACAATTTATTTTTATACAAAAGGGATCTTACACTTTATTTTGGGAGACATTTTTAAAATTGACAAGAGGTTGCGGTAGCATTAACCAACCACTTATAATGGCTGTGCCTGTAAATGGGCAAATACACACAATAAATTAGTGTTCCACGTGTAATCCAGCCCAGTTTATAATGGACATACATTTTGTGACTTTTTTATTCTTATAAAATGAAATTATAAAATTACATCTGCTCCTCACCGCTTCACACTTGGATAACCATAAAAAGAGTACACTCACTTAGGGCTGGATTACAAGTGGAGTAAAAAAATGTAGTGCTATTGTGTGTTAATATTACTTGAGGACAATCAGAAGCACTTTTGTTTTTGTTTTCACATTACAAGTCCAAAGTATTTTTTATCACTCAAGCAATAGTCTAGTGAGCACTAACATTTGCATGACAGATAGCATGCATGCGCTAAATGCCTCACATAATAGACTTTGAGGGGGTGCCCAGTAAAATTCATGTAGGATATAACTTAAGTGCTAAACTGGTGACAAAATCCAATCAAGTAGTGATGTTTTTTTATGTAGTTCTGTGCTATACTATTTTACTGAAAGTTAGGTATAAACACTTCACACATACAGTGGGGCAAAAAAGTATTTAGTCAGCCACCAATTGTGCAAGTTCTCTCGACTTAAGAAGATGAGAGAGGCCTGTAATCTTCATCATAGGTATACCTCAACTATGAGAGACAAAGGCCTCTAGTTATCAACCTGTCTACTTACCTGCATTCGCCGGCCCCAATACGCTTGCCTAAGCTCGCCTAACATCGCCGCCGTAGACCTGAATACGCTCGCCAAATTTATCAAGAAAGCTGTCAAAAAGCTGCGCACCAAGTACGGTGCGATGAGCAGCGGACTGTTGTTAACTAACAGTCATCGATCTCGCTGCTCATCGGCTTATTCATAGCTTTCTTGCTAGCCTGTCACTAAGCACCCACACTATACTATACTGTTATACCCCCTAAATCGCTGCTCCTGGAGCCCCCCGCAACTAAATAAAGTTATTAACCCCTAAACCGCCACTCCTGGACCCCGCCGCAAATATAATAAATATATGAACCCCTAAACTGCCGCTCCCGTACCCTGCCACAGCCTACATTATACCTATTAACCCCTAATTTGCCGCCCCTATACCGATGCCACCTACATAAAGTTATTAACCCCTATCCTGCCGATCCCGGACCCCGTCGCAAATAAATGAATTGTTTAACCCCTAAACCGCCGCACCCGGAGCCCTCCGCCACCTACATTGCATTTATTAACTCCTATCCTGCCCCCTACACCGCTGCCACCTACAGTACATTGATTAACCCTTAATCTACCCCCCTACACCGCCTCCACTATATTAAATGAATTAACCCCTAAACCTAAGTCTAACACTAACTCTAACACCCCCTAACTTAAATATTATTTAAATTAATCTAAATAAATATTCCTATAATTAAATAAATTAATCCTATTTAAAACTAAATACTTACCTATAAAATAAACCCTAAGATAGCTACAATACAAGTATTAGTTACATTATAGCTATTTTAGGGTTTATTTTTATTTTACAGGCAACTTTGTATTTATTTTAACTAGGTACAATAGCTATTAAATAGTTATTAACTATTTAATAGCTACCTAGCTAAAATAAATACAAAATTACCTGTAAAATAAATCCTAACCTAAGTTACAATTACACCTAACACTACACTATCATTAACTAAATTAAATTAATTAACTACAATTACCTAACATTAAATAAAATTAACTAAAAATAACTAAAGTACAAAAAAAACCTCTAAATTGCAGAAAATAATTTTTTTACAAGAAGTTTAAGCTAATTACACTTAATCTAAGCCCCCTAATAAAATAGAAAAGCCCCCCAAAATAATAAAATTCCCTACCCTAAACTAAATTACAAATAGCCCTTAAAAGACCTTTTGCGGGGCATTGCCCCACAGTAATCAGCTCTTTTACCTGTAAAAAAAAGAAATACAAACCCCCAACATTAAAACCCATCACCCACACACCCAACCCTACTCTAAAACCCACCCAAACCCCCCTTAAAAAAACCTAACACTACCCCCTTGAAGATCACCCTATCTTGAGACGTCTTCACCCAGCCGGGCACAAGTCTTCCTCCGATCTGGCCAGAAATCTTCCTTGAATCCAGGCAGAAGAGGTCCTCCAAGCGGCAGAAGTCTTTATACAAGCGGCATTTTCTATCTTCAATCAACCGGAGCGGGTCCATCTTCAATCCAGCCGACGCGGAGCCATCCTCTTCAAACGCCGTCCTAACACTGAATGAAGGTTCCTTTAAATGACGTCATCCAAGATGGCGTCCCTTGAATTCCGATTGGCTGATAGGATTCTATCAGCCAATCGGAATTAAGGTAGGAAAAATCAGATTGGCTGATGTAATCAGCCAATCGGATTGAAGTTCAATCCGATTGGCTGATCCAATCAGCCAATAGGATTGACCTTGCATTCTATTGGCTGTTCCAAACACACCGCCGTGGCAATGAAGGAGTGGCTTCCTAAGAAGCATTTCAAGATCCTGGAGTGGCCTAGCCAGTCTCCAGATCTCAACCCCATAGAAAACCTTTTGAGGAAGTTGAAAGTCCCTCGAAAGCGACAGCCCCAAAACATCACTGCTCTAGAAGAGATCTGCATGCAGGAATGGGCCAACATACCAGCAACAGTGTGTGGCAACCTTGTGAAGACTTACAGAAAATGTTTGACCTCTGTCATTGCCAACAAAGGATATATAACAAAGTATTGAGATGAACTTTTGATATTGACCAAATACTTATTTTCCACCATAATTTGCAAATAAATTCTTTCCAAATCAGACAATTTGATTGTCTGGATTTGTTTCCACTTTTTGTCTCTCATAGTTGAGGTATACCTATGATGAAAATAACAGGCCTCTCTCATCTTCTTAAGTGGGAGAACTTGCACAATTGGTGGCTGACTAAATACTTTTTTGCCCCACTGTAAATATACACAAATATATGTATACACATACCCCTTTGACCCTTTCCCATTCCCGCCCCTTGTCATATACCATATACCTTCAATTTTGCCACAACATCTTCTTTTCATTATTAAACCTTATTTTCTAAGTATTATATCTAAACATACCTTAAATCCTTTATTTCCAGAGCATTTTCATGTAATTTGTTATGCCAAATACCAAGCAAAAACTGTTTACTTCATGGCTTACAAATCACTAATGTTTACAGAGCTATTTTGGATTGCACTTGAACATCTAACTTACCAACTTGGTGAGGGGGGACAGAAGTCTTACACCTTTGCTTCAACAGGCAAGAGATACAAGGTCTACAGGTCAGACTGGACGTTCACGGCCTGGAGACCAGTCTAGGTCACCAGTTAGGGAGAGGAGAAGGCGGAACGAGCATACATTGCCAACTTGGGGGCGGTTGGAGAGGTGTGGGGACAGGAGCAGGCGAAGGAGGTCCCAATCTCCACGTTACCAGAGATCTGCAAGGCAGGGGAGTCCAGATAAGGGGTGGCATGCCTGTGCCCACTCCATTGAGGACGGCGGGAGGTCAAAACAATGCACAAATGGAGGGGAGCACGGCACCACCTCAGCAAGGTGAGGTGATTGTTAATATGGCTGTATGCAATGTGCCTGTGGGTATGAGTGGTGAAGGGCTTACAGGAATTCTGGTTAAAGGGCTGCAGGATCTTCTTCAGCTAGTGGCAAAGCAAGCTGGGGTGGGAATCGGAGCAGCAGGGTCAACAGTGGAGCCCGCGTGGGTTCCGCCAGCGGCCAGTGGGGGGTTTCCAGCACACCAGGCCCAGTGAACACAGCCAGAGTGGCTGTGGGGCCTTCTGAGAAAACAACAGCACAGCCTGGGGGGAATCTCAAGGTGTCTGAACATGCGTTTTGACGCCCCTGTTTGTGTTCCATCGGGCCATTAGGGATTCATTTAGCTGTAGAGGTTAAGGAGCGAATCTGGAAGAGTGAGTACCTGGAATTGTTTTCACTCCTTCCTTTAGGTCAAGTTTGGGAGGTGAAGGAGGATGCTAAAGGGGATCAGGCAAAAAAAGAGGAGGACAAAACGCTATAGGAAGTTACCCAAAATGTTTGGCAATTGGTCCAAAGCGTTTTGTATAATGCTAGCGTTATTTGTGAAAAGTTCCCGGATCAGGGAGCTTCCTTGTTTTGCTACCTGGATGAGGTGGCTGGGGCTTACCGTACATATGGGGGCATGGTGTGGTGGCGCTATGACGAACAATTTCGTCAGCGCATTGCAGTACGCCCAGAGATAGGGTGGGACTATAGGGACATGGGGATATGGCTCGAGATCATGGGCAGTTCTTTCAGACCAGCGGGGCAGCAGGAAATGCAGGAGGCAACAGCGTGGTCGTTGCCATCAGGAAAGGGCTGTGTTTTCACTTCAATAAGGGGTTGTGTAAGTTCGGATCTGCGTGTAAATACAAACACGAGTGTTCGGTGTGTGGAGGAGCGCACGCAGGCTCAAAATGTTTCAAGTGGGTAGGTTCCTCGGGAAAGCTGGGGAAACAGTTGCTCATGGCACGGACCCCGGTGAGAGTAGGAAGGATGGTCCCATGGCTAGAGTGGTACGGTAGGGTAAGGGGAAAGGCAGGGGATGCGGAACTCTTGCTCACCGGTATTAGCTCCGGTTTCCGTATTCCATGCAAGGGGCACGTGGGACCATTTCTGGCAATTTAAAATCGGCCACGGAGTTTCCGGGGGTGGTGAGGGAAAAAATCAGGAAAAAGTTGAATGGATGGTGGTACCCTTCATTTTACTCTGTTACCAGGTTTGTGGATTTCTCCACTTGGGGTAGTCCCCAAAAAAGTTCCGGGCCAATTCTGTATGATTCACCATCTCTTTTACCCTAAGGGAGAATCGGTGAATGACGGCATTGACCCTATGCTGTCGGCAGTCTACTATGCTTCCTTTGATAAGGCGGTCGCATTGGTTCGGGGAGTGGGTTGTGGGGCGCTTTTGGCCAAAGTGGATATTGAAGCAGCATTTAGGCTGTTACCGGTGCACCCGGTGTCACATCATCTCCTGGGGTGTTTTTTTGTAGGGGCATTCTTTGTGGACCTGTGCTTGCCCATGAGTTGTTCCATATCGTGTGGTTACTTTGAAAAGTTCAGTAGCTTCGTCGAATGGGTGATGTGAAAGCAGCCAGGTTTAACTTCGGTTATCCATTATTTGGATGATTTCCTTTTTGTTGGCCCACCAAGGGCAGACAGCTGTAGGCTTCTCATAGAGGCCTTTCAGTCTGTGGCCAGTGACTTTGGTATTCCAGTCGCGGCTTAAAAGACAGAGGGACCGGTGATGGCACTGAGCTTCTTGGGGATCCAGATTGACTCAGTGGCCATGAAGTGCAGACTACCAGAGGAGAAAGTGGTTGATTTGCTGGGGGTTATTGAGCAGTTTCTCCAAAGGCCTAAAGTCAAGCTGAGAGAAATGCAAACACTGCTTGGCAAGCTGAATTTCGCATGCAGGGTGATTCTGGTGGGCAGGATCTTCAGTAGAAGATTGTCGTTAACTACGGTGGGGTGAAATTGGAGGAACATTAGGCTGACGAAAGAGCTTAAGGCAGACTTGGTGGTTTGGGCCAGGTTCCTACAGGAATTTAATGGAATAGCAGTGATTCAGAGGGACATGGTGGCTGTGGAGGATCTTCATCTGTTTACTTATGCATCTGGAGTGCACGGTTTTGGTGCTTATCTGCACGGAAAATGGTGCACCGATTCTTGGCCGCTATCATGGTGGAAGCAAGGCTAACACAGAACTTGGTTTTCCTGGAGCTTTTCCTCTCATGGTAGCGGTGAAGATATGGCATGCAGAATTACGAGACAGGAGGGTGACATTCCATTCAGATAATTTGGAGGTAGTTCAGGCATTGAACAGGTTGTCGGCCAATTCAGTTCCGGTAGTCAGGCTACTCAGAGTGTTCTAGAGTGCTTGCGCTTCAATGTGTTGTTTAAATGGGTGCACATCCCCGGTCATGACAATGTTATAGCAGGTGCCTTGTCTCGTTCACAGTGGGACCATTTCTGGATGGCGGCTCTGGAGGCAAACGAACTGGGGGTGTCATGTCCAAGGGAACTGTGATGTTTAGATACCCGGGATTGTTAGACTTGGTGAGGGGAGTTTTAGCTCACAGTACTTGGAAAGGTTACAAGGTAGTATGGAGTCAGTGGTTAGCAACATTACAAAAGTGGTGGGAATTTGCAGAAGGAGATGAGCTATGGGTACTATTGAAATGGATTGAGGAATGGTGCAAAAGCAAAAGCAGTGATTAAGAAAAATGTGGCAGCATTAGACTTTTTATTTAAGCTGCTGGGACAGGAAGATTTGACTAAGGTTTTTGCAGTTAGAATGGCAATTAGGAGTGTGAGTATAGGAAAACAATCGGCAGATGGGAGGAGACCTGTGGGTTTTTCACTGTTATCAGATATTGTTCGTTGGTTACCAGGCAATTGCCTATCAAGTTTTGAAGTGACGCTGTTCCATACGGCATTTGTTTTGGCTTTTTTCGGAGCCTTTAGGATTTCTGAGTTAGTGCCGCAGAGTAGAGACGGTGGAGGGGGGGCTACAGTTCAGCGACGTGAGTGTGCTAGGAAATGTGGTAGAAGTGTGGCTGCGCAAATCAAAGACGGATAGGCAGGGTGCTGGGAAACTAATATGATTTTTTTAAAAAGGAGGAGAGTGTTGCCCTGTTGGGGCGGTAAAAGAATTTTTAGGGATACGGGCCGATATACAGGGCACGTTCCTGATTCACGAGGACAGAAGGGCACTGTCACGTTTCCAATTTGTGGTGGTATTTCGTATGGCTCTAAGGGCATTGGGGTTGCAGGAAGCGGGATTTAGCTCCTACTCTTTTAGAATTGGGGCAGCAACAGAAGTGCACGAGAGATGCTTGGGGAGGATGTGATAAAGCAGATTGGGAGATGGAAGTCTGAGTGTTTTAGGAGGTATGTTAGACCTAATTACATTGTTTAGTTTTGTTTTTGGTTCTTTTGGCAGGTGCAGCGACTTGCTGGATAGTCGACCATTCTTTAATTTATTGGGCGCGGAGGGCGGTTGGAACTACGGGAAAAGGAGTGCAATTGGGTTGGGATGAAGCGGAGGTGAGTTTAAATGGTTTGGAGTGAGAGGCCTACGGTGGGACCAGCTCGTGGGCTTAGTGGTGGATTATGCCCGGATGTTCAGGCCGCCTTCCATTCTGGTAGTGCATGCTGGGGGTAATGACTTGGGATTCATGTCCCAAAAATACCTAATTGATAGAATTAAAAGGGATTTAAGTAGGCTAGTTCAGCTGTTCCCTGGTTTGGTAGAAGTATGGTCCAAAATTGCTCCTTGAGTTGTGTGGAAGGTGGCCGGGAGTATCAAGAGTTTAGAATCGTCCAGAAGAATAGGGTAGTTTCGAGTTCTGTTGCCAGATTGGGGGGGGGGGTTGGCATTTGCCATGTTGAATTTGAAGGGGAATCTGGTTGTTGTTTTTTTAGGGAGGATGGCGTGCATCTTAACGCAGTGGGGCTACAGTTATTTAATTTTAACTAAAAAGATGGGGTTGAAAAGGCCCTAGCCCTGTTGGGTGGGGGTCGGCGGTAGGCCTTGCTGTGGCAGGTGTTTGATAATTTTGGGGAGGCTGTAAGTTTTGGGGTTACCTCCTGCTGGGAAAGCGGGAGAGGTGTGGCTTGTGGGCGTGCTTGGCGGAGCTCGCCGACACGTAGTTTTAGGTGGGCAAGCACCCTGGGTTTTATGGTTATGTAAATTGGTTATTTATTTATTTTAAAATGTTAATAAAAAGTTGGGCTGCGGCCTTTTCAACCCATCTTTCTGTGTCAGTGTTTAATTATTTATGGAAGCAGGTGTGAACACTAGGAGGGTCATAATGTTAGTATAAAGTGAATTGTTTTGCATTTATTATCAGTTAAATTAGTGATATAGAGCAGAGTTAGCCTTGAGAGGTCATCAGGGTGCATTTTATGTTCTGAGAATTAGAAAAATTAGAAATGGATTACATGAAAAAGGGGCAAAATAAATAATGAAAGTATATTGCAAAGTTGTTTCAGTATGCATAACTAAACATTTTATATTAACGTCTCAAGGTGTTTACTGTCCTTATAAGATGCTTTGTTAACATTTTTAATCATGCATTTGTAAATACCAAATTGTGAGCCAGATTACAAGTGGAGAGTTAATTAACGATACCGCTCGAGTGTTTATTGCGCTAGAAGTAAGCTTTTTTAACTCATCAGGTTGCTCTTGTATTATGAGTTGAAAGTAAACTGTTTCCACTCTCACGCTAACCTGATGAGCACAAAAAGCTGAAGATAGAATATTGCGTGTACGTTCATGTATTCCCTCATAGAATATGTTCTATTTATTCATAAATACATATTTCTACATATATATGATGGTATTTTCGTACAATATACAGTATATCTATACCTATATATGTAGATGACTATATATAGTAATAGATATATATATAGATATATATACGAATATCTATTTAAAAATACATACAACATATTCTGGTATGTGCAGAACATTGGAATGACAAATATTTACAGTAAATACATAGTTAAAACCTTTATTAAAGAATTATAGTGCATATGCTTTTTCATGTTTTCATCTACAGAACAGAAAATTATTTATATGTTTATATATGTATACATATGTATTTATATGTTTATATATATCTGTAAATACATTTAAACACATATAAATACTTACATACATATGTGTCTCTATGTTAAAGCTCTTTGCCTACCTTTTTTTCTCTTACACCCGAGATCTTAAATCTTTGAGTTTTTATAATTTTCGTGTGCAAGATTTTTTTAAATCATTTTAATAAGATGATTATTTTGAGTGTAGCTGTACTTTGTAATGTAGTTTTGATGTGTTTTGTGCAACTTTTTTGTTTCCCTAAACAGTTAACTAGATCTCTGAAGTTGTGGTTATCATTCTAGTGTAAATCGCGATGTTGCTCAAGAGATCACATTTATTTTCAACTTGTAATACTAGCGGTAAGCCCGATGTGCGCAAACCCCGGCGATAAACCCCTTATTGCTCACTTGCGTGTGGATGCCTTTGAGTTCCACTTGTAATCTGGCCCTGTGTGTTATATTATTGCAAGACCACGTGCAATATAATGCACCCTGTGCTATTGATTGTCCTACACTTGTAATCTAGCATTTATTGGGCAACAGGGTAAAAATCTTGTAAATGTATTTGGCTTTGAGTGCAAATTTGCAATTCTAATCCATAAAGATTGATATAGACTATTTTACTATTTTTTTTTCAAGGTGTGAAAATTTCTAAAAATAAGTACACACTACAATCCCATCAATAACTCCTCTCCTATACAATTCCCTTAGCAACCCCCAACACTTAACCCTTTAAGGCCTAGTTTTCATTAAGATGGTAAAGACTTTAATGGAAATAAATGCTTTGATCACTAGTTTCCACAGTTTACCACCTTAATGGAAACAAGGCACAAGTTTGAAAGAAAAAAAAAAAAAAAGATTTCTAATGCTTTAAATAAACAAATAATATTCTGGAATACAAAAAAACCCACTATTACTTATCTTTCCTGAGGTACAAGAACAGTGGTTCAAATAAGATGAAAGTTCCTTCTCTATTTATATAATTTCAAGCAAAGGGAAGATGAGTAGGGTAACTGTCTATTTTCTATTTTTTAGTAAATATAGGAGCCGTTTTATTCTGGGTGGAAGACGAAGGAGAGGAACCTGTTGATGACCTAAAGATTCTGAAGTCCCCATGGACATCATTAATATAAATAAACTCTTTTTTACAGTCATATTAGTTAATTGCTTTGGGGAGATTGAGTTAGAGTGGCAAAAGAAAAAAAATGCATAGGGGTTTGGTGCAAAAAGCTATTTTATTATGGATATTTATTATTTGGATATTTTGAAGCGTCTGGGACAACTGTGTTTAGGGCTCAAATATTGTATCATAGGTGCCAAGTGTTGGATCATGGGAGTATGTACATTACCTTACTACTGACATCTTCACAATACAGTAACGTCAGCATCATTGAGAATGTACACCCGCCCTGCCAGAGTACTCATGTGATTGACAAGCAATAATGATGTAAGAACGAACCTGCGGTACTGCGCATGTGCATAATTAATGTCCTATTGTGCATGCAAATGATCATTATTCTGAGTGTAGCGATTGGACTGTTCCAATCAATACCTCACAAACATTTTGAATAGGCTCCGTTGAACTAAACAGAAACTGATTTCATCAGGATTATTATGTAAGTACATTTCATTTATATTATATATCTTTTTTTAAAATAAATAAATAAATTGCATATTGATTTTAAAGTTAACAACATTAATTGTTATTGTTAGACATGGTACACAAACTTAAAGTTAACTGGTCCTTTAAATAGTTAATTTATAACAAGTGTCCTCATTTAACATGTATTTATTTAAAGAATTCATTTGAATCAAGTTTGTGTAACATATGTTTTTGTGCAAATCAAATGAAGAATATAATTTATTTGTTAATCTACACATGCAAAAATTTGAAAATATAGATGGCTTGAACCTGTGATAAGGTATTTTGACTCTTCTGGTAGTGGATAAAAGATGTTTTTAAGAAGTTGGAAGTGTTTTTAAAATGTGTGAAATGTTTAACAAATCAGATGCTGGGAAAAACTTATATTCCTGAAAACTAAATATATATGTTATGTTAACCAAAGTAATCTTTATATTTAACAAAAATATATTTAATAACATCTTTGTCATCTAGTCTAAAATGACGGATGAATTGACGGCTTAGTACATGGAGCCCTTAGTGCTATATTAATTATGTTTCTATCTTCAAATTGTGTACTTATGAGCATAAATAATATACTCTTCATATGGAAAGATAAGAAAATTAGCAAAGTTTGAGACCAAATTCTGCAACTTTTCCCCCCCGTGCACATGCTACTCACTCAAAACAAAAGCAAAATACAAATAATAAAATATTATTTCTGTCTCTATAATTATAAAGCTGCCAACAAATTTAGTTTTTTTCCTGTCTAGACAAATTAAAGAAATTAGTAGTCTGAAAATAATGAACAAAATATTTTTTCCCTATATGAATATGTATGTGCGTATATATATATATATATATATATATATATATATATATATATATATATATACAGGGAGTGCAGAATTATTAGGCAAGTTGTATTTTTGAGGATTAATTTTATTATTGAACAACAACCATGTTCTCAATGAACCCAAAAAACTCATTAATATCAAAGCTGAATATTTTTGGAAGTAGTTTTTAGTTTGTTTTTAGTTTGAGCTATTTTAGGGGGATATCTGTGTGTGCAGGTGACTATTACTGTGCATAATTATTAGGCAACTGAACAAAAAACAAATATATACCCATTTCAATTATTTATTTTTACCAGTGAAACCAATATAACATCTCAACATTCACAAATATACATTTCTGACATTCAAAAACAAAACAAAAACAAATCAGTGACCAATATAGCCACCTTTCTTTGCAAGGACACTCAAAAGCCTGCCATCCATGGATTCTGTCAGTGTTTTGATCTGTTCATCATCAACATTGCGTGCAGTAGCAACCACAGCCTCCCAGACACTGTTCAGAGAGGTGTACTGTTTTCCCTCCTTGTAAATCTCACATTTGATGATGGACCACAGGTTCTCAATGGGGTTCAGATCAGGTGAACAAGGAGGCCATGTCATTAGATTTTCTTCTTTTATACCCTTTCTTGCCAGCCACGCTGTGGAGTACTTGGACGCGTGTGATGGAGCATTGTCCTGCATGAAAATCATGTTTTTCTTGAAGGATGCAGACTTCTTCCTGTACCACTGCTTGAAGAAGATGTCTTCCAGAAACTGGCAGTAGGACTGGGAGTTGAGCTTGACTCCATCCTCAACCCGAAAAGGCCCCACAAGCTCATCTTTGATGATACCAGCCCAAACCAGTACTCCACCTCCACCTTGCTGGCGTCTGAGTCGGACTGGAGCTCTCTGCCCTTTACCAATCCAGCCACGGGCCCATCCATCTGGCCCATCAAGACTCACTCTCATTTCATCAGTCCATAAAACCTTAGAAAAATCAGTCTTGAGATATTTCTTGGCCCAGTCTTGACGTTTCAGCTTGTGTGTCTTGTTCAGTGGTGGTCGTCTTTCAGCCTTTCTTACCTTGGCCATGTCTCTGAGTATTGCACACCTTGTGCTTTTGGGCACTCCAGTGATGTTGCAGCTCTGAAATATGGCCAAACTGGTGGCAAGTGGCATCTTGGCAGCTGCACGCTTGACTTTTCTCAGTTCATGGGCAGTTATTTTGCGCCTTGGTTTTTCCACACGCTTCTTGCGACCCTGTTGACTATTTTGAATGAAACGCTTGATTGTTCGATGATCACGCTTCAGAAGCTTTGCAATTTTAAGAGTGCTGCATCCCTCTGCAAGATATCTCACTATTTTTGACTTTTCTGAGCCTGTCAAGTCCTTCTTTTGACCCATTTTGCCAAAGGAAAGGAAGTTGCCTAATAATTATGCACACCTGATATAGGGTGTTGATGTCATTAGACCACACCCCTTCTCATTACAGAGATGCACATCACCTAATATGCTTAATTGGTAGTAGGCTTTCGAGCCTATACAGCTTGGAGTAAGACAACATGCATAAAGAGGGTGATGTGGTCAAAATACTCATTTGCCTAATAATTCTGCACTCCCTGTATATATATATATATATATATATATATATATATATATATATATATATATATATATATATATATATATACTGTATATAGTAAAGTCCATAAATAATTAAACACTGGCTCTGTACGCCACCACAACAAATTTGAAATGAAACAACTGAGATACAGTTGAAGTGCAGACATCTTTAATTCAAGGGGTTGAACATAAATATGATATGAAACATTTAGGAATTGCAACTATTTTCATACACTGTCCCCTTATTTAAGGGGCTCAAATGTAAATCGAAACATCAACACATTCATAGATAAAATGTTTATTTTTATTACTTTGTCGAGACTCCTTTGCAGACAATGACTGCTTGAAGTCTGGAACGCATGGAAATCACCAAACTCTGGATTTCCTCCTTTGCGAAGCTTTGCCAGGCCTTTACGGCAGCTGTCTTCTTTCTGCCTTAAGTTTTGTTTTCAGCAAGGGAAATGCATGCTCGATCAGGTTAAGATCAGGTGATTGACTCAGCCATTTCAGAATATTCCACAAAACTCCTGGGTTGCTTTCACTGTATTTTTTGGGTCATTGTCCATCTGTAAAGATAAACACTGTCCGATTAACTTTGCTGAATTTGGCTAAATCGGAGAAGACAATATATCCCTATACACTCCAAAATGTATCTGGCTGCTTTTGTCACATCATCAATAAACACTAGTAACCCAGTGCTATTGGAAACCATGCATGTCCCAATCACACTGCCTCCACTGTATATTGCAGATAATGTAATATGCTTTGGATCATGAGCCGTTCCAAACCTTCTCCATAATTTTTGTCTTCCAATCATTCTGGTACAGGTAGATCTTAGGTTCATCTGTCCAAAGAATACTGTTCAAGAACTGGCTGGCTTTTTTAGATATTTTTTGGCAAAGTCTAATCTGGCCTTTTTACTCTTGAGGCTTAGGAATGGTTTGCACCTTGTGTTGAACCCTCTGTATTTGTTATTGTGAAGTCTTTTATTTATGGTAGACTTAGATAATGATATGCCTACCTCCTGGAGAGTGTGCTTCACTTGACTGGATGTTGTGAAGGATTTTTTTCTTTACCATGCAAAGGATCCTATGATCATCCATCACTGTTGTCTTCCATGGATGTCCAGGCCTTTTTGTGTTTCAGAGCTCACAAGGATGGCCTGTTTTAGATGGATTGAGAGCTCATTTGAATGCATGTTGTGGGTTTACAACAACAGCTTACAAATGTGAAGGCCACACCTGGGGGTTAATTTAATGTAGGGTATCATGTCTGCCGCACATCGAGAAGTGCCAACAGCATAAGCTGTCGGCATTTATCATTGCTCTAGCCGTTCTTGTGAACTTCTGGTGCAATACCGCCCCCTGCAGATTTGTGGCATTTCTGTTCGCCACCTTAAAGCAAGCGGACAGCTTATGGAGCAGCAGTCTTTAGACCGCTGCTTCATAACTTCTGTTTCCGGCAAACCTGAATGGCTCGCCAGAAACACGGGGCATCACGCTCCGTATGGAGCTTGATAAATTGACCCCCTGGAATCAACTCCAGACCTTTTACTTGCTTAATTGATGATGAAACCACGAAGGAATAGCCCACAGCTGTCCATGAAACAGATTTGGAGTCAATTGTCCAATTACTTTGGGTCCCTTGAAAAAGAGAGGGCTACATGTGAAAGAGCTGTAATTCCTAAACTGTTCCTCCAATTTGGATGTGAATACCCTCAAATTAAAGCCGAGAGACTGCACTTTAACAAAATAATTCAAGTTCTGAGTCTGAAGTAATTCAACAGAGTTTTACCGTGTTCCGTTCTCTCCTATAGTGTTTCCACTAAGGAGCCGTGTTAGCACTTACATCTGATGTCATCAGCCGTCGTCTGACCTCTACTCCTCTCCTAAGTGTCATAGGGACTCACAGCTTTGTTTTAAGGAACATCAGCAGCACTACTCACAAAGGTAGAACTTACGCCTGTCAGCTAACTTGTTCTGGTGAAGCAGTAGACCATGCGATCAATCACTTTTGCATTAGAATCTTTGCTTGGCAAACGGTCTAGTTTTTGCTTCATACTGGATCTTACAAAATTGCTCCTGTAAAAGTCTGCTCCAAACCATTGATTTGATCTAACCGCATAAGGCATAATCCTTCTATAGAATAGTCTCTCTTTAATTATATCGTCCTGTTGGTATCCTTAATTATTATAAACTCTGTATCCACTATAAATGTAAATCTGTATACTGCTGCCTAAGTAACAAAGTCATACTTACTCCTGATAATTATTTGACTTTCACTTCTGGGCTACATTATATCATTTGAGTTTGATTGGTTTACTCACTAACAAACTATCTTATTCAAGTGACACATCATATATATATATATATATATATATATATATATATATATATATATATATATATATATATATATATATATATATATATAAATATAATATATATATATATATAAAGAGAGAGAGAGAGAGAGAGATGATAGATAGATAGATAGATAGATAGATAGATAGATAGATACTTTCTGGGGAAAATCTCAGGCAGGTTGTCTGATTTGCTACATAGTGCTAGCTGATCATTACACACTGGTCAAAATAACAATAAAGATGCCTTGTTTTCAGACATCAAATTAAATTCATTCAACCTTTTAAGCTTTTGAAAAATACTTAAAGGGACAGTAGTCAAAATTAAAATTGAATGATTCAGATAGAGCTTGCAATTGAAACAACTTTCCAGTTGACTTTTCTTATCTATTTTGCTTCATTCTCTTGTGAATGCTTTAGATTTCTAAGTCACAAGTAACTGGGACAATTTATATGTTTTATGAAACCTATTGGCTATATTAAATAGCTCACAAATCATACCTGCATTTGGTAACATTATTCCATAAATTTAGATTTCTTTCAAATGATTCACTCCAAACAGTACTATTAAGAGTTTGAAAAGCATATAGACCTAGCCTTCTCTTCTTCACTCAGTTATGTTCAAATTCTGCAATTGTATAAAACTCTATTGTCACATAAGAAATAATCAATTTATTTTACACCATTTAAATTGCTTTTGCTGCATTATTTTCATCTGTATTGGATGAGTCAGTCAAGTTGAATGCAGAATAAATAGCTGCTTTTGAGAAAAAGAATCTAAGGAAATTTCTTTTTCTGTACAATTTAAAAGTTTAGAAGCATAAACACATCACACTTTTGCTATATTGTATTCCATGCTTACAATAAATACATAATTTTAAAGTACAAGTAATACCATATTGTATTTATTCCACTAATAAACCATAAATAGTTTTTCTTTACAGAGAAAAAAATAATCATATTTTCTGAATGTGTCTGTATTTGTTGGAATAACTGTGTATTTTTAAACATGAAATGAATAGATTTATGTGACAGGGAGGTCTCATGAAAGTGAGAAGTTTGTATAACACTCGCACCCATTTCAATTCATCAGAAAACATGGAGAAACATTGGCCTAAATTCAGTCAAACGCAATCAGGCATTTCTGTCCAGCATTCAGTTTGTGCCCTATTATATATTCACACACCTAGTGATACAGCAAGGCACCAGATCTACTGGAATACAGCCACTGTATAGAAGTGATGTCAGCATGCACACAACACTATGGGCCAGATCACTAGTTTAAGATCACTGTTTATGGGTCTCTTAAGAAGATGCCAAGTAGAAAAGCAAGGAATTATAATTTAGAGTTTAAAGAAAGTTAAAATCCAGTAAAGTAAGATATTATAATTGTTTTGCACAGAAACTCATAGTCACCTTTTTTTCAGGCCATGTCAAAATGGAAATGGTCCTTTTTAAAAAACAAAAGAAATAAATATTGTTGACAACCTAACAGATGCATTTAGATGAGTTGGCAGTTGTGTGAATGGAAACAGAATGCAATAGTTAACTATAAAAGTTGCAACTAAGCAAGC
This sequence comes from Bombina bombina, assembly GCF_027579735.1. NCBI lineage: Eukaryota > Metazoa > Chordata > Amphibia > Anura > Bombinatoridae > Bombina > Bombina bombina. The sequence continues at coordinate 883,412,875 of NC_069501.1, read as the reverse complement.
ACTGTTTGTGACTATCTTGTATAGATGTTGGTGTCCTGAAGTGACTATAAAAGTATGTCCATCATGCCAAGATACATATGGCATTCATATGGATACTGAGTGTTGATGATGTATTATGATGACAATGCATTAATGTCACAAATGAGAATTTCCTTTGCAGGAAAAGGGGTTACATGAATAGAGCATGCCTGTAACCTTAAAGGGTGTGAATTGGCTATTGTATGTGTAATTTTTGGGAGGCCCTTACAGTTTCTAAAACAGGTACTTTACACACAAAAAGTTCTTTTCAGGAGCTTTTTGGTTAAAAACTAATTTATGAAGGGAGTTTTTAACAAACAATATGATACAGCATAGTAATCACTCAAGAAACTCGGCTCCCAATTTATTTGGAAAGAAAAAAGTGTATTCAGGATCAAATAGCCAATAGATTGTGATCGACAAAAAAATCTATTGAATAGTGTTCAACATTTTTTAAATTATATTACACAAAGCCAGTTTTAATATGTGTCTTAGAACAGAAATACAGTCATATTTTACCAGTTGAGAAATGTATGATGCAATTCATTGGCCAAATTAAAACTAAAATTTCACCAAAAAAAAAACTTGCTACAATGTCTTTGTTTGAAATATTACAACATTTATAAAGATTCAACTGCTACATTTTAATCCACCATAATCATTAACTTCCGGCAAAGAGCAACTTCCACTGTCAAAGATACGGGCATAACAAAAAAAAAAAAAAATACCAACAACAATCTCTTCAAACTGTCTGCTCTAATATATGCACTAAAGAAAATTTGAATAGAATAATAAAAGAAAAAGAAAGTGAAATTAAAAAGAAACCAACCCTGGAAATAGATAAACTCAACCACAAGATGAGAATTGGGTCTTTCAAATCCCATATACGGAGTAGCAATTTAGGTGGAAAATCCTGACCATGCCTCAAGAATGACCCAGTAAGTCTCGGAAATACAACCATCAGCCCCTTGTTTCTATCTGCAAAATTGCTGAGGTAAATCCCATTGTATCCCAGGCCATTGATTTACCATAATAAAAAAACAGACAAAACAAAATGTTTACACATATTTACAGAACTCCATTGCAAATATGTTTCTAAAGTAGAAAGCAAAGATCCTCGAGTGTCTAGGTGTAGAAGTAAAGAACAGTTGAATACGGTAGTTACAAATACAAAGTTTAATAGGTATCAATAGAGAACCAATACAGTAGACCTGCAACAGAAGAGGTACCCTGTGAGGGACAACAGGAGCACACTGAGACACAAGTACCAATAGGAGACAACTCAGTGATTAATTTGTCATATTATGACATGCCAGACCTCGAGAGGAAGGTCTTAGGATATGGTTTAGGTTTTGTCCCCTCATGTAATTTTCCAAACTATTTTGGATGTTAACAGACTAGTCAGGGACCTGACCCTTAGGAAATTTTTCTCTGGGTCTGAGTCTGATAAAGGGGAAAATATTAACATACATCAACAAGTGACTAATTATGATGACATGTCATTTGTTGATGTATGTGCATTGACCAGTCTTGAATACTTGTCCAATATGGAGGGGGAAATATGTGTCTTAAGCGCTAAAAAAAACCACACCACAAAAAATGAGATCTACCTCTAACTTTTATCCTCTACAGACTAGGGGTAAAAGTTTGGAGGTATTTCATAAAAGAGTCATTGAGGATCTTACTCTGCTTGTTAAATCCATAGCTGGTAATCCCTCTAATTTGACTAGATGGGAAAGAGCTAAAGGTGGGAGTATTGTGGTGCTCGATAGGGACAGATATATTGAAGAGGCCCTGAGACAATTGGAGATCCAGATGCATATATTCCACTGACAAGAGATCCAACCTTACAATATAAGGACATATTGAGTTATCTTTTGGATGACGGTGTGGAGATCAGTATCATAGACATTTGACTGTCTCATGGTGAAAAATCCGGTGATGCCCATCTTCCTCCATTTTCCTAAAGTCCACAAAAGTCTCACGAACATCCAGGGTAGACCTATTGTGGCGGGTATTGGATCTCTACTAGAGCCACTCTCTAAGAGGGTGGACCAGTTTCTCCAGCCCCTTGTACAATGCCTTCCAAGCTATTTGCAAGACACAACCCATACTTTGTCCAAATTGGAGAATATTGACTGGAAGCCCGAATACAGTTGGATAACAATTGATGTTGTATCCCTGTATTCCTCTATACCTCACAATTATGGGCTCCAGGCTGTGACTTTCTTTTTGGACAAGTGTACTAGCCTTACTGAAGAACACAAAAACATTGTAGTTAAAACTGCTCAATTTCAATTGCAGCAAAACTTTTTTAAGTTCTAGGATGTGTGATACCTCCAGAGACATGGAACCATGATGGGGCTAAATGCCCTCTCATACGCAAACCTCTTTAAGGGGTTGTGGGAGCGGTTCCATGTCTATGTAGGTAGCAACAGGTTTTCTCCATCTCATTAAATATATTAGATTTGTTGATGACTTTTTAATCATTTGGTCCTCTGATTACTGACAAGCTTAAGAATTGGTTGATTATTTCAACCAAACGAGGTGGGACTTAAGTTCACTTTTGAGTGGCACCAAAAAACCCTTTTGCATGCCTGGAGTAGTCATCCTGGACATGTGTTCAAGGGCATTGCAGAGGGTCAGTTCATGCGGGTCAAACGCAATTGCACTTTGATGGGGACTTCCTGAGAGAGAGTAAGAACCTTCAAAAATGCCTAAAAGTCAGAAACTATCCCAAAAAATAGTAAATGGAGCCTTTTGGGAAGTTAATCAAATGGATAGGAGTCAACTTTTTGAGACAAAAAAATCCAAGGGGAAACAAGAGACTAAAACAAAACCTACTCTAGTGACAGCATATTCTAACCGATACCATCAGGAATTTCAAGTCATTAGGAAGAATCTACCAATACTACGAGGAGATAAGCTCCTACGTGACATTATCAACGATGGCTGTAACGTTGTGTATAAATTAAATTTATCCCTAGGTAATTTACTTTCTCCTAGCTAAAGTAGCATCTATTATATCTCTAATGGTAGAGCAGTTTCTGCTTTGTCCAAATACTTACTTCCTTGAGGTTCACCATGGAGATGTTGGATCCTTCAGGTGGCAGGCTATCGAGCAAATTGTCAGGCCCCTGAGAGGGGGGGGGGAATAAGTTTCAGATATTATCCAGGCAAGAGATCTATTGGATCCATAAGCTCAGTTGCTTGCTACCTGGAGGTTTCAACTTAGAATTTGACATCATAAACTACTGGCATAGGTAAACATGAGCCCGTAGGTCGGGTTTATATCTTCTGTTCTCCATTTTTTGATATGTGGATTCTGTCAGTATGGATTATCTATTGCCCAGTCTGGGTGTTGTTTTACTCCTGTTACACTGGTTTTTTCCATCCACCATTATATATCCAGTGGATTTCTCTATTTCAAATGTGAGCTTTTATATATATGTATGCGATATTACTGTAATTATGGATATTAATTCACTTACTGTATCAATTAGAATTAGAATTAATTGTTAGGGGTTCAATTAATTCTCTCATCTTCACCTAGATTCATTTAAATACAATATTAGGGTTTTGCTATATTGTTATACCTATGTTCTAGGCAAGGTTGCATGTATCCAGAGTATGTCCATCCAAATCTTATTCTATAAATGTATTTATTTATTCTTGTACATTTTTTTGCATTCATATATCAACATTAGGATGTACTTGTTCTTTTCCAGTACTATATATGTAACAGTTCCATTATCTTATATTGATATGGCCTGTTTCTTTATTCTTTATGACTTTTCATTAGTTCCCTATTGTTGATTATTTATATGCATTATGTACCCACTAAGAGTTAATTTACTTGAGCATCCTAAGGAACCTCCTGCAGGCAGAGTTAGTGTCTTTAAATTGTGTACACCTGTTATACATTTTATGTCTATGACTACGGTAGATTTGCCCAAAACCAGTCCGACGTTTTTTATTTGCTCTTTCATGGAGTCTGTCATTTTTTTTATTGATAAATATTAAACTTTGTATTTTTAACTACTGGATTCAACTGTTCTTTACTTCTACACCTGGACACTTGAGGATCTTTGTTTTCTGCTTACATTTGTGAAGTACTGGGACTTCATTCTTTTTTACCTGTCCAGGTAGTGTGAGAAGGCTGCAATAGATGCTGTCATCATTACAGGAGGAGGGGCCAGTTCGGCTTAGTTCAGAGTGGAGCTGAGCGGTGCGAGTGTGAGGCTATAGAGGCGGACAGCTGCCGACATGTTCTAACAAGGAAGAAAAGGAGGCTGTATTGAGAGGAAACTTACACTTCTATCCATTTTGACAACGCAGGAGGATAACGATAACCACTATTTTATTCATTTACATATTATAGCTGTATGAGGGAGGCAGGACCAACCAACCTGGGATTGAATACCGCTGACTGCGCATCCCTGTGAATTCGGAGAGTGGTCATGCACCAAGTCCTGATTTCCTGTTCCCTGCTATAACTATTGGATGTTGCATATCTGTTTACTGATTGTAGCTGATGTGTTGTCGGGACTTTCGACTATTGACTCTCTTATTCTAAGCCCTCTAACCACAGTCTGTGACATGGTCTGTAACTTAAGCCTGCCACCTCACACTTGAAGAAGCACTGCATGTTGTAATAGTAACAGCTTCTTAACTCTGGTATATATACATTGCTCTGAGACTTTGTTTCTATATTTGCACGTTTCTAAAGTGTTGAGATTTAAATTTTTCTTCTCTGCTTTGCTAATGGTCCTCCTGTGCTGTTTGAAATCAGTAAATGGCAGGAACACCCACCGGTGATCAGCTAGAAAGAAAATGGAAGTTAGCATCAATTTTTTTTCAAACAGAGGCTCATCTTAATATCTAGGCCCGTCTGTATTGTCATTGGGCGCCATGTACTAAGCTTCGAAGTGACCGTCCGTCTGTATTTCCGCGTCAAAATTCGCTCACGATCTGCTTCTCGTATGAACCAATCTGCGATCTGGTCGAAAAACCACTATTTTCATCAGCGATCGTAATTTTACGCAACTGATCGTTCCGAAGCCTTTTTCCACTTACTACATGTTCGATCGCACGTAAATTCGCTGTAATCGGAAATTATGAATGTTACAACTAATCCGTCCACTCCAACTTTCACTGTAACTTTGCGTGATTTGCTTCGCGACCATTTAGGTAGCGAATACAATAGAAAACTATAGGGCGTCTCAACCTGACGCCAGGTAGAAGTACTTAAATGAAAGGACTAGACTACTATTGTAGCATTATTGGTTTTTGGATCACTGAATGAAGATGGAGACACTTTTACACGTGTTTCTTTTCCGATTAATTCAATTACGAGGAAGAAGGGCTATACAGGCACCGGTTGACAACTTGCAAAGAAGGAGAGGTAGAAGAATCAGAGTCCCTAGAGTTTTCCTTCCACGTCACTAATTTTCTCCCAAATAATCTTCTTACGAGCGCCTGGGGTTTGCTTGACTCGACTACCATAAATATTGTCATAATATTCGAGTACTAGATCAACAAGTACAACATTCTGTTGATGCGAGAAGTTAGGGTTGCGAGTCTTCTTAAAAGTAGCAGAATCTCCGGAGCAAGCCATCTTGTCAAAGTGAATACCGAAAAGTAAATAAACAATATTCTAAGATTTCTGGGAAAATGCACATTCTTATACATGTCAGCAGCCAGACGTTGCCACTTGTCTGACGATTATGACACCTAGATCGTCACGTGGGTAAAGAACTAAACCAATCAGGTCGCAGACTGCTTCTTAACTTTGCTCTTTCGCGCCGAACGAAGCTTCAAAGTTATCAATAATCCGATTGTCTTCGACACACAATAGACGCGAAATTTTACGGCTTGGTTTTTAGTACATTCATGTAACGAAGTGCCATCCGCATGGTGCGAATGCCGGCGGGTTATTTCGATACGGTCTGTGCAAAAAAATTGACGCCTTAGTACATGGCGCCCATTGAATTTAGCCCACTGAAGTCAAAGAAAATTCGCCCTCACAGACCATTAAAAGAGTATCAGAAAGTTCTCCATCAAGTAAAACATTTAATTATTACTATTAAAAATACTGTAGGGAGAACCTCTCGTTTGACTTTAACTTGTAAGACATTTTTTTCTTTAATATTTCTCTTGTCTTTACTCATTTTAACATTGACTACAGTATGTCTAGAAATAAATCTATATTTCAAACATTTATAACACAACTTTGCTTTTTAAATTTTTAATATGAGTCTTAAAAGTTTGCTTATTACTAAATGATACAATATTGAGGTATTGACTGCAGTGGCGGCTGGTGACTTTTGAAGATGGGGGAGCACTAGCCCCGCCCCTCATATGGCTCCGCCCATTTTAATGTGGGTGTGTACATATACATAGGTACACTCTGCCAGTTACCTTAAAGGGACATTAAACCCAAAAGTTTTCTTTCATAATTCAGACAGAGAATACAATTTTAAACAACATTCCAATTTACTTCTATTATCTAATTTGCTTCATTCTTTAGATATATCTTTTGTCAAAGAAATAGCAATGCACATGGGCGAGCCAATCACAGGAGGCATCTATGTGCAGCCACCAATCAGAAGCTACTGAGCCTATCTAGATATGCTTTTCAGGAAAGAATATCAAGAGAATGAAGCAAATTAGATAATAGAAGTAAATTAGAAAGTTGTTTAAAATGGTATGCTCTATCTGAATCATGAAAGTTTATTTTTGAATAAACTATCCCTTTAAGGAGGACTAACACAGTTGCTAATCAATACCTATAATAGTAAACTTATGTTAAAGGGGCATTCTAATGCAAAAATAAACTAAGTGTTTTAGAGCATGTTATTTTCCCATTAGTATTAGTGTTTAAACCCCTTAAGTAAGTTAAACACATAGATGCACTTAATTCTTGAGCAGGACACAGCTGGTGAGCTAGTTAAAAGCATATGCACATACCCAATCAGCAGTCATCTCCTTCTCAGTAGTTATGTGTTTACCCCTTTTACCAGGATTAAAGAGATATTATTCAGAAAGAGCATACAATTTTATTAGACTTTTGAATTTATTTCTATTATTAAATTAACTTAATTCTCTTGATATCCTTTATTGAAAATCATAATCTCACAAAAAAACATGTTTTCTAAAACCTTCTAAAAATCCATCCAGGAAACACATTTCAATATAGGTATTCTTTATATTTTAACAGAATGTTTTTATGTGTATTGCTGACATAGCAGTAAGGAGAAAGAATAAAAAGGGAAAATAAGACTACCCTATGACTCCTTAGCACACAGGTACCAAACGTGTATATGATTTATTAATCCCATGGTTAGTATAGTAAATAGATACTGTAGTATTATTATTAGTTATTTGTAGAGTGCTAACAGATGCACAATCATAGCATTTTCATGACTAAATGTGAAAAAAATGCTACATTTTTGTTGTTAGGGCTTAACAAAACTCATATCCAGTTTATCCTTAAAAAGAATATATCTCCTAAAGGTACTCATTTTAGGGAAAATAACATTCCACAAACAGCTTTTTATCACGGAGAATGCCCAGTAATTGGCTTCAATGATCAGTGCTCTTTAGTTATATTTTTGAGCACACTTGTTTCTCAGCTCATTTTAGGTAGAATAAAAATGAACTATGCCCTTCAATCATACATGGTAAAATATCCCTAAGAAAAAATGGGGGTAACTGATGCATCCTAATAAAACCCGTGACTACCACAGCACTCAAACCTGCAACATGTCAATGTCATTGGTCCTAAACTGTACCACACATCCTATTTAGGCAAATAAATATTAGAAGTAATATTCCACAAAAGGTCTTAATACATTTAAAGACCTGCCGCCGCACTGTCCCTGGTAGCTAGTCTTAGCAGTCACCAAACTCACCACTCCGATGACAGTAGGTGTCGGCGTCGCAGTAGCATGTGGCCCTGGTTGGGCTCAACATGTGTTTTTGTTTCTACCCGGGCAGCACCTCGGATGACCCCATCTCCATACAAGGATTGACCCACTGGAACCTGGGAGGAGCGTCTCAAGCGTCATCACGTGACTGTTAGTGATGACGCTCAGACTCGGCTCTTCTCCTGTGTCACTGGCTGCTGCCTGGGCTCGCTCTTAACACCTCCCACCCCTCGCACAGGCTGAAGTGTGTGATCAGCCGTCTATGGGGATGAGGAGGCTGGGAGCTGCGCAGCAGCCAAATTTAGCATGCGCACAGACACAGTGCCATAGATTCTCTATCGCACGTGCGCTTAGGCCCTAGGGACCAACTATTAGATAGTACTACAGTGGCTGTGACACTGTGTGTGTATGTTCAAACAGTACAGGGGCCAGGCAGGGCATAAATAATAAAAATTGTATTAAAAAAACATTGAAACAAATTTATTTTTTTATTCTGGGGGTAAAAAAATATATAATTTTTTTCAATAGGGGGCTATTGAAAAATTATATATTTTTTTCTGGGTTTTTTTTTCTTTCTTCTGGGCTGCGGGGGGCACGTGCGAGTGTGCTCCAATGGAGTAGCCTCCACTGATTGACTGTAAACTTTCAAGGAATATAAATAATTTATTCCATTTTCATCAGCTAAAGAAACAAATGTTTATATTAAATTTACTCCCATAGGAAAACAGATGACAGAAAAGAGATATTGCAAAGTTGAAAATATAAATTGTTTTGCTATGTTGTCAGCTAGTCATGCAGTAAACAGGTGGAGGACAACTTATAATATAAAATACTATTAATATATAAAAAAAAATAAGTGTGCTATTTATAACAACAATTTGTAGTTAATTGTGAAGTGAATATCATTTTACTATGTTTATGTTTTCATCTTTTTCATCTGAGGGAGTCAATGGTATTTAGATGGAGTAAATAATGTCATTCAATTTCTCACAATGTCCCCAATGATCAAAAGAGATCCTCCACTATGTTTAGCAAACCTGTCAAAATGTTTCAAGCTCCCCCCCAAAAAACTAGATTGCAAGTTGTGCTCTAAAAATTTAGCGGTACCGCTCTTTCCATAGCGCTGTCATTACAAGTTTAAAAAAAACTTCCTTTGTCGGGCGGTATTGTGCGTTAAGCCCCATACCACACAAAAGCCAAGTCCTGACTTGATATGCTCGTGATCATATTCCACCATAGACATCAATGGAGAAAAAGTGTTAGAAAAAGCACCCGGCACCTGTTTTATATTGGGGTAGCTTGCATTCCTATTGGCTGAAAATTTCAATTCAGTCAATATGATGAGAGCTGCTTAAATCATATTGGCTGTTCAAATCAGACAATAGGATTTAAGTAGCTCTCATCCTATTGGCTAATTAGAAATTTTCAGCCAATAGGAATGCAAGGCACCCCAATATAAAACGATACCTTGCATTCAATCTTCAGTGTGCAGCGGATGATCGCATGAAGAGGAGTCGCTACGCTGGATATCTGCGCGGCCGTCGTTCCTGCTCTGCATCATCTTTGCTATGCACTGGAAGATGGATCCACCTGGAAGAAGACCTTCACCGCCGGACTTCAGGAATGGTGAGTACCTATTTTGCGGTTAGTGTTAGTTTTTTTGGGGTGTTTTTTTTTTTAGAATAGGGTTTTTTGTTTTTTAATGGGCACTAAAGAGCTGATTGCCCTTTTATGGGCAATGCCCATACAAATGCCCCTTTAGGGGCAATGGGTAGCTTAGGTTTTTTAGAGTTAGGTATTTTCTATTTTGGGGGTTTTTACTGTCAGGAGGTAATTTGTGTTTTTTTATGTAAAAGAGCTGTAAAACTTAAAACAATGTCCTACAAAAGGCCATTTTAAGGACTATTGGTAGCTTAGTGTTAGATTAGGTGATGTTTTTATTTTGGGGTGGCTTTTTTGTTTTTATAGGGGGTGGCGGTTTAGGGGTTAATAGGTAGTTTATGGGTGTTAGTATACTTTGTAACATTTTTGTTATGAGTTTTGTGAAACATTTTTGTTTCACAAAATCCATAACTACTGGTCTTTGATTGTGGAATGGATCGTTATGGTATAAGCTATAATGGTAGCTGAATAGCCTGACCTAACAACCTGTAATACGGGTGAGCTGAACATTCCACACTCAAAGACCATTTTTTGAGTTCGCAATGGATCATTGCGGTATAGGCTAAAACACTTGCGGAAAAGCCGTAATGTGCAACTTGTAGTACGGGTGAGCGGACTATTCCACTCGCAAAGACAATTTTTAAGCGGTAAAGTCGTACTGTAATCTAGGTCATAAATATGTACAGGTGGCTTCCCCGAGAGGCACTTACTATACATACCATTGGTCAGCAATACTGGCTATAGATAACAACCAGCACCGCTGCCCATATTGCCAATGTAAATGATCCCTTGGAATATAACTGCCATGTCTCACCACTAATTCTAATACCCCTAAACCGAAGTACTCCACAATCACAAACGAACACTAAACTGATAAATATCTAAACTGCCACATACTCACCGCAAGTACCTATCCTGTTAACCCCTAAACCACCACATACCCACCGCAAGTACTTATCTTGTTAACCCCTAAAACACTACATACCCACCACAAATACCTATCCTGTTAACCCCTAACCTGCCACATACCCACCGAAAGTATCTATCCTATTAACCCCCGAAGTACCTCATGATTGCAAACGAACACTACACTAATAAATATCTAAACTGCCACATACTCCCAGCAAAGACCTATCTTGTTAAACCTTAAACCTCCACATACCTACCGCAAATATCTATCCTGTTAACCTCTAAACCACCACATAACCACTGCAAGTACCCATCTAAACTATTAACCCCATACTGCCTAATACCTACCGCAAGTACCTATCTAAACTGTTAACCCCTATACTGCCACAACCCCCACCACAAGTACCATACACTATTAACCCTAAACCACCACAACACCCAACACAAGTATCCTACACAATTAATCCAAACCACCACAACCCCCAGCACAAGTTCCCTACACTGTTAACCCTAAACTGTCACAACCCCCAATGCATGTACCCTACACTATTAACCCTAAGCTACCAAAAAAAGAGTTTAGATAACAGAAAATAAAAAAGACAGTATCCAAAATAAAAAAACACCATTATACCTAACACTAATCTACATGCCCCAAAAACAAACACCCAAAACAAAAAAACTAAACATTAAAATAAATTACAATATCCCTTAAAAAGGCCTTTTGTAGGGTACTGCCATAAAGATAATACAGCTCTTTACAAATCAAATACAATTTACAATAAAAAGTATACTGTATATATCTATAAAACAGCAGGATGATATATAAATAAAAATATAAATATATAAATCCTTTAGGAGGCACAAAGAACAATACAAACTAAATGTGTATATAAAATACACCTGAATTTCCACCACCATATTTTTATTCCATTATATAGTTGGTTTAGTAATATAGAATACATCAATATCATTATATGAATACGGTTTTAGATTTAATTTACATTTGTTCATATTACCTTATTTGGTGTACCAATAACATATATATTGCATAGTTTAGGATAACACAGTATTCTTCCCTATATCACCAAACATCAATATTGGGTATATCCCTTAGTTACACATTCAATACGATATAGAGGTGTCTATTATTGTATTGATACACTTTCATTGTTTAGGCATCTATAGAGAGGGTTCTATGATTTTCACATTTGCACACATTCACACTTATCATATTACATTGATAGTGTGATTAATCCACATTATTAATACTATCATTATCTTACACATTAACACTATTATACATATATTAAACACACACATCATCATTACACCTTAAGATGTAGGTGTTTCTTTATTTGAGCATTTACATATAAGTCACTATTATGTGCACCTTTGGTTGTATTCTTAGATAAGAATACGAAGCCCATATTCACACCACAGGTTTTTTCCTTAGAGCACATACCAAAATTCATATATTGCACATGTATGGTTGAAATTATTTATGCCCATATTAGAAAAATAATAGTTAAAACACTAACAGCCACTAAGCTCCATTTGACCAAAAATTGGATTATTTGCCAATCTTCAGCATATAGCGCTATATGGGTATTCCTGTATATAGTAAAGTATCTAGTAAAATATTAGATCACAAATTTATCTATATAGTCACATGGTGTCATTTTTTAATGGTTCAGGATTAGAGTGCATCTATTATTTATATATGCTGTTAGATTCTACACTAAATACGGCGCACTTACACTTATTACATTTGACAGGTTAGTGTGTTTATTTTATAGGCGTTTTTTCACGTCACTAGAAGTGGGCGTTTTTAGACTAATGTCATTCTCATCATCGTCTTGTATGACCAATTACACCTAGGGACGATGTAACTAGAAGTGGGCGGTCTATACTGACGTCACTAAAAGTGGGCGTCTTAGAGTTACATCATTATTATTGTCTTGTAAGACCAATCATCCCCAGGGACGGTGTAACTAGAAGTAGGCAGTCCATACTGTCATCTCCAGAGTCAGCGATCATTTGACCAATCACGTTCAGGGATTAAGCCCCTGTTTAAGTATTGTGGGCTACCGATTTCATTTTTTTAATATTATTCTATTGTAGCAAGTTACGTACACCAGATGAGTAATTACAATGCTCATTTTTGACATTGCGAGTGAGTATAAACATGCCTAACTGCTATCCTCAAGATATAGCCACACATAGTGACATATTAATATCGATAAGCATATGAAAAACAGTGCAGCTTGTATTTGCTGGTATCACATATCACGCTCTTACGACATGTTAAAGGTAAGAGGGTTTATTAACAACGTTTTTAACCATGTATATACTGTACATGTATTGAACTGAAAGGTATAACAATCTGGGTGTGTGAAAATGAAGGGTTCCTATTGGATAATAAATGTGTTTGGAAGGGGAGGGGTTAATACACCTGATGGTAGTGTAAGCCTATTTAAGGGCACTTTTGTTTGATTGTAACATGCCTGATGAAATGGTTATCACTGAGAAATGCGTTGCATGGCTTCACTACATCTATGCCAGAGATTATACTATATCAAGCATGAGCTGTTTTTAAATTGTGTTTTAAATAAATCCACTTTGATTTTTTTTAATTCAGTGCTTAGTATTATTCTCTGAGCTTACACTACCTTAAAGGTTTATCCCTTCCTCCTGGCTGTGTGGCCTCAGTTCCTGAGTTCCTGTGGCTCTGCATGGTAGGGAATCTTTATGGATGGTGCCCAGCTAGCTGGACTGCTGTGAAATCCAGCTTGCTTCTATGGGCATGATTGAATGCCTTTCGTGAATGTGAGTACCCTGTGTTTATCTTGCAGAGTGTATCACACATTGCACTATTGATTTGCACATGTGGCGCCTCTTTCTGTTTCATATTTTATCGTAGATCTTACAATAAAAAAGCCTATTCTTCAACATAACAAACACCCCCCAAAAAAGCCCTAACTAACCCTTAAGTATGTACTCACCATGCGAAAATACATCTCCTCTTGATCCATTATTGTGTCCTTTTCATCCTGAGTCCAGGATGCCGGGAGCTCATCTTCGCAGCAGCAGAGGCGGACTTGTATTGTAGAAGGGGTTTGTGTCATTTTTTTATTATTTGTTAAAAAGCTGTATTATCTTTAGGGCAATGTCCTTTTAAGGGATTTGTAATTTATTTTATTGCTAGGGTTTATTTTTGTTTTGGTTTTTTTTTTATGGAACATGTAGATTAGTGTTATGTATAATGGTGTTTTTTTTATTTTGGATACTGTCTTTTTTATTTATTGTACCTGATTTTTTTTTTATTTTCTTGTAACTTATGCGATTTATTTCAGGTGGGGGTAGGTGTTAATGTAGTTCTAGTTTGCATAGGGAGGAGGCAGTTTAGGTCTTGATTGCCTAACCACCCCCATACATGTATGGGGGTTGTTTAAGGGATTAATTGATGGTTTAGCCTATAGTAAGCCTAAAAGGGACAGTCTACCCCACAATTTTTATTGTTTTAAAAGATAGATGATCCCTTTATTACCTATTCCCCAGTTTTGCATAGCCAACACGATTATATTAATATACATTTTACCTTTATAATTACCTTGTATCTAAGCTTCTGCAGAATGACCCCTTATTTCAGTTCTTTTGACAGACAATATAATCTATTTGGCACACATAAATAAACACCCTCTAGCTATGAAAAACTATCAAATGCATTCATATAAGTGGCGGGCTTTAAGGGCTTAGAAATTAGCATATGAGCCTACCTAGGTTTAGCTTTTAACAAAAAATACCATGAGCACAAAGCAAATTTGATGATAAAAGTAAATTGCAAATTTGTTTAAAATTGCATGCCCCATCTGAATCATGAAAGTTTAATTTTGACTAGACTGTCCCTTTAATGACCTCACCATCCCTATATGGGGGTTCATTAGATGATTAGGTTAGGACAGATTAGGGGTTAATAGTGAATTGTGTAAAATATTAGGCATTCTCATGCATAATGCATATTCTTTTAAGTATTGCCTGCCCTGGAGAAATGCCTATTTTGGTGGAGGTTAGGGGGTGGGATCACATGGGAGCTCTTAAAAGACAGTGAGCAGGAAGTAAGCTCATCTTCTATCCAGACCTGACAGTGAGAAGAAGCTTTGCCTCTTTCACCTCATCAAGCCCGGAGAGAATGTGAGGGTACTTACCCGTTCACATGTCGGAGTTCCAGGAGCTGATCACTGCTGCTGCAGCCGCTGCCAGAGAGAGAGGCCCTCAATGGCTGCTGGTGCAGCTGCAGGCAGCTGGAGTCCTACCTGGAGGCGGCGGAAACCCGGACCAGACAGCGGGGGTGGTGCCATCCCTCAGGACCAGGCCTGTGTGGTGGTCTCAACTGCCAGAGCACCTTAGCCCAGTGGCGGGCTCGAGGAGAGGATGGTCAGCAGCGCAGTCGACAGGAGTCGGCATCAGAGGGAGAAGAGGATGGCCGACCGGGAGGAGGAGTGGCCCGCAGAGGAGAAGGCGGCAGGAGCCATTAGAGGAGGACAACAGTCACGTGGGCGGCGTGACGCACGGACCGGGAGCCAGTTTGGTGGAATCCGCAGAGGAGGCAGCAACGGCTGCTCCTGGAGTGCCAGCGGCATCCATCCCAGAGGATGGTCGGAGGGAACTCGGGAGAGGGGCGGGATTCCGTAGTCATAGAGGATATCCCTAGTGACTTCGATGGTGACGGGCGGCAGGAGGTAGATGCTCAGGAGCCAGTTACAGCTGGCCAGGTGTGGGACCTCTATGCCTTGGCACAGCTATTGGGGTCTATCTCATCGCTGAGGGGTGTCGGGGATAGGGGAAGGGGTGGATGCAATGCCAGGAGGGTTGAGGAAAGGAGGGGGAGAAGGACTGTTGATGATATTTTTGCATGCCGTTACAGGTGGGGAATGTCCAGAGGAGGGAACGGTCTCATAGCAGATGCCAGGAGCTAAGCCGGAGGCACGGGAGGTCCTGCTCGCCTTTCAGGAGCAGAACCAGTGGGGACAGAAGAATTTCACCCACCTGGGCGCGTATGGAGCAGGCATATGAAGGTCGGAGTGGGGATAGGAGGAGGGAGCCCAGGCCTAGGAGGAGGTCACCAGAGAGAAGCCGGGAATTGCCGATGAGGGATGGAAGGAGGTCAGGCAGGACCGGAACTTCAAGGGATTCGGGAGCAGAGATGGCGCACAGGTTGGCTGCAGGGGCACCAAGAGGTACGAGTTCACTTATTACGCCACAAGGGAATGTGAATGAGATGCAGAATGAGTTGTTGAAAGGTATGAAAGAGCTGATTGCAAGGATGGAGCGACATGGGGGGAATGAAGGTCAAGGGAGCCCGGCGGGTGTCTGGGGACCTAGTGAGACAGACGCAAGCGTTGTGGGAGTAGGGGCGGTGGTGGCAGTAGCCCAGGGGGCGGGTCCAATTGGGACACCAGTAACGGTGGCAGGGCAAGGGCCCGGAGGTGTGACAGGCGGTGAGGCGGCTGTTGGGGTAGGGGTAGCAGGTGTAGCAACTGGAGCTTCAGGGGTGGTCTCGTTCAGAGTGTCTGATGAAGCCCTGCTTAGGCCATGCTTATGCTCGATAGGCCCCTTAGGGTTGTATTTGTTGGCGGAGGTTAAGGAGAAGATATGGAACAGCGAGTTCCTAGAGTTATTTTATCTCCTTTCATTGGACCAATTTGTGGAACTTAGAGAGGACCCAAAGGGGAACAGGGGAAGAGGGAAGAGGAGGAGCGGAACGACGGGCAATGTCGGTTCGGGGCATTGTGAAAATACAAGCACGAATGTTCGGGATGCGGGGAGTCCATTCATAGGCCAAATGCTTCAAAAAAGGAAAGGCTGGGGGTAGAACAGGGGAGGTGGGTCTTCAGGGCTCGGACAACGGTGGACATCAGAAAGATGGTCCCATGGCTAGAGCAGTACGCTAAAGTAAGGGGAAAGCGGGGGGATGCCAAACTGCTTTTGACAGGCTTTAGCTCGGGTTTCCCCATACCCTTTCAGGAGGTGAAAGGGAGCAGGGGGTCTGGGAATTTGAAGTCGGCCAGGGAATTTCCGGGGGTGGTTTGGGAAAAATTGGGTAAGGAGGTGGCCTCGGGGCGAATGGCAGGCCCCTTTTCATATTGCCCTTTGCCTAACTTGAGGCTGTCCCCTTTGGGGGTGGTCCCAAAGAAGGTCCCGGGTCAGTTAAGCATGATCCACCATCTGTTGTACCCGAAGGGCTCTTCGGTGAATGATGGGATCGATCCTGGTCTTGCAGCCATCTGTTACGGTGGCATTGGTCAAGCAGGCGGGTGTTGGGGCCCTACTGGCGAAGGTTGATGTCGAAGCGGTGTTTCGGCTACTGCCAGTCCACCCGGCATGCCACCACCTGGGGGATGTTCTTATGAAGGAAAGTTTATTGTGGATTTATGTTTGCCAATGGGTTGTTCCATCTCATGCTCCTACTTTGAAAAGTTTAGTTCTTTTGTGGAGTGGGTGGTTAAGCAGGTTTCAGGATTGGCTTCCGTAGTCCATTATTTGGATGACTTCCTGTTCGTGGGCCCTGTTGACAGCAATTTATGCCAGAGGTTGTTGGACGCTTTTGAAGCTGTGGCTAAGGATTTTGGTATCCCGGTGGCAGCAGACAAGTCTGAGGGCCCTTGCGTTGCACTGAGTTTCTTAGGAATACACATTGATTCAAAGAAGATGGAGTGTAGTTTGCCGGAGGACAAGGTGGCTGATTTGTGTGGTGTATTACGGCAAGCTCTAGGGCGTAGGAATTTGACGCTGAGGGAGATGCAATTCCTGTTGGCGAAGCTAAATTTTGCTTGCAGGATCATCCCGGTTGGGAGGGTGTTTTGTCAGAGGTTTTCTTTGGCTACGGTGGGGGTAAAGGAGCCTTTCCACCATGTCTGCTTGACGAAGGTGTTGAAAGAGTATATGGCTGAGGTTCCTTGGGGACTTCAATGGGAGGTCACTAATCCAGAGGGATGGGTAGGATGACCCCGATGTGCACCTGTTCACAGATGCCTCGGGGGCCCATGGTTTTGAAGCATATCTTGGAGGTAAGTGGTGCGCGGAGTCTTGGCCACAGGGGTGGCAGGCGGGAGGCCTGACTAAGAATCTGGTGTTCTTAGACTTGTTCCCTTTACTGGTAGCCTTGATTGTTTGGCCATGGTTCCTGCGGGACAGGAGAGTTATGGTTCATTCAGATAACATGGGGGTGGTATCGGCACTCGGCAGTTAATTCCTTGTCAGCAGCCTCCCCCCCGGTGGTGGTCATCATCCGTTTATTTGTGCTGGAGTGCCTAAGATGTAATGTGCTGTTCAGGGCTGTGCATGTGCCTGGTAAGGCCAATGGGATAGCTGACTCTCTTTCACATTTCCAGTGGGACAGGTTCCGGGAGCTGGCTCCATTGGCGGAGGAGGAAGGGACACAGTGCCCCAGGGACTTGTGGAAGGTGGAATTTGGGGCTTGTTGATGATGGTATGAGGGGCTTTGGCTGGGTCCACATGGAAGGCTTACTCACAGGTATGGAGAGAATGGTGCGGGGTGCTAAAAGGGGCGGGGGGCCCTTACGGCCTGGAGCTGGTTGACAGTACTTTTAGAATGGATGGGAGAGTGGGGAAGACAAAGGGTGTCGAGGGCCATGGTAAGAAGGAGACTGGCGGAGATCGCCTTTTTATGCCAATGTTTGGGTTGGGAGGATGTTACAAAATCGTTTGTGGTGAGGATGGCGGCAAAAGGCTTGTGCAAGGGAGGACGGGTGCTGGACTTGAGGAGGCCAGTCGTTTTTGCATTGTTACATAGGGTAGTGGGAGCTCTGGCTGTGGTTTGCTCAGATGATTATGAAGTGGTGCTTTTCCGGGCCGCATATGTGTTAGCCTTTTTTGCTGCCTTTCGGGTGTCGGAAGTGGTGGGCGTGTCTAAGAGAGATGGGGGAGGTATTCAGCAAAGTGACGTGTGGTTCCAAGGGCGGGACCTTTTCATATGGCTGCGTCGGTCTAAGACTGATGAGGGTGGGCATGGGAGAGCTATTACCCTTAGGGCAATAGGGGGGGCATGTTGCCCGGTGGAGGCGGTGGCTGCGTTCCTGCAGGTGCGATCAAGGGAGACAGCCCGTTGCTTGTTCATAAGAATGGGGAAACATTATCTCACTTCCATTTTATCTAAGTTTTTCGGAAGGTACTGGGTGTCCTGGGGCTCCCGTAGCTTGACTTTGGGTCTCACTCTTTTCAGATTGGGGCTGCAACGGAGGCGAGAATGCTGGGTATGTCGGATGCAAGGATTAAAAGGATTGGGAGGTGGGCTTCTAACAGTTTTAGATCTTATGTTCGAGGTGAACTGATAATGTAGTGTTTCCTTTATGCCCCTAGGGATAAATGTCACGGGATGTTGGATTATCGGCCATTCCTACATATACTGGGTGAGGAAAGCAGCGATGATGAGAGAAGGTGGGAGCCAGCTGGGCTTCAATGGGGAGACAGTGCGAATACGTTGGTTTGGGTTCCGGGGGTTAAAGTGGGACCAGGTGATTGTTAAGGTTGTAGAGTTTGCTAGGTTGTTTAGCCCCCCAGGATTGTTGGTGATCCACACAAGGGGGAACGATTTGGGCTTCATCTCTCAAAAAGATTTATTAGCTGGGGTTAAAATAGATTTGCTCCGTTTATGGGAATTGTTCCCCGAGCTAAGAATTGTATGGTCCGAGATAGAACCTCGGCTGAATTGGCGAGCAGCCTGGGATGTGCGAAGGCTGGAGATTTCCAGGAGAAAGGTCAATAGAATTTTGAGTAAGTTTGTGGAACAGAATGGGGGGGGTGTCTATACGACATGTTGAATTTGAAGGAGGATCAGGGGAATGCTTCTTTTTGAGAGATGGACTCCACCTAAATGAAGTGGGGCTCCACTTGTTTAATTTCAATTTGAGGGAAGGGGTGGAAAAGGCCTTGGGTGGTGGCGGGGTCCAGCTATAAGCCATCCTGGTGGCGGGGGGCTTGTCTTTTGTGGTTTGTAAAGTCTGCTGGGGTACCTCCTGCCATGCAGGACAGGTCTATTAGGGGACCTGTGGAACGGAGATACAATGGGCTACATGGCAAGCCCCGTGGGGTCATTAAAGTTAATTTTATTATTGGGGATATTTATCTGTTTTTACTTATATGTTAAGTTATGCTGTTAATAAAACATGCTGCGGCCCTTTTTACCCCAACAAATGGTGTGTGTGTGAATTTTTGGGAATAACGTAGTCCCTAAGTAGGGGGTCATGCCTGCCCTGGAGAAATGCCTATTTTGGAAGGGCATTTGATCCCAGAGCAGGGCAAATGTGAGGAACCGGGTGTGAGGTGCAGGTTAGGGGGTGGAATCACATGGGAGCTCTTAAAAGACAGTGAGAAGGAAGTAAGCTCATCTTCTATCTGGACCTGACGTGAGAAGAAGCTCCCTCCCTCCCTCCCTCCCTTGAATTACGGCAGAGGAGATGTGCATTCAATGTTGCAGCTTGGCGGGGGGTTTGTGAAGTCTGCTGGGGTACCTCCTGCCATGCAGGAGAGGTCTATTACGGTTCCGGAGGGGACCTGTGGAACGGAGATACAATGGGTTACATGGCAAGCCCAGTGAGGTCATTAAAGTTAATTTTATTATTGAGGATATTTATCTGTTTTTACTTATATGTTAAGTTATGTTGTTAATAAAACAAGCTGCGGTCTTTCTACCCCAACAAATGGGGTGTGTGTGAATTTTTGGGAATAACGTAGTCCCTAAGTAGGGGGTCATGTATATTAATAAATATTTATTTATTTTTCTTGTTGTTTTTATTATTGTAAACATAAATACATTTTTTTAAATTTATATTTATGTTACAAAAGTCATTAGTATTACAATTGTATTATTACATAACAGACGCAGCTATGTAAAACTCTAATTATAATGCAACTGTCTTTTATAAAATAAATATATATTTTAAAAATATATTTATATTTAAAATAATAAACACCACAAGCAAGAATATTTACATTTTAATTTACATCCAACACTTAAACTAATATGCATTATACATGACCAAGCATTTTATTTCAAGCATTGTAGATATAATGTAGTCTGGCTTTGCATTGATATTCAATATTTAAAATGATATGCATTGTCATGTATATTGCATATTGTTTTAAGTATTGTATACAAATTAAAATGTATTTATTAGCTTGTTGTGTTTGTTAGTGATAATATTGATATATATGTAAATATTATATGTATGTTATAGAAGTCAGTAGCATTCAATTATATTTTTACATTACAGGAATGCAGTTTCGTAGAACTATAATTTTAATTATACTGTTTTTAATAATAAATAATAAACACAACAAGCAACATTAATTACATTTCAATGTATTAATATATCACAGAAATCTTCAGCACAATCACGCCTTGGTGAGTTGGTGAGTATGTAAAACAATCCAAATTTATTTAATCAGGTTAAAATCATATTTGTCACAGCATAACATCACAGTGACTGACAAGCATAGGGAGGATAGCTGGGCTCCGATGCAGACATGTTTCGTGTCCGTAGACACTTGTTAACTGTTCACAGGAGCACAGCCTTCCCAGCTAATTATAGACCTTCATTTAAAGGAATATTACCTATTTACAAGTATATGTGGTATATGTTTGGTGAGTATATTACCTGTAATGGATAACAGATAGCAACTAGAGAAAAAATAAAAAAAAATTAAATTCATGTAGATAGTTGCATGGTGTGGGGGTTGAGAGTGTACAAAGTGCCTTATCCCAATGTGGTCTTTACAGTGAAGTAAAATGTGATTTTTTTGACCAGGTTACTTGAGCTGGTATTAACTAATAATTACTTCATGTATGACAATCATTTCTATTTACAAAAGAAAGGGACAGCGATGGGGTCAAATGTGGCCCCATCTTACGCCTGTTTAACAATGAATACACTCATCCGTTATTTCAGAAAAGGTGTTTAGGGTGGATTCGCTATATAGATGACCTTTTCATCTTGTGGCGGGGTACCCAAGAGGAACTCGATATATTAAAAGGTGATATAGAAGGGGAAGTCCCATTTTTAAGATTCAGTGTGAAAGCAAGTACCACTAATATTGAGTTCCTTGACACCATGGTATATGTTTCAGAAGGTAAATTGGAGACAGATTTGTATACAAAGCCTACTGATCGCAACACTTTGTTGCAAAGATCTAGCTTTCATCCCCCTAGAACATTCAAAAGCATACCTAAGTCCCAACTCATATGAGTTAATAGAATTGTCAGTGACCCAGAGAAACGTCAGGCAAGATCAGGTCAGATGGTGGAGAAATACATCAAGAGAGGGTATAGCCCACATGAACTTAGTCAGATCCAGGTGGATCCTACTGTTGATTCTGTAGCTAAGAATACAGGGTTTTCAAATAGGATCTCTTTTGTGAGTACTTTTAGTACTATGAGTAAGAGCATTTTTCATATAATCAAAAAATATTGGTTTGTGCTGAAGGAGGCTTGTCCAGAGATATCAAAATTCAAAGAATTCCCACGAGCAGCTTATCGTAAAGGTAACACAATGGGTAAAAAATTGGTGCATGTGTATATCAATACCTCTACCAAGGGTCAAACGTTTTTGGGTACCCCTAGGAATGGAACTTTTCCATGCCTGGGGTGTGCACAATGTAATAGGGTAATTAAAGGTGGAGAAATATCTCACCCTTACACAGGCAAGAAATTTAAGATCCCAGGGTATTTTACATGTAACTCTACATATGTAGTCTATGCCCTTAAGTGCCCATGTGGTCTATTGTGCATAGGCAAGACCACTCAGAAGGTCAAGGACCGCTTCTGTCAGCAAAAGTCCAGTATTGGCAATGAGAAATTGTCTAATCTTCCTGTGCCCTCACATTTTTTGGATAAAGGCCACCAAGCCAATCAATTAAGATTCATGGTCATTGACCATGCAAATAAAAAACCTAGAGGACGAGACAGGTTGAGAGACTTATTATATAGAGAAGCCAGATGGATTTGGCTATTAGACACTATGTCACCTAAAGGACTCAATAGAGAGTTTGATCTCATGCCATTAATTTAAAATACTTTTGTTTTTTAAGTATTTTGTTTAATATTTTTGTTTAACATTTTTTATTTTGATCCTATTATGCTATCTCTTGGCTCTGTGTAATTGTATTTTATTTGTTATTGTATTTAGTTGTTGGACCAATCCTCCAGTTAGTCTCTGATGGGTTAAAAATTATTTTTTTTCTTTGCAGTGTGATGTCATATTGCACACGCCCCTTGTGAGCCTGGGGATTGGCCCTCCACTAATTGCCCTGTGAATAAAGTCTTGTTCACTTTTCAGTATGTGTAAGCTTGAGAAAGAGGCAAGTAGCCTCGAAACGTTGCTCCTATTAAAGGTGTTTTCCTGTTGCTAAGAGTGCTACCTTCATCTTTTTGTTCTACTATATTCATGTAGATAGTATTATTCCATATATTAATGATCATCACCTTTCATAAAAATAATAATACTGCTTTGAACTCTTATATAAATTTCAATCAATGGATACCTATATTAGCTCAGTGTCATGTTGCTTAAGTGTATGTATGTCAAAAATTTAGGGATCAAGAATTTTTTGTATATATCATAAATTACAATTTCTCACTTAAAGCAACTATTTACACATTAAATATAACTGTATGTATGAATGAATACATTTTAAACACATAAGTCAATATCTTTTCTTAAGTTTTAGCCATTAGGTACTGATGTATTTAAGGTGAAAAATCCAAAACCACTTCTCTGTATTTAGTTTCCCTTCTCTATCACCACCTCTTTTCCAGATGGTCACATGGTCTATTCCCTGTACACTCAATAAATTAGAGTCAGAGCTATGTAAATCTATGAAATGTCTTGCTATGGGGAGTCTCAGATTCTGGGTCCTCAATAGACCTAACATGCTCCAGAAATCTGTCCTTAAGGGATCTTTTTGTCCTTCCGACATATTGTTTATAGCACCCCCTACAGGTCAAGAGGTATATGACATGAGTTGTGGCACAAGTTATAAAAAACTTTATTTTATGTGTATTAGTGGTATATGTTGAGGTGAATTGTATTCAAGGCTGTAGGTTGTTACAAACTTAGGTTTCAGATATCTATTAGTGACAATATCCCCTTTGTTATTGATTTTATAGCATAAAAGGTTATCCCTAGGCATAGCATCTACTACTTCGCATGCTTTACTTAAAGTTTTATCATCATAACCTCTCTCCCATAGACGTTTGGTTATCATCTCTGCTTGTTCAATATACTTATCATTAGTGGTGCAGTTTCTTTTTGTTCATATATATTGACCCTTGGGAATGCCATGTAAGGTATGTCGGAGTTTGGCGGTTTAGGGGTTAATAGATTTATTAGATTAATTGTGATGTGGGTTAATGGTGGATTAGGGGTTAATAGTTTAATTAGGTTAAATGTGATGTGGGTGAATGGCAGATTAGGGTTTAATCTTTTAAATCACTACATTGCATTGTGGGGGGATGGCGGTTTAGGGGTTAATAACTTTGCGATATGTGGGTTGGCAGATTAGGGATTTATAACTTTGATAGCTACTTTGCGATATGGGTTTGGTGGATTAGGGGTTAATACATTAGTTATTGCGGTGGGGGGGTTGCAGTTGAGAGGTAGATATTGTGCATGTGTTAGGTGTTTGATTTTATTTTAACAGCGAGCAACTGGGAAAATATACGCACAGCACTTGTATGCAGGGCCATATATGCGATCGAGTAGTGTAAGGTTGGGTTACTATAGTAACCTATTAATGTTTTAGAAATCTGGCATCGGGTGGAAGCGTTAACACAACTCTAACTTCCACCTACACAAAAAGAGCGACTGCACACAAAGCGCAAACTTTTTAAATGGAAACCTGGTACCAAACTGGATCCGTAAAATACTTTTAGCTGTCGGCCCGCTTCGTTAGCTTACTGCTAAATTTTTAACGGCTCAATGGAAACTAGCTCTTCATTGGGCATTCCAGGGGTGTGTAGACTAGCATGTCGTAGGTGTAGGCGGTAAGGGGGAGTTAGCTGGGCAGTGCAGGGGGGTGTAGGTTAGCTCTGATGTAGGTGTAGGCGGTCGGTTGGCTGGTATTGAGGCAGTGCAGGGGGAGTGTAGGTTAGATATAACGTAGGTCTAGTTCAGGGGTAGTTAACGGGGGGGGGGGGGCGTGCTAGGGGGAGTAGACTGCACTATGATTCAGACATATCGACACCAGTGCGATATGTTTGAATCAGCAAAGTGCATGTTGCGAGGAGGGTATGTCTTACTTCTATTATGAAAATGTTCACAGTCCTTTTATGTGCACACTTTCTGAGGTACCAGCTATTACTGAGCATGTACACAAGTTCACAATGTATATGCATGATTGGCTGATGGCTGTCAAATTATATGGGGGCCTGTAAATGGGGGGGGGGGGTGTTAATATGTCAGAAAGAAATCTACTGCTTATTTGAAATTTAGAGTAAGTAATATTACATTGTCTTTTTATTATGCAAAAGTTAATTATGCAATTCTACTTAATTTAATGATCAGTTAAAACTTAAACAATGCAGTAGATTACAGTGAAGCAATAACATTTATTTAGTGCTGAGGATTGTGATAGATGCTGAGTAGATATTTTTATTTATTGTTTGGGTTATTGCAATTGGTCTTGGGGGATGGAGAAGGGTTGGAAATGTAGGGGGTTCATACTTTTTTGAAATTGCATTGGGGATCCACGTATGGGGATAACCTTGGAAACCTGGAGTAATTTTAATGGGGCGTAATGTAGGGAATTTCTTGACATTTTGGTATTGCAGTTGGGAGGATCATGTAATGAGAATCAGAATCATTGTATTTTAGGGACAATTTTAGTGGATTTTGGGGGGAATCACTATTATTTAGAGATACAAACAACATGTTTTTATTAATAGCAATATGATTGAGATGCACTCACAACATGCCACTATTAATCTTTGCTGTCTCAAGTTTATATATTAGATTCATTTTTGTAGCATTAATAAGATCGGACCCTGAGTTGATAAATACCAGCACTCCTGCTAGTATCAATAGCAGCTTACAAATATAAAAGTCCTAGAGGTCCTGTGTTCCACAGAACAATAATCATGTCATTAATATTGATATCCTATCAAATTAATAAATCCAAGTCATGTCACCCAAACAAAATATGTCACTAAGGTGTAGTAGAGGATTTACTATATATTAAAGTTGCTATATTAAATATAAGAAAGTCAAATACACCAAAATATATTAAATCTTTAAAGGGACATGAAACCCAACATTTTTCTTTCATGATTTAGGTAGAACATACAATTTTAAACAACTTCCCAGTTTACGTCTATTATCAAATTTGTTTCATTCTATTGGCCAATGATGATAAGTATATATATGTATTGCAGGCACCAATCAACAGCTGGAACCTAGGTTATTTGATGATCCTTAGTTTACCTAGATAACCTTTCAGAAAAGGATAACAAGAGAAGGAAGCAAATGAAATAATAGAAGTAAATTGAATCATGTTATGACTTTACTGTAGCGAATCATGTCCGTCAGACATCGCTGAATGCATTTATCATTGAACAAGCAGTTCACCAGAACTGCTTGTGCAATGCTTCCCCCTGCAGGTGTCAATCAACCCAATCGTATAGGATCGTGCGGATTGAAGACCGCAGCCTCAGAGGCAGTGGATCAGTTATGGAGCAGCTTTATTACTGCGGTTTCCGGCGAGCCTGAAGGCTAGAGTGGAAACAGGGGCATCAAGTTCTATTTCGAGCTTGATAATTCGGCCCCATAGAATTACATTGGCCTGTTGCAAATATGTCATTAGAATTTGCTATTGAATATGAGCTTCATATTACTATAATGTAAAAAAAATACTGTATATATATATTAATATATTAGATCATATTGTGAATATAGTGTTTTGCTCCATGTTTCTGGCCTGGAACATGTACTATATGTGTATCCTTTCCATTTATTTCCTCCATTTTCTCTCAACTTTTTATTAAAATTTCTCTTTTTAGATCTTATTATGTCTAAATTATATTTTTCTAATGAGGTTCTATTTTGCTCATCCAGTTTTCTGTAATATATACCATCCTTATACAAACCTAAAATGCTCTCTATTTTTCTTATCTTTTCAGTTAATTCTGTAACGTTTTTATTTCAGGGCTTAAGTCGCGCTACATTTTCTTGAGCTATTAAGTGTTGCACTCGAGCACAAAAAATAACTTTCAACTTTTCATATGATTTGCAATATATATCAAAAGTATAGGGCATGCTAAAGGGATGTTGCCGCACTAAACATTCTCTTATTATTCACTTTTTACCATGGGCTTGTAATATCAATTCAAGGGCTAATCCTAGCATGGTTGAGCAGTATTGATAGCGCACCCTGCACTATCAATAGCGTTCACCAGTGGCATATTTAGGTTTTGTGCTGCCCTAGGCACTTCAAAGTCTGCTGCCCCCCAGTGACATGTGGTGAGGTTAAAGGCTAGTGAGGCACTGGATATAATACGCCCGAGAAACATATATATGCACAAACACTCATGCTCTCTCATACTTACAGATGCACATACATATGATCTCTCTTACACTGTCATTCACACAAGCACACATGCTCTCATATTTACAATACAAATGATCACTCTTTCTCACACACATGCACACACATGCTTTGTCACTCACACAAACACACATGCTCTCATACTTACACATACAAATGATCTCTCTCATACACACATGCTTTGTCACTCACACAACAAACAGGTG
Source organism: Bombina bombina (assembly GCF_027579735.1). Classification (NCBI taxonomy): domain Eukaryota; kingdom Metazoa; phylum Chordata; class Amphibia; order Anura; family Bombinatoridae; genus Bombina; species Bombina bombina. The sequence goes on along the minus strand of NC_069501.1, from coordinate 883,385,538 downwards.
CTCTATCATATGTACTCATACAGATGATCTCTCTCTCTCACACACCACACACACACACATCCTTGTCAATCACACAATCACATATGCTCTCATACGTACACATACAAATGATCTCTCTCACACACACATGCTTTGTCAATCACACAACACACATGTGCTCTATCATACTTACTCATACAAATGCTCTCTCTTACACACACACATGCATGCACGCACACATGGCTTTGTCACTCACACAAACACACATGCTCTCATACTTACACATACAAATGATCTCTCTCACATACACATGCTTTGTCACTCACACAACACATACTTACTCATTCAGATGATCTCTCTTACACACACACACACACACACACACACACAGGCTTTGTCAGTAACACAAATACATATGATCTCATACTTACACATACAGATGATCTCTCTCTTTTTCTCTCTCTCTCTCTCTCCTCTCTCTCTCTCTCTCTCTCTCTCTCTCTCTCTCTCACACCACACATACTTCTTAAGTCACACAAACACCCATGCTCCTCATACATCCAAAAGATCTCTCTTCCTCTCACACACAATCCGTCACTCATACAAAACACACAATCTCTCACACCACAGATGCTGTTTCATACTTACTCATGCATATACAGATGATCTCTCACACATACACAGATTAGATCATACTTAAACAAGCACATAAAGATGATCTCTCTCACATACACACACACACACACAGATTATTTCATACTTACACATGCACATACAGGTGCTCTCTCATACTTACACACGCACATACAGATGATTTCTCGCTCTCACACACAGATGTTCTCTCATACTTACACATTCACAGGCACATAAACATACACACACATATATATATATATATATATAATATATATATATATATATATATATATATATATATATATATATATATATATATACACATAGGAACATAACACACATAAACAAATACACATACAGGCAAATAAACACACACATACAGTTACACAAATACACATATACAGACACAAGCACACAAAAACACAAACATATAAAATGTACAGACACAAGCCTCTAGTTATCAAGCCATCAACCGCAAATACGCTGGAATTCCGAGCGTATTTGTGGCGAGGCTGATTCGCCATAATTATCAAGCCCTACAGACTGGCAAAAGTAGAATCTAGTGATGTAACCTACGATCCGCCGGACTCAGGTCCAACACAGATCGATGGTTATGTCACTACAGATGTTCCGAATGCAAGTTCGGCACAATCTGACTACTTTGGAAGTTATCAAAAAACAACCAGGTACGCTCGTCACTATTCCGGCCCAGCGTACCTGGTTTTCAATCCGGCGGATCCCATAGGAATAAATGGGAGTCTGACAGCAGCGAAAGCTCATATTCTCTGCTGCCCAATATCCCATTGATTTCAATGGCAAGTGTCTGTACCTAACACCCTAACATGTACCCCAAGTCTAAACACCCCTAATCTGCCCCCTACACAGCCGCCACCTACTTTATACTTATTAACCCCTAAACCGCCGCTCCCGGACCCCGCCGCAACTATAATAAATATATGAACCCCTAAAACCGCCGCTCCTGGACCCCGCTGCCACCTACATTATACCTATTAACCCTTAATCTGCCGCCCCCCTATACCGCTGCCACCTACATAAAGTTATTAACCCCTATCCTGCCAATCCTGGACCCCCGACGCAAATACATTAATTGTTTAACCCCTAAACCGCCAAACACAGAGCCCTCCGCCACCTACATTACATTTATTGACCCCTATCCTGGCCCCCCTACACCGCCGCCACCTACAGTACATTGATTAACCCCAAATCTACCCCCCTACACCGCCGCTAATATATTAAATGAATTAACCCCAAAACCTATGTCTAACCCTACACACCCCCCTAACTTAAATATTATTTAAATTAATCTAAATAAATATTCCTATAATTAAATAAATTATTCCTATTTAAAACTAAATACTTACCTATAAAATAAATCCTAAGATAGCTACAATATAATTAATAATTACATTATAGCTATTTTAGGGTTTATTTTTATTTTACAGGCAACTTTGTATTTATTTTAACTAGGTACAATAGTTATTAAATAGTTATTAACTATTTAATAGCTACCTAGCTAAAATAAATACAAAATTACCTGTAAAATAAATCCTAACCTAAGTTATAATTACACCTAACACTACACTATCATTAAATAAATTAAATTTAATTAACTACATTTACCTAACATTAAATAAAATTAACTAAAAAATAACTAAAGTACAAAAAAAACAAACTCTAAATTACAGAAAAAAAAATTAAAAGAAGTTTAATACTATGCACTACCCTATACTAAATTACAAATAGCCCTTAAAAGGGCCTTTTGCGGGGCATTGCCCCAAAGTAATCAGCTCTTTTACCTTTAAAAAAAAGAATACAAAACCCCCCAACATAACAACCCACCACCCACACACCCCTACTCTAAAACCCACCCGATCCCCCCTTAAAAAAAAACTAACACTACCCCCATTGAAGATCACCCTACCTTGAGCCGTCTTCACCCAGCCGGGCACCAGTGGTCATCCGATGGGGCAGAAGAGGACATCCGGACCGGCAGAAGTCTTCATCCTATCAGGGCAGAAGAGGACACCCGGACTGGCAGACATCTTCATCCAAGCGGCATCTTCTATCTTCATCCTTCCGGCGGTGAGCGGCTCCATCTTGAAGACCTCCGGCGCGAAACATCCTTCTAGGCCGACGACTACCCAACGAATGGCTGGTCCTTTAAATAACGTCTTCCAAGATGGCGTCCCTCGAAATCAGCCAATCAGAATTAAGGTAGAAAAATCCGATTGGCTGATGTAATCAGCCAATCGGATTGAACTTTAATCCGATTGGCTGATTGGATCAGCCAATAGAATGCAAGGTCAATTCTTTTGGCTGATCCAATTCCTACCTTAATTCCGATTGACTATTCTGATCGGAACAGCCAATAGAATGCGAGCTCAATCTGATTGGCTGATTGAATCAGCCAATCGGATTGAACTTGATTCTGAATGGCTGATTCCATCAGCCAATCAGAATTTTCCTACCTTAATTCCGATTGGCTGATAGAATCCTGTCAGCCAATTGGAATTCGAGGGACGCCATCTTGGATGACGTCCCTTAAAGGAACCGTCATTCGTCTGGAAGTCGTCGGAAGAAGAAGATGGGTCCGCGGTAGAGGTCTTCAAGATAGAGCCGGTCCTCATCGGATGAAGATAGAAGATGCCGCTTGGAAGAAGATGGTTGCCGGTTCGGATCTACTCTTCTTCCTGGATAGGATGAAGACTTTGGACCCTCTTCTGGACTTCTTCAGCTGTCCGATGATGGATGTCTAGCCCCCGCTTGGGCTTGGATGAAGATTTCGGAGCCTGGAACGATTGGTGATACCTGGCATGGTGAAGACAAGGTAGGAAGATCTTCAGGGGCTTAGTGTTAGGTTTATTTAAGGGGGTTTTGGGTTAGATTAGGGGTATGTGGGTGGTGGGTTGTAATCTTGGGGGGGGTATTTGTATGTTTTTTTTTACAGGCAAAAGAGCTGAATTCTTTGGGGCATGCCCCGCAAAGGGCCCTTTTAAAGGCTGGTAAGGCAAAAGAGCTTTGAAATTTTGTAATTTAGAATAGGGTAGGGCATTTTTTTATTTTGGGGGTCTTTGTTATTTTATTAGGGGGCTTAGAGTAGGTGTAATTAGTTTAAAATTGTTGTAATATTTTTCTAATGTTTGTAAATATTTTTTTATTTTTGTAACTTAGTTCTTTTTTATTTTTGTACTTAGTTAGTTTATTTAATTGTATTTATTTGTAGGTATTGTATTTAATTAATTTATTGATAGTGTAGTGTTAGGTTTAATTGTAGATAATTGTAGGTATTTTATTTAATTAATTTATTGATACTGTAGTGTTAGGTTTAATTGTAACTTAGGTTAGGATTTATTTTACAGGTAATTTTGTAATTATTTTAACTATTTTAGCTATTAAATAGTTCTTAACTATTTAATAGCTATTGTACCTGGTTAAAATAAATACAACGTTACCTGTAAAATAAATATAAATCCTAAAATAGCTATAATATAATTATAATTTATATTGTAGCTATATTAGGGTTTATTTTACAGGTAAGTATTTAGCTTTATATAGGAATAATTTATTTAATAAGAGTTAATTTATTTCGTTTGATTTAAATTATATTTAACTTAGGGGGGGTGTTAGGGTTAGGGTTAGAATTAGCTTTAGGGGTTAATCCATTTATTACAGTAGCAGCGAGATTCGGTCAGCAGATTAGGGGTTAATAATTGAAGTTAGGTGTCGGCGATGTTAGGGAGGGCAGATTAGGGGTTAATACTATTTATTATAGGGTTATTGAGGCGGAAATGAGGCGGATTAGGGGTTAATAACTTTATTATAGTAGCGGTGCGGTCCGCTCGGCAGATTAGGGTTAATAAGTGTAGGTAGGTGGAGGCGACGTTGAGGGGGGCAGATTAGGGGTTAATAAATATAATATAGGGGTCGGCGGTGTTAGGGGCAGCAGATTAGGGGTACATAGGGATAATGAAGGTAGCGGGCGGTTTACGGAGCGGCAGATTTAGGGGTTCAAAAAAATATGCAGGTGTCAGCGATAGCAGGGGCGGCAGATTAGGGGTTAATAAGTGTAAGGTTAGGGGTGTTTAGACTTTGGGTTCATGTTAGGGTGTTAGGTGCAGACGTAGGAAGTGTTTCCCCATAGAAAACAATGGGGCTGCTGCGTTAGGAGCTGAACGCTGCTTTTTTGCAGGTGTTAGGTTTTTTTTCAGCTCAAATGGCCCCATTGTTTTCTATGGGGGAATCGTGCACGAGCACGTTTTTGAAGCTGGCCGCGTCCGTAAGCACCGCTGGTATCTAGAGTTGCAGTGGCGTTAAATTATGCTCTACGCTCCCTTTTTGGAGCCTAACACACTGAAAACCCAGCCATTCTGTGAACTCTAAATACCAGCGGTATTTAAAAGGTGCGGGGGAAAAAAAAGCACGCGTAGCTAACGCACCCCTTTGGCCGCAGAACTCTAAATCTAGGCCCATGATAGCTACAATATAATTAATATTTACATTGTAGATATTTTAGGGTTTATATTTATTTTACAGGTAACTTGGTATTTTTTTTAACTAGGTACAATAGCTATTAAATAGTTAATAACTATTTAATAGCTACCTAGTTAAAATAATTACCAATTTACCTGTAAAATAAATCCTAACCTAAGTTACAAATAAACCTACACTATCAATAAATTAAATAAACTACAAATATCTAAACTAAAATACAATAAAATAATCTAAACTAAATTACAAAAAAACCCAAACACTAAATTACAAAAAATAAAAAAAGATTACAAGATTTTTAAGCTAATTACACCTATTCTAAGCCCCCTAATAAAATAATAAAGCCCCCCAAAATAAAAAAAAAATTCCCTACCCTATTCTAAATTAAAAAACTTCAAAGCTCTTTTACCTTACGAGCCCTTAAAAGGGCCTTTTGCGGGCATGCCCCAAAGAATTCTGCTCTTTTGCCTGTAAAAGAAAAAAATACCACCCCCCAACATTACAACCCACCACCCACATACCCCTATTCTAAACCCACCCAAACCCCCCTTAAAAAACCTAATACTACCCCCCCTGAAGATCTCCCTACCTTGTCTTCACCCAGCCGGGCCGAACTCTTCATCCGATCCGGGCGATGTCCAATCAAGCGGCAGTGAAGTCTTCTTCCATCCGGGCGATGTCTTCAATCAAGTGGCAGTGAAGTCTTCTTCCATCCGGCGATGTCTTCAATCAAGCGGCAGTGAAGTCTTCTTCCATCCGGCGATGTCTTCTTCCATCCGGTGATGTCTTCAAGCAAAGCGGCATCTTCAATCTTCTTTCTTCGCTCCTCCGCCGCATCCATCTGGCATGACGACTTCCCGACGAATGAGGTACCTTTAAATGACATCATCCAAGATGGCGTCCGTCGAATTCCGATTGGCTGATAGGATTCTATCAGCCAATCGGAATTAAGGTAGAAAAATCTGATTGGCTGATTGAATCAGCCAATCAGATTCAAGTTCAATCCGATTGGCTGAACCAATCAGCCAATCAGATTGAACTTGAATCTGATTGGCTGATTCCATCAGCCAATCAGATTTTTCTACCTTAATTCCGATTGGCTGATAGAATCCTATCAGTCAATCGTAATTCGACGGACGCCATCTTGGATGACGTCATTTAATGGTACCTCATTCATCGGGAAATCGTTGTGCACTTTAGCCTCTGACGGCACCATATATAGGATAGCTCGAGTTGCGAGCTGAAATTGCGGGCGGTGGGGGTTCCCTCGCTCGCGCCGCAAACTACGATCTTTATCGGATCGCGCCCAAAGTTGCCTGTAAAATAAAAATAAACCCTAAAATAGCTATAATGTAATTATTAATTATATTGTAGCTATCTTACGCCTAGATTTAGAGTTCTGTGGCCAAAGGGGTGCGTTAGCTATGCATGCTTTTTTCCCCCGCACCTTTTAAATACCGCTGGTATTTAGAGTTCACAGAATGGCTGGGGTTTTCAGTGCGTTAGGCTCCAAAAAGGGAGCGTAGAGCATAATTTAACGCCACTGCAACTCTAGATACCAGCGAGTGCTTACGGACGCGGAAAGCTTAAAAAACGTTCTCGTGCACGATATCCCCATAGAAAACACCTGCAAAAAAGCCGCGTTCAGCTCCTAACGCAGCCCCATTGTTTTCTATGGGAAAACACTTCCTACGTCTGCACCTAACACTCTAACATGTACCCCGAGTCTAAACACCCCTAACCTTACACTTATTAACCTCTAATCTGCCGCCCCCCGCTATCGCTGACACCTACATATTTTTTTAACCCCTAATCTGACGCTCCGTAAACCGCCGCTACTTACATTATACCTATGTACCCCTAATCTGCTGCCCCTAACACCGCCGACCCCCTATATTATATTAATTAACCCCTAATCTGCCCCCCACAACGTCGCCTCCACCTGCCTACACTTATTAACCCCTAATCTGCCGACCGGACCGCGCCGCTATTATAATAAAGTTATTAACCCCTAATCCGCCTCACTCCCGCCTCAATAACCCTATAATAAATAGTATTAACCCCTAATCTGCCCTCCCTAACATCGCCGACACCTTACTTCAAACATTAACCCCTAATCTGCCGACTGGAGCTCACCGCTATTCTAATAAATGTATTAACCCCTAAAGCTAATTCTAACCCTAACCCTAACACCCCCCTAAGTTAAATATAATTTAAATCTAACAAATAAATTAACTCTTATTAAATAAATTATTCCTATTTAAAGCTAAATACTTACCTGTAAAATAAACCCTAATATAGCTACAATATAAATTATAATTATATTATAGCTATTTTAGGATTTATATTTATTTTACAGGCAACTTTGTATTTATTTTAACCAGGTACAATAGCTATTAAATAGTTAAGAACTATTTAATAGCTAAAATAGTTAAAATAATTACAAAATTACCTGTAAAATAAATCCTAACCTAAGTTACAATTAAACCTAAAACTACACTATCAATAAATTAATTAAATAAAATATCTACAATTATCTACAATTAAACCTAACACTACACTATCAATAAATTAATTAAATACAATATCTACAAATAAATACAATGAAATAAACTAACTAAAGTACAAAAAATAAAAAAGAACTAAGTTCCAAAAATAAAAAAATATTTACAAACATTAGAAAAATATTACAACAATTTTAAACTAATTACACCTACTCTATGCCCCCTAATAAAATAACAAAGCCCCCCAAAATAAAAAAATGCCCTACCCTATTCTAAATTGAAAAAGTTCTAAGCTCTTTTACCTTACCAGCCCTGAACAGGGCCCTTTGCGGGGAATGCCCCAAAGAATTCATCTCTTATGCCTGTAAAAAAAACATACAATACCGCCCCCCAACATTACAACCCACCACCCACATACCCCTAATCTAACCCAAACCCCCCTTAAATAAACCTAACACTAAGCCCCTGAAGATCTTCCTACCTTATCTTCACCATACCAGGTTCACCGATCCGTCCTCAGAAGTCTTGATCCAAGCCTCGGAAGTGTTGATCCAAGCCCAGGCGGGGGGCTGAAGAGTGACGTCCATCCTCGAGCTGATGTCTGGATCCAAGCGGCGGCTGAAGAACTCCATCATCGGGCTGAAGTCGGAAGTCCATCATCAGGATGAAGTCTTCTATCAAGCAGCATCTTCAATCTTCTTTCTTCTGGAGCGGAGCGGAGCCATCTTCTTTCCAACCGACGCGGATCCAACCTCTTCAACCGACGCCTACTCGCTGAATCAGATTGAGCTCAGATTGAGCTCGCATTCTATTGGCTGTTCTGATCAGCCAATAGAATGCGAGCTCAATCTGATTGGCTGATTGGATCAGCCAATCGGATTGAACTTGATTCTGATTGGCTGATTCCATCAGCCAATCAGAATTTTCCTACCTTAATTCCGATTGGCTGATAGAATCCTATCAGCTAATCGGAATTCAAGGGACGCCATCTTGGATGACGTCCCTTAAAGGAACCGTCATTCGTTGGGAAGTCGTCGGAAGAAGAAGATGGGTCCGCGGTAGAGGTCTTCAAGATGGAGCCGGTCGTCATCGGATGAAGATAGAAGATGCCGCTTGGATCAAGATGGTTGCCGGTCCAGATCGCCTCTTCTTCCCGGATAGGATGAAGACTTTGGAGCCTCTTCTGGACCTCTTCAGCCACCAGATTATGGATTGCCAGCCCCCCGCTTGGGCTTGGATGAAGATTTTGGAGCCTGGAACGATCGGTGATACCTGCTATGGTGAAGATAAGGTAGGAAGATCTTCAGGGGCTTAGTGTTAGGTTTATTTAAGGGGGGTTTGGGTTAGATTAGGGGTATGTGGGTGGTGGGTTGTAATGTTGGGGGGGGTATTGTATGTTTTTTTTTACAGGCAAAAGATCTGAATTCTTTGGGGCATGCCCCGCAAAGGGCCCTTTTAAGGGCTGGTAAGGTAAAAGAGCTTTGAACTTTTGTAATTTAGAATAGGGTAGGGCATTTTTTTATTTTGGGGGTCTTTGTTATTTTATTAGGGGGCTTAGAGTAGGTGTAATTAGTTTAAAAATTGTTGTAATATTTTTCTAATGTTTGTAAATATTTTTTATTTTTTGTAACTTAGTTCTTTTTTATTTTTTGTACTTTAGTTAGTTAATGTAATTGTATTTATTTGTAGGTATTGTATGTAATTAATTTATTGATAGTGTAGTGTTAGGCTTAATTGTAGATAATTGTAGGTATTTTATTTAATTAATTTATTGATAGTTTAGTGTTAGGTTTATTGTAACTTAGGTTAGGATTTATTTTACAGGTAATTTTGTAATTATTTTAACTATTTTAGCTATTAAATAGTTCTTAACTATTTAATAGCTATTGTACCTGGTTAAAATAAATACAAAGTTACCTGTAAAATAAATATAAATCATAAAATAGCTATAATATAATTATAATTTATATTGTAGCTATATTAGGGTTTATTTTACAGGTAAGTATTTAGCTTTAAATAGGAATAATTTATTTAATAAGAGTTAATTTATTTCGTTAGATTTAAATTATATTTAATTTAGGGGGGTGTTAGGGTTAGGGTTAGACTTAGCTTTAGTGGTTAATCCATTTATTACAGTATCGGCGAGATTCGGTCGGCAGATTAGGGGTTAATAATTTAAGTTAGGTGTCGGCGATGTTAGGGAGGGCAGATTAGGGGTTAATACTATTTATTATAGGGTTATTGAGGCGGGAGTGAGGTGGATTAGGGGTTAATAACTTTATTATAGTAGCGGTGCGGTCCGCTCGGCAGATTAGGGGTTAATAAGTGTAGGCAGGTCGAGGCGACGTTGAGGGGGGCAGATTAGGGGTTAATGAATATAATATAGGGGTCGGCGGGTGTTAGGGGCAGCAGATTAGGGGTACATAACTATAACGTAGGTGGCCGGTCGGCAGATTAGGGGTTAAAAAAATTAATAGAGTGGCGGCGATGTGGGGGGGACCTCGGTTTAGGGGTACATAGGTAGTTTATGGGTGTTAGTGTACTTTAGAGCACAGTAGTTAAGAGCTTTATAAACCGGCGTTAGCCCAGAAAGCTCTTAACTACTGACTTTTTTCTGCGGCTGGAGTTTTCTCGTTAGAATTCTAACGCTCACTTCAGACACGACTCTAAATAGAAAGATCCCATTGAAAAGATAGGATACGCAAATGACGTTAGGGGATCTGAGGTATGGAAAAGTCGTGGCTGGAAAGTGAGCGTTAGACCCTTTAATGACTGACTCTAAATACTGGCGGTAGCCCAAAACCAGTGTTAGGAGCCTCTAACGCTGGTTTTGACGGCTACCGCCCAACTCTAAATCTAGGCCTTAGGGTTTATTTTATAGGTAAGTATTTAGTTTTAAATAGGATTAATTTATTTAATTATAGGAATATTTAGATTCATTTAAATCATATTTAAGTTATGGGGGTGGTAGGGTTAGGGTTAGACTTAGGTTTTGGGGTTAATTCATTTAATATATTGGCGGCAGTGTAGGGGGGTAGATTAGGGGTTAATCAATGTTCTGTAGGTGGTGGCGGTGTAAGGGGGGCAGGATAGGGGTTAATAAATGTAATGTAGGTGGCGGAGGGCTCCGGGTGCGGCGGTTTAGGGGTTAAACAATTAATTTATTTGCGGCGGGGTCCGGGATCGGCAGGATAGGGGTTAATAACTTGATGTAGGTGGCAGTGGTATAGGGGGCGGCAGATTAGGGTTTAATAGGTATAATGTAGGTGGCGGTGTGGTTCGGGAGCGGCGTTTTAGGTGTTCATATTTTTATTATAGTGGCGGCGGAGTCCAGGAGCGGCGGTTTAGGGGTTAATAAGTTTATTATAGTTGCGGAAGGGTCCAGGAGCGGCGGTTTAGGGGTTAATACGTTTATTTAGGTGCGGGGGGCTCGCTCCGGGAGCAGCGGTTTAGGGGATAAAACTGTATAGTATAGTGTGGGTGCTTAGTGACAGGCTAGCAAGAAAGCTGCGAATAAGCCGATGAGCAGCGAGATAGATTACTGTCAGTTAACAACAGTCCGCTGCTCAACGCACCATACTTGGTACGCTGCTTTTGACAGCTTTCTTGATAACTTTGGCAAACGTATTCAGGTCCGCAGCAGCGATGTTTGACGAGCTTAGGCGAGCGTATTGGGGCCGGCGAATGCAGGTAAGTAGACACGTTGACAACTAGAGGCCACAGGCTTACACACACACACAGACACACAAATACACACATATACATACACTGGCATACAAACATATACACACACACAAAGGTACACATGCACACACACAGACACACAAATAAATGCACATCACACAAATACAAACACATACATACACACAAAAAGGCACACACACACACACACACACACACACACACACATCTAAATACACAGGCATACAAACACATACATACTTACACATACATTAAAGGCACACATATACATACACATGCATACAAACCCATATGCACACATATACAAATACACACATATATATATATATATGCATACAAACACATACACATACACATACATACACACACAAAATAAATATTGGAACATTTGGTTTACTCAGAAGGGAAAAGGCATGCACGATTGCATTTATTACAAAAACATTTAACTTAACATTTAGCATGAATACCTTCCTTGTAACCATACAAACTTTTGCCATTGATCAGAGTGTGTTGTATATATACAGCTGCATGGTTGTATTTCTTACATACACACACACAAAGACACACATACACAAATACATACTCACACATATATAAACACCCAAAGGCACACATACACAAATACACACACATACATACACAGGCATACAAATACATACACACACATACAAATATACACATATACATACGCATGCATACAAACACATAAACACACAAAGGCACACATAAACACAGACATACACATATATACATAAACAGACACACAACCACACAAAAATATACACACACTTTAGGGAAATGTTTGTAAACATGAAACAAACTATATATATATATATATATATATATATATATATATATATATATATATATAAAACAGCAAAGTTCAGTATCTGCACTCTCACCAAATCTCCACAACTGCCAGGGTGCTCTAAGTGGTATATAACAGGCAAATAATTTCAAGCACTCTCTGGACTTTAGACAACAAAAGCAAAAATCTTTTATTGTAGTGACTGATCGGAACAGCCAATAGAATGCGAGCTCAATCTGATTGGCTGATTCCATCAGCCAATCAGAATTTTCCTACCTTAATTCCGATTGGCTGATAGAATCCTATCAGCCAATCGGCATTCAAGGGACGCCATATTGGATGACGTCCCTTAAAGGAACCTTCATTCGTCGTCTAGTAGTCAGAAGAAGAGGATGGATCCGCGCCGGAGGTCTTCAAGATGGAGCCGCTCGTCATCGGATGGAAGAACATAGAAGATGCGGCTTGGATGAAGATGTTTGCCGGTCCGGATCTACTCTTCTGCCCGGATAGGATGAAGACGTCTGCCCGAAGATGGAATTCTTTAGCCACCGCTTGGATCAAGACTTCAGCCGGAGGATGGACGTCACTCTTCAGCCCCCGCTTGGTCTTGGATGAAGACTTTGGAGGCTCTTCTGGACCGATCGGGACCCGGTGTGGTGAAGACAAGATAGGGAGATCTTCAGGGGCTTAGTGTTAGGTTTATTTAAGGGGGGTTTGGGTTAGATTAGGGGTATGTGCGTGGTGGGTTGTAATGTTGGGGGGGGTATTGTATGGTTTTTTTTACAGGCAAAAAAGCTGAATTCTTTGGGGCATGCCCCGCAAAGGGCCCTTTCAAGGGCTGGTAAGGTAAAAGATCTTTTTATTTTAATTTTAGAATAGGGTAGGGTATTCTTTTATTTTGGGGGGGCTTTGTTATTTTATTAGGGGGCTTAGAGTAGGTGTAATTAGTTTAAAATTGTTGTAATATTTTTCTAATGTTTGTAAATATTTTTTTATTTTTTGTAACTTAGTTCTTTTTTATTTTTTGTACTTTAGTTAGTTTATTTAATTGTATTTATTTGTAGGTATTTGTATGTAATTAATTTATGGATAGTGTAGTGTTAGGTTTAATTGTAGATAATTGTAGGTATTTTATTTAATTAATTTATTGATAGTGTAGTGTTAGGTTTAATTGTAACTTAGGTTAGGATTTATTTTACAGGTAATTTTGTAATTATTTTAACTAGGTAGCCATTAAATAGTTATTAACTATTTAATAGCTATTGTACCTGGTTAAAATAATTACAAAGTTGCCTGTAAAATAAATATTAATCCTAAAATAGCTACAATATAATTATAATTTATATTGTAGCTATATTAGGGTTTATTTTACAGGTAAGTATTTAGCTTTAAATAGGAATAATTTATTTAATAAGAGTTTATTTATTTCGTTAGATTTAAATTATATTTAACTTAGGGGGGTGTTAGGGTTAGGGTTAGACTTAGCTTTAGGGGTTAAAAAATTTATTAGAGTAGCGGTGAGGTCCGGTCGGCAGATTAGGGGTTAATACTTGAAGTTAGGTGTCGGTGATGTTAGGGAGGGCAGATTAGGGGTTAATACTATTTATTATAGGGTTATTGAGGTGGGAGTGAGGCGGATTAGGGGTTAATACATTTATTATAGTAGCGGTGAGGTCCGGTCGGCAGATTAGGGGTTAATAATTGTAGGTAGGTGGAGGCGACGTTGTGGGGGGCAGATTAGGGGTTAATAAATATAATATAGGGGTTGGCGGTGTTAGGGGCAGCAGATTATGGGTACATAGATATAATGTAGGTTGCAGCGGTGTACGTAGCGGCAGATTAGGGGTTAATAATAATATGCAGGGGTCAGCGATAGTGGGGGCGGCAGATTAGGGGCTAATAAGTGTAAGGTTAGGGGTGTTTAGACTCGGGGTACATGTTAGGGTGCTAGGTGCAGACATAGGAAGTGTTTCCCCATAGGAAACAATGGGGCTGCGTTAGGAGCTGAACGCTGCTTTTTTGCAGGTGTTTTTTTCAGCTCAAACTGCCCCATTGTTTTCTATGGGGGAATCGTGCACAAGCACGTTTTTGAAGCTGGCCGCGTCCGTAAGCACTGCTGGTATTGAGAGTTGCAGTGGCGGTAAATTATGCTCTACGCTCCCTTTTTGGAGCCTAACGCAGCCCTTCTGCAGGGAAAAAAAAGCCAGCGTTAGCTACGCGGGTCGTTACCGCCAAAACTCTAAATCTAGGCGATAATATGCTGAAAGTAAGAGTTAGCGCTATATGCATGGATCTGAAAAATAATAAATAAAATAATATATATAACACACCAATTTAGCTCTCAAAAGTGGGCTATTACTATATAGCTCCTATAAAGATGGCAATAATATGGGGGTAATATACTGGAATGGTGAATACTATGATTTACTACTAAAGGTTAGCCTTATGTTGTGCTAGCTGTCAGTGCTCCACAAAAAAGGGTAACAATAGGGCAAATATATAGCAAAAGAAGCTGCTGAATACAATCCAAATATTTAATAATATATACAGTATAATAACAATGTGATAAAATAAATAAATGAGTGACGTCTTCTTTAAACCACAGATAAAAAGGGTGGGGTTTGCGCAAATAAAAACTAAATATAAAAGCCTTATTAGCAACAAGAATAATCTGCAACCAGTAACAAGCCTAGTTTATAGCAACAAGTCTAATTTACAGCAGGTGGGTTAGGCTAGTCTAGTTTACAGCAAGTTAGGTTAGACTATAAAAACAAATAACTAAGTCTCTAGAGGTAAAACAACTGCGAGGTTAAATAAAAACAAATACCGAGTGTTCTAGCTGGTAGTTTAATCTCTGTGAACGCCTCAGATTCAGGGGTCAATAGAACTCCTTGTGACCTACTTACAGGGGGGTAAAAAGTACCTTCAAATGATCCCAATAATAGAGGTGTTTCCTCAAATGGGAGCAGGTTCTGTGGCAATCCTCCGCTTTGGTGCTCTGGCGCTTCTGATTGTGACCTGGATGCGGCGCTCTCTTAGAACCACATGACCCCTCTTACATCACTCGGGTCAGGAATAGGATTGCTAAATGCCGTGATCTGGTTTCAAAGTAGTGAGTAATGGAAGCAAATTCCTTGCAATGTGGTGACACTATGGCCTCTATTTATCAAGCCGTCGACTTTCTTGCATTCGACGGCACCAATACGCTCGCCTAAGATCGCTTAACATCGCCACCGTGGACCTGTTACGGTCGCCAAAATTATCAAGAAAGCTGGCAAAAAGCCGCGCACCAAGTACGGAGTGATGAAAAGCGGACTGTTGATAACTAACAGTCATCGATCTCACTGCTCTTCGGCTTATTTGCAGCTTTCTTGGTACTCTGTCACTAAGCACCCACACTATACTAAACTGTTTTACCCCCTATACCGCCGCCCCTGGACCCTGCTGCACCTAAATAAAGTTATTAACCCCTAAACCACCGCTCCCGGAGCCCACCGCCACCTACATTATATGTATTAACCCCTAAACCTCTGCTCCCGGACCCTGCCGCAACTAAATAAAATGTTTAACCCATAAACCGCCGCTCACGGACCCCGCCACCACCTACACTAAATTTATTAACCCCTAATCTCCCACCCCCAATGTAGCCGCCACTATATTAAATTTATTAACCCCTAAACCTAAGTCTAACCCTAACACCCCTAACTTAAATATAATTTAAATTAATCTAAATAAATATATTACTATCATTAACTAAATTATTCTTATTTAAAACTAAATACTTACCTGTAAAATAAACCCTAAGATAGTTACAATATAACTAATAGTTACATTGTAGCTATTTTAGGATTTATTTTTATTTTACAGGCAAGTTTGTATTTATTTTAACCAGGTACAATAGTTATTAAATAGTTATTAACTATTTAATAACTACCTAGTTAAAATAAATAGAAAAGTACCTGTAAAATAAAACCTAACCTAATTACACCTAACACTACACTATCATTAAAATAATTAAATAAATTATCTACAATTAAATAAAATTAAATACAAATAAAGAAAATTAACTAAAGTACAAAAAAACACACTAAATTACAGAAAATAAAAAACAGTTACAAGAATTTTAAACTAAATTACACCTAATCTAATCCCCCTAATAAAATAAAAAAGCCACCCAAAATAATAAAAAACCCTACCCTATACTAAATTACAAATAGCCCTTAAAAGGGCTTTTTGCGGGCATTGCCCCAAAGTAATCAGCTCTTTTACCTGTAAAAAAAAATACAACATTAAAACCCACTACCCACACACCCAACCCTACTCTAAAACCCACCCAAACTCCCCTTAAAAAAATCTAACACTACACCCTGGAAGATCACCCTACCTTGAGATGACTTCACCCAAACGGGCCTAAGTCCTCAACGAAGCCGGGCGAAGTCTTCATCCAACCGGGCAGAAGAGGTCCTCCAGACGGGCAGAAGTCTTCATCAAGACGGCATTTTCTATCGTCATCCATCCGACAAGGAACAGCTCCATCTTGAAGATATCCGATGTCGAGCATCCATCCAGACCGACGACTACCCAACAAATGAATATTCCTTTAAATGACGTCATCCAAGATGGCGTCCCTTGAATTCCGATTGGCTGATAGAATTCTATCAGCCAATCGGAATTAAGGTAGGAAAAATCCTAGGTAGGAAAAATCCTATTGGCTGATGCAATCAGCCAATAGGATTGAGCTCGCATTCTATTGGCTGATTGGAACAGCCAATAGAATGCGAGCTCAATCCTATTGGCTGATTGGATCAGCCAATATGATTGAACTTCAATCCTATTGGCTGATTGCATTAGCCAATAGGATTTTTTTCTACCTTAATTCCGATTGGCTGATAAAATTCTATCAGCCAATCGGAATTCAAGGGACGCCATCTTGGATGACGTCATTTAAAGGAATATTCATTTGTCGGGTAGTCGTCGGTCTGGATGGATGCTCCATGTTGGCTGTCTTCAAGATGGAGCTGCTCCTCGTCGAATGGATGAAGATAGAAGATGCCGTCTGGATGAAGACTTCTGCCTGTCTGGAGAACCTCTTCTGCCCGGTTGGATGAAGACTTTGCCCGGCTTCGTTGAGTACTTCAGCCCTGGTTGGGTGAAGACGTCTCAAGGTAGGGTGATCTTCAAGGAGTTAGTGTTAGGTTTTCTTAAGGGGGTTTGGGTGGGTTTTAGAGTAGGGTTGGGTGTGTGGGTGGTGGGTTTTAATGTTGGGGGGTATTGTAATTTTTTTTTACAGGTAAAAGAGCTGATTACTTTGGGGCAATGCCCCACAAAGGCCCTTTAAGGGCTATTTGTAATTTAGTATAGGGTAGGGATTTTTATTATTTTGAGTGGCTTTTTTATTTTATTAGGGAGATTACATTAGGTGTAATTAGTTTAAAATGCTTGTAATACTTTTATATTTTCTGTAATTTAGTGTTTGTTTTTTTTGTACTTTAGTTAATTTTATTTAATTGTATTTAATTTTATTTAATTGTAGTTAATTTATTTAATTATTTTAATGAAAGTTTAGTGTTAGGTATAATTGTAACTTATGTTAGGTTTTATTTTACAGGTACTTTTGTCTTTATTTTAACTATGAAGTTATTAAATAGTTAATAACTATTTAATAACTATTCTACCTAGTTAAAATAAATACAAACTTGCCTGTAAAATAAAAATAAATCCTAAACTAGCTACAATGTAACTATTAGTTATATTATAGCTATCTTATGGTTTATTTTATATTATTTAGTTAATTATAGTAATATTTATTTAGAGTTATTTAAATTATATTTAAGTTAGTGGGTGTTAGGTTTAGGGTTAGACTTAGGTTTAGGGGTAATATGTTTGTTATAGTGGCAACGGTGTAGGGGGGCAGATTAGGGGTTAATACATATAATGTAGGTGGCAGTGGGCTCCGGGAGCAGCAGTTTAGGGGTTAAATAATTTATTTAGTTGCGGCGGGGTCTGGGATCGGCAGGATAGGGGTTAATAAGTTTATGTAGGTGGTTTCGGTATAGGGGGCGGCAGATTAGGGGTCAATAGGTATAATATAGGTGGCGTGGGGTCCGGGAGCAGCGGATTAGGGGTTAATACAATTATTAGAGTTGCGGCGGGGGCCGGGAGCGGCGGTTTAGGGGTTAATAAGTTTATTGAGTTGTGGCGGGGTCTGGGAGCGGCAGTTTAGGGGTTAATAAGTATAAAGTAGGTGTCGGCGGTGTAGGGGGCCAGATTAGGGGTGTTTAGACTCAGGGTACATGTTAGGGTGTTAGGTGTAGACATTTACCATAGGAACCAATGGGATATCGGGCATCAGCGAACATGAGCTTTCGCTTCTGTCAGACTCCCATTGATTCCTATGGCATCCGCTGCCTCCAGGGCGGCGGATCGAAAACCAGGTACACTGGGAAAGAAAAGTAGCGAGCGTACCTGGTAGTTCTTTGATAATTTCCAAAACTAGTTCGGAACATCTGGAGTGATGTAACCATCGATCTGTGTCGGACTGAGTCCGGCGGATCATATGTTACGTCACTATATTCTACTTTTGCCGGTCTGTAGGGTTTGATAACTATGGGCAATCAGGCTCACCACAAATATGCTGCGGAATTCTAGCGTATTTGCGGTTGGCAGCTTGATAAATAGAGGCCTTTGTGTCACAAGGGGTTCAGACTTTGTATACTATATAAGCCCTTCAGACTTCTTACATACGATCTGTATCCCCTCTTTCCTTCTGTCAATGGGGGGTCTTAATGTGGTGGTTATAGATGGTGGTTCCAAGGCTTGGCAGTCACTCCAGGTGACTAGATGAAAAGTCTAAAAGGGGCAGTAATCTGTATTGAACAGATAAAGCGGACGTATATTAATACATCCAGATTTGGGCAAACCAACTCCCTCTGTTCCATGAAAGAACTCCTCAGGGTTAAAGTTATTAGTATGATTAGCAATGAAGCAAAGTAACAGGGTGACAAAGTGTCTAGGTCAACGCATTTCGCCCTCAGGCTTTATCAAGACATGTTTGTCTGTGTCACCTTGTTGGCTTTTTAACATCTACATCTCTCCTGATTGGATGTGGAATTTTTTCAAATTAAGGTGGTATTGGTAATCTCAGGCATGTACCTGTCATAAGGTGGAAATACTTGTTCTATCATTCTGATGAAAGTATTAGTCCATATTTAGTATAGGCTTTAAGTATGGAGATATTTAATATAAGCATAAAACTTTGTAAACATACATACCACTTAAAATAAATGCATATATATATATATATATATATATATATATATACATACAGGAAGTGCAGAATTATTAGGCAAGTTGTATTTTTGAGGATTCATTTTATTATTGAACAACAACCATGTTCTCAATGAACCCAAAAAACTCATTAATATCAAATCTGAATAGTTTTGGAAGTAGTTTTTAGTTTGTTTTTAGTTATAGCTATTTTAGGGGGATATCTGTGTGTGCAGGTGACTATTACTGTGCATAATTATTAGGCAACTTAACAAAAAACAAATATATACCCATTTCAATTATTTATTTTTACCAGTGAAACCAATATAACATCTCAACATTCACAAATATACATTTCTGACATTCAAAAACAAAACAAAAACAAATCAGTGACCAATATAGCCACCTTTCTTTGCAAGGACACTCAAAAGCCTGCCATCCATGGATTCTGTCAGTGTTTTGATCTGTTCACCATCAACATTGTGTGCAGCAGCAACCACAGCCTCCCAGACACTGTTCAGAGAGGTGTACTGTTTTCCCTCCTTGTAAATCTCACATTTGATGATGGACCACAGGTTCTCAATGGGGTTCAGATCAGGTGAACAAGGAGGCCATGTCATTAGATTTTCTTCTTTTATACCCTTTCTTGCCAGCCACGCTGGGGAGTACTTGGACGCATGAAAATCATGTTTTTCTTGAAGGATGCAGACTTCTTCCTGTACCACTGCTTGAAGAAGGTGTCTTCCAGAAACTGGCAGTAGGACTGGGAGTTGAGCTTGACTCCATCCTCAACCCGAAAAGGCCACCTCCACCTTGCTGGCGTCTGAGTTGGACTGGAGCTCTCTGCCCTTTACCAATCCAGCCACGGGCACCTTGTGCTTTTGGGCACTCCAGTGATGTTGCAGCTCTGAAATATGGCCAAACTGGTGGCAAGTGGCATCTTGGCAGCTGCACGCTTGACTTTTCTCAGTTCATGAGCAGTTATTTTGCACCTTGGTTTTTCCACACGCTTCTTGCAACCCTGTTGACTATTTTGAATGAAACGCTTGATTGTTTGATGATCACGCTTGAGAAGCTTTGCAATTTTAAGAGTGCTGCATCCCTCTGCAAGATATCTCACTATTTTTGACTTTTCTGAGCCTGTCAAGTCCTTCTTTTGACCCATTTTGCCAAAGGAAAGGAAGTTGCCTAATAATTATGCACACCTGATATAGGGTGTTGATGTCATTAGACCACACCCCTTCTCATTACAGAGATGCACATCACCTAATATGCTTAATTGGTAGTAGGCTTTCGAGCCTATACAGCTTGGAGTAAGACAACATGCATAAAGAGGATGATGTGGTCAAAATACTCATTTGCCTAATAATTCTGCACTCCCTGTATATATGCACCAGACCTATCTTCTTCCTTGCTAACCCGTGTCACTAACTGTCTTTCTCATATCTCATCTTGGATGTCCTCTCACTACCTTAAGCTAAAATCTCTTCAAAACTGAGCTCCTTATTTTCCCCCTTCTTCAAAAATCACCACCCCCAACGTCTCTATAACTGTCGATAACTACATCATTACCCATACCCCACATGCTCAATGTCTTGGGGGTCACACTTGACTCAAATTTTTCTTTCACCCCTCACATTCAATCCTTGGCTAAACCCTGACACTTTCAGCTTATAAAACATCTCTAAAATTAGGCATTTCCTTTCACAAGACACAACTAAGATTCTATTCCAATCTCTCATTCTTTCCCACCTCGATTATCGCAACTCCATCCTCTCTGGTTTTCCTAGATGCTGCCTAGCTCCTTTACAATCCATAATGAATTCCTCTGCCAGGCTCATCTTCATTACATGTCACTCTTCATCTGCTGCACCTCTTTGCCAATCCCTTCACTGGCTTCCTCTTGCCTCCAGGCTTAAACACAAATTTCTCATTGTGACATACAAAGCCCTCAACTGCACTGCTCCCCATTACATCTCAGACCTTGTCTGCAGATACTCTCCCTCCCGATTCCTTCGTTCTTCCCAAGATTTCCTACTCTTCTCCTCTCTTTTTACCTCCTCACATTCCCGTTTACAAGACTTCTGCAGACTGGCTCCCATCTTGTGAAACTCTCTGTCTCACTCCACAATACTCTCCCCTAGTTTTGAAAGCTTCAAGCGCTCCCTTAAGACTGTACTTTTCAGGGATGCATACAACGTACACTAACCCTTCCTAACTCCACTGCTATCCCTTTGAACCCCTTAGCATGTAAACCTATGAGCCCAGCTGTTTGTAGATCACCCGCATTAGAGCCGATTACAACAGCGCAACTCTTGGCAGGGACCTCTACCCATTTGACCCCCTTTAAATGTTACCTTGTATACCGCCTATGTTTATAATGCTGCAAAATCTGTTGGTGCTCTACAAATACCTGATAATAATAATATATGAAATGAAAAAAGGAAATACAAATTAGGGATGCAGGAAGTATAGACATTATAAATAAGGTCATCTGCACTTTGTATACTTGTACACAGTATTAAGTAATTGGAAAGATTCAGCTTATATTGGTCTTTTTCAGTACCAATAGCTACCTTATTTAAATCATGGATGTGGCTAAGATTATGTGTTTTACTAGTAAAGTATAGTATAAATAGTTAAGGAACAAGTAGGGCTATAAGAAAGGGGAGACATCTAGATCTGAATTAAGTCCTTGTAACAATTCAGACATAAACATTTCAATATTGTTGTCTTGATATACATGAATAGCTGAAGTCATGCAGTAAATAAATATGTTATCCCAATTTGCACATATAAATAATGACTTGTATATATATGTATAACATATCGGGATGTTAATATAGTTATGGATAGCCAAGCATATAGGTCTGTAAATATGATTGGCTATCTGGTAACTTAAGATACAGATATGTAAAACAGTATGAAATAGGTAAATATTGGTTAAACAAATAATGCTAAATCGTATGTAATTCAAATAGGTAAATGTTACAGGACAATGAAGCAAATGGAAACGCTTACCAAGCGTAGATAAAGGATATGTAGAAATGTTGAAGTTTGTTTTAGTAATAAGCAGATACTTGCAGAGCTGGTTTAAGCAGCGGTAGCGGCAGAGAGGAAGTCAGTAGCGTGGCGTGAGCGGAGGAACACAACGGCCGTCGGTGACGTCACCCGCCTGTCAGCTGAGATCTCCGAAGCTTGTACAGAAGAGCCGGGAGAAAGGAGAGTCGGATTAGGATGCAGCAGGGGAGAAGCTTCAAGACACTGACAGATTCAGTATACACGGAGTCCTGGAGGCAGAAACTGAGTGGCTAGTACTTAGAGTTAGATCATCAATACCAAGCAAGGAAAAGATGCAGAGGTGTGCCTTATAAAGCATAATGAGATTGAGAGAGAGGCTACAGATGTTAACCCTATAGTGCAGAGAAAGGATGTTGCAGAGGGCCCCCTTAAAATGAACCACTCCGAGGTTCAAGGATGAGGCCGGTCCGGATTCCGACGATGGAACAGTGACACCAACCTTGGTGCAGACAGGTTAACAGCTGGCTCCCAAGAGTCATCATCAGACGAGTAACCCTTCCAATGAATCAGGTATTGTAACCTGCCAGATACTATCCTAGAATCCAATATCTTCGCAACCTCAAACTCACAGTCCGGGACGATGGGTATCTGAGGGTAAGAACCTGATGAACTTTTCCTAAGTTCTTTATAAGGTTTGAGTAAGGTAACATGGAAGGTGGGATGTATTCTATATTTATCAGGTACGTCCAAAGTGACAGCATTGGAATTTATAATCCTTTTAATTGGGAACGGACCGATGTAATACCTGTTCAGCTTCTTAGTCGGTGTACTGATACGAAGATTCTTTGTTGACAACCATACAAGATCTCCAATCATATAATTAGGCGCTGGTCCTCTTCTGAGGTCGTAGTATACATTTTGTCTGTCTTGGGCTACCTTGATGTTGTCAGCAAGAATGGAGAAAGTTTCTGAAATGCTGTTAGTGGTGTCGTTGACGACAGGGCATTGACTGTCATGTTGAGGGTTAACATGAAATATTGGGTGAAACCCATAATTCGCAAAGAACGGGGTGGTCTTGATCGTGGAATGATAGGCATTGTTGTGAGCGAATTCTGCCAGAGGTAACAGAGATGACCAGTTATCTTGATTTTGTGTTATGAAGCATCTGAGATATTCTTCCAACCACTGGTTCGTCCTCTCTGTCTGACCATTCGTTTGGGGATGGTAAGCAGTACTCAAACGTTGTTCGATATTTATTGAGATACAGAGCTCATTCCACATTTGAGACGTAAACTGGGTACCCCTATCCATGGTAATGGAAAGAGGTAACCCATGTAATTTGATGACATTGTTGATCAATAATGTTGCAGTTTCCAAAGATGTTGGAGGTTTGTGAAAGGGAATAAAATGTGCTAATTTCGTGAATAAATCAACGACTACCAGAATAGTGTTATAGCCAGTTGATTTAGGTAGTTCCACTATAAAATCAGCAGCTATGTGAGTCCAAGGTTTATCAGGTATGGGTAATGACAATAGATAACCTACCGGCTTGTTTCTTCCAATTTTACAAGTAGTGCAAATCTCACAAGATTGTACATACTTTTGTATATCAGTGATCATATGTGGCCACCAATAATACCTCTTAGTTAATTCAAGGGTCTTTTGTATTCCTGGATTACCTGTGAGGCATGACTCATGCATAGACTTGAGAATGTTCGGTCTCAATGAAGGTGGTACATACAAATTGTTCCCCTTATAGTACGTTCCATCAGTGCCTTTGGTTAGCAGTGATTTTGGTAAGGTATTATCACTGTTTTGTTCCTTTTGGAATTGAAAATCCTCGTTAAAGGCAATACCTAGAGTTTCTTGGAAACAATGTTCAGGTATTATGGTACCATAATGAGTCGGTAGTTTAGGTTTTTCGGGGAGTCTTGAGAGAATGTCAGCTTTGGTGTTCTTTGATGCGGGTCTGTAGGTTATGTTATATGAAAAACTTGAAAAGAAAAGACTCCACCTGACTTGTCTGGAAGTTCGAGTTCGGTGAGTCTTAAGGTATTGGAGGTTTCTATGGTCTGTATATATTTGTATGGGTAAGTCAGTACCCTCTAATAGGTGTCTCCAATGTTCCAGAGCTGACTTCATTGCAAGCAGTTCCTTCTCCCCTACATGATAATTGAGCTCTGAAGCTGTTAAGACTCTGGAGAAAAATGCTATAGGATGAATAGGTTCTTGGGGTGATGGTCTTTGTGAGAGTATGGCACCGATGGCATAGTGTGATGCGTCAACTTCTAAAATGTATTGAAGATTGGATTTGGGAAAAGACAATATAGGTGCAGTAGTGAAACATCTTTTTAAGTATTGGAACACCTCGTTTGTTGAGTGTGTCCAAGTGAAAGAAGTGTTGTTTTTCATCAATTCAGTTAGAGGCTTTGCTATGCGTGCAAAATCTCTTATGAATTTCCGGTAAAAGTTGGAAAAACCGAGAAACCTCTGAACATCTTTCTTTGATTTAGGATTCGGCCAATCCTGAATAGCAGAGACCTTATCATTTTGCATGGATATGCCTTGTGGAGTTATGTGGTAACCCAAGAATGTGATATCCTGTGAATGAAAAATACATTTTTCTATTTTCACATACAATTGATGTGCTTGTAACCTGGAAAGTACTGTTCGAACTTGTCTGACATGGTCTTCCATATTGGATGAATATATCAATATATCATCTAGATATATGACCATAGAGGTATCAAGTAAATCTCGGAATATGTCCTTAATATATCTTTGAAAGGTGGCAGGGGCGTTACAAAGCCCAAAAGGCATCACCGTATATTCATACAGCCCATATTGGGTTCTGAATGCGGTGAGCCATTCATCACCAGGTCTAATTCTGATAAGGTTATACGCCCCCCTTAGGTCAAGTTTTGTAAATATTGTTGCACCTCTAAGCCTTTCGATTAATTCAGGGATCAAGGGAAGGGGGTAGCGATTCGTTATGGTTCTTTTATTTAATTCCCTATAATCCACAATCGGTCGTAAGGAATGGTCTTTGTTCCTAACGAAAAAGATACCTGCCCCAGCTGGAGAGGTTGAAGGTCTTATAAAGCCTTTGCGCAGGTTATCATTGATGTATGTTTTTAAATGTGACAATTCTGATTCAGATAGCGGGAATATGTGCCCATAAGGTATGTCAGAACCAGGAATTAAGTCAATTGGGCAATCATATGGCCGATGAGGTGGAAGAGATTCAGCCTCTTTTTTACAAAAGACTAATTCAAAATCTGTGTACTGTTTTGGAATTTTGGTTTCAGTGAGTGCAAGCAATGGTATATGTGGAATACATGTGTACTTACAGTAACTGGATGTAAAATGTATGTTATTAGAATCCCAGAATATCGTAGGTTGATGGAGTCTAAGCCATTTTAGCCCTAAGACTAGGGGAAATATGGGAGAGGACAACACATCAAATGTGATAAATTCATGATGGTTATTTTGTGATGAAACCTTTATGGGGATAGTTTGATGTGTTATAGGTCCAGATTCTAATGGTTTACCATCAATGAGACGCACTAATACTGGCTTTTGCTTTTTAACAAGTGGAATTTTATTTAACAATACAAGTGCTGAATCAATATAACAAGAATATGCCCCAGAATCTATGACAGCTTCAGAGCAGAGGCGGTGGTGGTCCCACTGTAAAGAGAGAGGAATGAGACAGTTTGTTACCTGAGTATTAGTAAATTTCAAAGTTAACTCAGTGTCTGTTTCCTTACCCCTTTTAGCTCTTTTGAGTATTGGGCAAGTAGAGACATCATGGTCATTTGAAGCGCAATACAGACATAGATGATTAAGTCTACGTCTGATCTTTTCCTCAGGGGTCAAAGGTCCTTTTGATGGCCCCTATGTCCATAGGCTCCTCTGCTCCCTTTGCACTCTGAGTTGTTGTTCTTGCGTCATGATATCTGATGTTAGTGTCATGGGAAACTTTTTCCTGTTTTCTCTCTCTGATTCTGTGATCTATCTTAATACTCAGTTGCATTAAAGCTTCTAAGTCATCAGGCAAATCCAGTCTGGCGAACTCATCTTTGATAGGTTCAGATAAACCTAATCTGAATTGACTCTTTAAGGAAACCTGATTCCAACCAGAGTCCAATTGCCAGATTTTGAACTTGGAGATATAATCCTCCACAGCCCTCTTATTTTGTCTTAAACTTCTAAGTTTATGTTCAGCAGTACTTTGCCTGTGGGGATCTTCATAAAGGGAAGAAAGTGAGCTAAGGAAATTTTCCAAAGAGTTAATTACAGGGCTGTTTTGCTCATAAAAAGAATCAGCCCAAGCACGAGGTTCCCCTCTTAAGTATGATATCATTGTTAAAACCTTGATCTTATCATTAGGGAAGGTTTTAGGTTTTAGAGAAAAAAATAAAG
This sequence comes from Bombina bombina, assembly GCF_027579735.1. Taxonomy (NCBI): domain Eukaryota; kingdom Metazoa; phylum Chordata; class Amphibia; order Anura; family Bombinatoridae; genus Bombina; species Bombina bombina. The sequence goes on along the minus strand of NC_069501.1, from coordinate 883,358,688 downwards.
TGCATGCATTTATAAATTGTCTGAATTGCTTCCTGTCTCCACTGAATTTGTCAGGTGGACTAACAGGTGGTTCTGGATGAGACTCAGTGTTTTGTGGTGCAGGAGTCAGGCCTTCTTTGATTATATTTTTTAAGGTCTGATTTTCTACCTGTAGATCTCTGAGGCCTTGATTTAGCTGATCTACCTTTTGGCCTAATGTAACCACATAATTGGAGAGCTCCACAGGGTTCATCACACCTTTTTTGTTGGGCTTGGTATTCTGTAACAATTCAGACATAAGCATTTCAATATTGTTGTCTTGATATACATGAATACCTGAAGTCATGCAGTAAATAAATATGTTATCCCAATTTGCACATATAAATAATGACTTGTATATATATGTATAACATATCGGGATGTTAATATAGTTATGGATAGCCAAGCATATAGGTCTGTAAATATGATTGGCTATCTGGTAACTTAAGATACAGATATGTAAAAAAAAATGAAATAGGTAAATATTGGTTAAACGAATAATGCTAAATCGTATGTAATTCAAATAGGTAAATGTTACAGGACAATGAAGCAAATGGAAACGCTTACCAAGCGTAGATAAAGGATATGTAGAAATGTTGAAGTTTGTTTTAGTAATAAGCAGATACTTGCAGAGCTGGTTTAAGCAGCGGTAGCGGCAGAGAGGAAGTCAGTAGCGTGGCGTGAGCGGAGGAACACAACGGCCGTCGGTGATGTCACCCGCCTGTCAGCTGAGATCTCCGAAGCTTGTACAGAAGAGCCGGGAGAAAGGAGAGTCGGATTAGGATGCAGCAGGGGAGAAGTTTCAAGACACTGACAGATTCAGTATACACGGAGTCCTGGAGGCAGAAACTGAGTGGCTAGTACTTACCAAGCAAGGAAAAGATGCAGAGGTGTGCCTTATAAAGCATAATGAGATTGAGAGAGAGGCTACAGACGTTAACCCTATAGTGCAGAGAAAGGATGTTACAGTCCTACTGGCATAGCGTATTCATGTTGTAGATAATTTGAGCATTTAATTTAAAAAGTTTCTGTTTTATGTTGCCTCCTCTCCTGTTTGGTTTAACCTTCATTATGCCCAAAAATTTGAAATGTTTGAGATTGTTATTGTGAGTTTCCCTAATTTGTGAATATAGGTGTGTGTCCCCTGTCAATGCATGAGAGGTGTTCCCTGATCCTTTCTAAGAGGGTTCTGGTCATTTGCCCTATGTAGTACTTTTTACATAAGCATTCAATGATGTATATGACACCTTTGTCTTGGCATTTTATACTGTCTTTTATCTTTAGTTTGAAGGTATTTACCTCTACTTCTTTAAGTTTGTTACTGTACTTGCATGATCGACAGCCAAAGCATTTATTGGATGATGAATCATCATCCTATAGAATTAGAGCTGCTTAAATCCTATTGGCTGATTTTAACAGCCATTAAGATTTTAGCAGCTCTAATTCCTATTGGCTGATTCAAAATTTTGCAGCCAATAGGAATGCAAAGGACGCCATCTTGGATCACGTACCTTGCATTGAAGATTCAGTATACGGCAGCGACTGTATGAAGAGGATTCTCAGAGCCGGATGTCTTCAGGATGGACCCGCTCCGTGCCACCAGGATCAAGATAGAAGATGCCGCCTGGATGAAGATTGAAGAGGCCGCCTGGATGAAAATTTCTTGCCGCTTGGATGAGGACTTCGCCGCCGGGATGAAGATTGAAGGGGCTGCCTTGATGAAGATCGTTCACGCTGGACTTCAAAAACTGTAAGTGGATCTTCAAGGGATGCCCATCCAAATGCCCTTTTTAGGGCAATGGGCAGCTTAGGTTTTTGTTAGAGTTTGTTTTTTATTTTGGGGGGTTGGTTGGGTGGTGGGTTTTACTGTTGGGGGGTCTTTGTATTTTTTTTACAGGTAAAAGAGGTTAAGGGCTATTGGTAGTTTATTGTAGGGTAGTTTTTTTTTATTTTGGGTGGGCTTTTTTATTTTGATATGGCTATTAGATTAGGCGTAATTCTTTTTTATTTATGATAATTTCGCTTGTTATTTTTCATACTTTATTGTTTGTTATTTTTTGTAATTTAGTCTTTTTATTTTTTGTAATTAGATAGTTTGTAATTTTTAGAGTAGTGTTAGGATTTTTTTAATGTGTAGTTTAGTTTAATTTAATTGGTAGTTAATTTAATTTTAGTTTAATAATTATATTAGTTTAATTGTTAGTTTAAACTTAGTTTTTTTTAATTTTGACAGGTAAGTTTTAATTTAATTTAAGATAGGGAAATTGTAATTTTAATCTAAAGTTAGGGGGGCGTTAGGTTTAGGGGTTACTAGTTTAATTTAGTTTATTGTGATGTGGGGGCTTTCGGTTTAGGGGTTAATAGTGTACTTTAGTATATATTGTTGTGAGGGACTTGTGGTTTAGGGGTTAATAGGTTTATTGAAAAAATAAGTCCAGAAAGCTCCCATTAGAAAGTATATAAAAGTCCAAACTTTATTTAGATCCAAAAGGTAAAAGCAAATAGAGGTAACATCAAGGATAGGTGGAAAGACAAATACGTCTTACATGTTTCGGCCAAAAGCAGCCGTAATCATAGACATAAATTCGTACAGGTGTCACCCTCATTTACAGAGGTAAAATGTTCCTTATTGGTTAAAACATAACACACCCTTCCCCTTCCCTCCCTTGCAAGAAAACAAATTAACCATTTAAGCAATGCAAACATATTTTCATCATATAAATACAAAGTGAATTAGGATTTAGCTTAAACCAAATTTATAAATATACATTAAAAAACAAGTCAATGGATTTCAGTTCTTAAAATAGACAAACATCAGAGCAGAGAATTACTTATTACTCAAATATATATAGCAATAAATTACATAGATAATGTCAAACAAAGGTGCAGCTCAACTTTGCTGCTTTACATATTTCCTCTTACTAATGATTTTGACTTCTAGCAAAAAATATCACACTCATTGAGTAACTATATTCTTATAGCTCTTGAATCAATAAATTTATTTATTAATTTTATTTAGTTTATTTTATTTTATTTTATTTTATTTAATTTTTGTCTTCCATCCATGACTTAGACTTGGTCCCTTGTAAGAGAATTGATTTACAAACGATCAGCAATCACACCATCAACAGCTGGGAGCTAGCGCAAAAACACCTATTCCCAAAAGTTAATAATGTAATTTTCCGAATTAAACCCATAAGGAGTTAAGGTGCACATCTTATTAATCCAATAGACTTCTTGTCTGGCAAGAATTGACCATTTATCTCCCCCCCTCGGGGGTCTACTTATGGATTCTATTGCATTCCATTCAAAGGTGCGCACATCACCCCCATGTACAAAAATGAAGTGTCTGGCCAGTTCTGAGCATTCAATTTTATTTTTGATATATCCCAAATGTTCTCGTATCCTAGTACGGACGTCACGGCTAGTCATGCCAATATATTGTAATTTATGGCATGTACATCCTATCAAATAAACCACAAAGGTGGTTGAACAATTGACACATCCCTTGGTATTAAAGTTATCATTGGTAACATAGGAGGTAAAGCTAGGTCCTACTTTAATGACATCACAGGCTTTACAATTCTTCCCACATCTGTAGGTTCCATTATGCCTTAGCCAAGAACTCTGATTTTGGGGGGCCCGAAGTTCACTGGGGGAAACCATATTTCCCAAGGATAAATTCCTCCTATACACAAACCTGCAACCCTCACTAACAACATCTTTCAAAAGATCATCTCCATATAAAATGGGAAGATACTTTTTAATGATGTTGCAGATCTGATAGTATTGCATGGAATATTTAGTAATAAACAAAGGTTTATTATCATTCTGATTCTCAGACTGTCTGTTAGAACCTCTGTATTTTAAGAGACTGGCTCTATCGATTTTGATAGTATCCTCCATGGCATCATTGATGACTTGGGCCGAATATCCTCTATTCTCAAGTCTTTTACTTAATGCCTGGGACTCGGAATAAAAAGTAGCATCATTTGAACTAATCCTAGTTCTTAGGAACTGGCCCTTAGCGATCCCCCTAAACACATGCCTTGGATGTGAGCTTGAGGAATGCAATATAGAATTGCCTGCAATGGGTTTGCGATAGATATTTGTTTCTATCCTCTTAGTGCACATGTTGAAACTCAGTTCCACATCCAAGAAGTGTATGGTGTCAGGCCGCCACTCATAGGTAAATTGGATATCGGGAATACAAGAATTTAGATATCCTACAAAATCTCTGGCTTCCAGTTCAGAGAAGGTGCCAATGAAGATCAGGTCATCAATAAATCTCTTGTAGTACAGTATCCTCGCTGAGTGGGGGTTCACGTGTCCTAGCAGATACTTATATTCCATCCAGCCCATAAATAAGTTCGCATATGAGGGGGCGAATTTCGCCCCCATGGCTGTGCCTTTTAGCTGGACATAGTGGACCCCCTCAAAGCGAAAATAATTGTGCTCAAGAATAAATTTAGTAGCCAGGACAATAAACTCTTTGGTTTTGTTAGAATATTCAGTTAACAAATCTAGAAAAAACTTTAAAGCCTCTAAACCCAATGAATGTGGTATTGACGTATACAGCGCTATGACATCAACTGTCAGCCATGTCATACCTTCCACCACCTGCACAGTATCCACAAGGTTGAGTATGTGGGTAGTATCTCTTAAAAAACTGGGAAGTGACATAACCAGCGGCTGCAGGATACAGTCTATCCACTCTGATAGATGTTCAAACAATGACCCAATTCCAGCAACAATAGGTCGTCCCTTAACTTGCTCCAAACTCTTGTGGATCTTGGGCAGGTGGTGGAATATAGGTACCACAGGATTAGGGACAAACAAAAACTCAAATGTACTTTGATCAATAATGCCCAGATACAGAGCATCATCAAGGATTGATTTCAATCTATTCTGGTACAATCTAGTAGGATTACTTCTGAGTGCTTTATATGAGGCGACATCACTCAACTGACGTATGGCTTCATTTACATACATGTCCCTGTCCATTACCACAATATTGCCGCCCTTATCGGCCTGTTTGACCACTATTGACAAGTTATTTTGTAGAGATACAATCGCCTCTCTTTCTTGTCTACTTAGATTTGAGTGATCCACAGTTGTGGTTTTGTCTAGGGCATGTAATTCTTCAATTACTCGTTTGTGAAAGCTCTCCAAAGCTCTCCCCCTAGATTGCACAAGATAGAATTTAGACTTATTTTTAAACCTAGGGGTTTGTGTGTATGCTGTATCTGGATCAGTGAATTGTTCTTTTTCCAGAGATTGTAAAGTTGTCAAATCACACATCTCTTTAAAATTCAAAAGTGAAAGTTTAGTGTCAACCTGTTCAAAATTTTGAGTATCCTCTCTAGGTGCTCCCTCATTTGTAAAGTGTCTACGCAAAGTTAGATTGCGCACAAATTTGTTTAAGTCTAGGATAGTTTGGAAAATATCAAATTTTTTAGTTGGACAAAACCCTAGACCAAAGTTTAACACTTTAATTTCAGTTGCACTTAGATTGTAATGAGAGATATTAATAACCAAGTCATTTTTTATTTCTTGGTTGCTCCTCTGAGAGTGTATCTGTTTGCCCCTCTTATCTTGTTGGCTACTCCTGTCCCCCCTCCTCCCTTTGTTTTTAGAGCTGACCGAAAAACCTGGTTACTAGATTTCGTTACATTAAATGTGTCATTTCCTACAGATACTGATGAGCCACTTGCTACATTATTCGCTATACTAGTATTCTTAGGAATCGCTCCTGGGTATACAGTTTGATCGTTACCAATATGTGAGCCCTTACTTTGGTCATTGCTACACGCAGATTTAGCTTGGTTATACTGAGTTAGTGGTACATGTGCGGATGCATTATTAGCTGTTGCATTCTGACCTGCATTAGTTTGAATACTATCTTCATTCCTAGTAATTGATACACTTTCATTTTCAGAGTTAGAACCCTCATCGTAGGAGGTAGAGAAGTTAGAGAGGAAATCATCATCTGTACTTTCATGATCATTTTTGAAGGTCACCCTTCTTCCTCTATTCTTCCTTCTCCTCCTCCTACGATTACTCTCAGTAGTATTAGATATCATATTTTTACCATCCCCATCCTCATTATCTTGAATAAACCAAGATGGCCTGCGTCTGTGTAATTTCTGCCATATAAAGACTTGACCAGTAGAGTAGTCTTTCTGATCTCTAAGAAATTTTACATGTTTGATTTGTATGATATATTTCTTAAGGGTTTCTATAGCATCTTGTAACATTTTATCAAATTCACCATAACCTTCATTTAACTGGTGCTTATTAAGTTCAACCTGTAAGGAAATAATATCATTTCTAATAGCATGCAGTTGTTCAGTTTTGTATTTTATAAGCATTAACATGAGGCGTATGGAGCATTCAGACAGGATGCTATTCCACTCTTTTATGAATTCAGAGTCAGATACTTCGAATGTGGGGAACTTTTTTACCCTTAGTCCACGAGGGATCATGTTTTGAGACACATATTTATTCATTTTCCAAGTGTCTAATTTAAGCCTTAGTTCTTTAGTAGGTAATTGCTCCATATTAAAAAATAAATCACTCAGTTTGGTATTTGCAATGTCCAATGTAAAAAAATCCTCTAGTTCCAGACCAGCTAAATCCAAATCATTTACTTCTGCAAGCGAAAAATAGTTCATTTGTTCCCTTGGTACCTCCATAGCTATTAAAATATATACTGGTATAGTTTAGTTAGAGTTCAATTGATCAGCCTAAGCACAATTCAAAGTCCGTACTGGAGTAAGGAGAAAAGTTCCATAGAAAAGTAGTACAAACGTACAAAGAATCTCCAGAAAACAGAAATTGGTGCCGGTTATGAAAACAATATTGTATGCATAAATAGTATAAGCAAGCCCTGGGGAGTAAATAACATATATTGTGGAGGGTATCGTAGCGATAAAAAACACTGTATCTTTATGCTGACAACCAACGGAGTTCGTTACTTACAGGAATGTAGGCATACCCGCTCGACGGGGAACCAAAAGCATTCAGCCGGTCCTGTTCCAGGTAGTAATAGCCAGGTTACTCCTTGACCGGTAAGCTGATTCAGCGTTCAGTGCCTTCTCCCTCCTCGAGACTACACGACCCGGCGTGCCGGCACTCACTGATGATGTAATCCAATGTCAGATGTGAACAGCGATCCCAGCTACATTGCCATCCTCCTCATGATACTACACCCAGGGCGCATACAACATTTTACCTCTGTAAATGAGGGTGACACCTGTACGAATTTATGTCTATGATTACGGCTGCTTTTGGCCGAAACATGTAAGATGTATTTGTCTTTCCACCTATCCTTGATGTTACCTCTATTTGCTTTTACCTTTTGGATCTAAATAAAGTTTGGACTTTTATATACTTTCTAATGGGAGCTTTCTGGACTTATTTTTTCTATATATTGAGAAGGGTAAGGAGCCCTTCTGTCTAATAGTGCCCTGCAGCCGTGAGTTGTTGTATGCGCCCTGGGTGTAGTATCATGAGGAGGATGGCAATGTAGCTGGGATCGCTGTTCACATCTGACATTGGATTACGTCATCAGTGAGTGCCGGCACGCCGGGTCATGTAGTCTCGAGGAGGGAGAAGGCACTGAACGCTGAATCGGCTTACCGGTCAAGGAGTAACCTGGCTATTACTACCTGGAACAGGACCGGGTGAATGCTTTTGGTTCCCCGTCGAGCGGGTATGCCTACATTCCTGTAAGTAACGAACTCTGTTGGTTGTCAGCATAAAGATACAGTGTTTTTTATCGCTATGATACCCTCCACAATATATGTTATTTACTCCCCAGGGCTTGCTTATACTATTTATGCATACAATATTGTTTTCATAACCGGCACCAATTTCTGTTTTCTGGAGATTCTTTGTACGTTTGTACTACTTTTCTATGGAACTTTTCTCCTTACTCCAGTACGGACTTTGAATTGTGCTTAGGCTGATCAATTGAACTCTAACTAAACTATACCAGTATATATTTTAATAGCTATGGAGGTACCAAGGGAACAAATGAACTATTTTTCGCTTGCAGAAGTAAATGATTTGGATTTAGCTGGTCTGGAACTAGAGGATTTTTTTACATTGGACATTGCAAATACCAAACTGAGTGATTTATTTTTTAATATGGAGCAATTACCTACTAAAGAACTAAGGCTTAAATTAGACACTTGGATAATGAATAAATATGTGTCTCAAAACATGATCCCTCATGGACTAAGGGTAAAAAAGTTCCCCACATTCGAAGTATCTGACTCTGAATTCATAAAAGAGTGGAATAGCATCCTGTCTGAATGCTCCATACGCCTCATGTTAATGCTTATAAAATACAAAACTGAACAACTGCATGCTATTAGAAATGATATTATTTCCTTACAGGTTGAACTTAATAAGCACCAGTTAAATGAAGGTTATGGTGAATTTGATAAAATGTTACAAGATGCTATAGAAACCCTTAAGAAAGATATCATACAAATCAAACATGTAAAATTTCTTAGAGATCAGAATGACTACTCTACTGGTCAAGTCTTTATATGGCAGAAATTACACAGACGCAGGCCATCTTGGTTTATTCAAGATAATGAGGATGGGGATGGTAAAAATATGATATCTAATACTACTGAGAGTAATCGTAGGAGGAGGAGAAGGAAGAATAGAGGAAGAAGGGTGACCTTCAAAAATGATCATGAAAGTACAGATGATGATTCCCTCTCTAACTTCTCTACCTCCTACGATGAGGGTTCTAACTCTGAAAATGAAAGTGTATCAATTACTAGGAATGAAGATAGTATTCAAACTAATGCAGGTCAGAATGCAACAGCTAATAATGCATCCTCACATGTACCACTAACTCAGTATAACCAAGCTAAATCTGCGTGTAGCAATGACCAAAGTAAGGGCTCACATATTGGTAACGATCAAACTGTATACCCAGGAGCGATTCCTAAGAATACTAGTATAGCGAATAATGTAGCAAGTGGCTCATCAGTATCTGTAGGAAATGACACATTTAATGTAACGAAATCTAGTAACCAGGTTTTTCGGTCAGCTCTAAAAACAAAGGGAGGAGGGGGGACAGGAGTAGCCAACAAGATAAGAGGGGCAAACAGATACACTCTCAGAGGAGCAACCAAGAAATAAAAAATGACTTGGTTATTAATATCTCTCATTACAATCTAAGTGCAACTGAAATTAAAGTGTTAAACTTTGGTCTAGGGTTTTGTCCAACTAAAAAATTTGATATTTTCCAAACTATCCTAGACTTAAACAAATAGTAGACACTTTACAAATGAGGGAGCACCTAGAGAGGATACTCAAAATTTTGAACAGGTTGACACTAAACTTTCACTTTTGAATTTTAAAGAGATGTGTGATTTGACAACTTTACAATCTCTGGAAAAAGAACAATTCACTGATCCAGATACAGCATACACACAAACCCCTAGGTTTAAAAATAAGTCTAAATTCTATCCTGTGCAATCTAGGGGGAGAGCTTTGGAGAGCTTTCACAAACGAGTAATTGAAGAATTACATGCCCTAGACAAAACCACAACTGTGGATCACTCAAATCTAAGTAGACAAGAAAGAGAGGCGATTGTATCTCTACAAAATAACTTGTCAATAGTGGTCAAGCAGGCCGATAAGGGCGGCAATATTGTGGTAATGGACAGGGACATGTATGTAAATGAAGCCATACGTCAGTTGAGTGATGTCGCCTCATATAAAGCACTCAGAAGTAATCCTACTAGATTGTACCAGAATAGATTGAAATCAATCCTTGATGATGCTCTGTATCTGGGCATTATTGATCAAAGTACATTTGAGTTTTTGTTTGTCCTTAATCCTGTGGTACCTATATTCCACCACCTGCCCAAGATCCACAAGAGTTTGGAGCAAGTTAAGGGACGACCTATTGTTGCTGGAATTGGGTCATTGTTTGAACATCTATCAGAGTGGATAGACTGTATCCTGCAGCCGCTGGTTATGTCACTTCCCAGTTTTTTAAGAGATACTACCCACATACTCAACCTTGTGGATACTGTGCAGGTGGTGGAAGGTATGACATGGCTGACAGTTGATGTCATAGCGCTGTATAAGTCAATACCACATTCATTGGGTTTAGAGGCTTTAAAGTTTTTTCTAGATTTGTTAACTGAATATTCTAACAAAACCAAAGAGTTTATTGTCCTGGCTACTAAATTTATTCTTGAGCACAATTATTTTCGCTTTGAGGGGGTCCACTATGTCCAGCTAAAAGGCACAGCCATGGGGGCGAAATTCGCCCCCTCATATGCGAACTTATTTATGGGCTGGATGGAATATAAGTATCTGCTAGGACACGTGAACCCCCACTCAGCGAGGATACTGTACTACAAGAGATTTATTGATGACCTGATTTTCATTGGCACCTTCTCTGAACTGGAAGCCAGAGATTTTGTAGGATATCTAAATTCTTGTATTCCCGATATCCAATTTACCTATGAGTGGCGGCCTGACACCATACACTTCTTGGATGTGGAACTGAGTTTCAACATGTGCACTAAGAGGATAGAAACAAATATCTATCGCAAACCCATTGCAGGCAATTCTATATTGCATTCCTCAAGCTCACATCAAAGGCATGTGTTTAGGGGGATCACTAAGGACCAGTTCCTAAGAACTAGGAGAATTAGTTCAAATGATGCTACTTTTTATTCCGAGTCCCAGGCATTAAGTAAAAGACTTGAGAATAGAGGATATTCGGCCCAAGTCATCAATGATGCCATGGAGGATACTATCAAAATCGATAGAGCCAGTCTCTTAAAATACAGAGGTTCTAACAGACAGTCTGAGAATCAGAATGATAATAAACCTTTGTTTATTACTAAATATTCCATGCAATACTATCAGATCTGCAACATCATTAAAAAGTATCTTCCCATTTTATATGGAGATGATCTTTTGAAAGATGTTGTTAGTGAGGGTTGCAGGTTTGTGTATAGGAGGAATTTATCCTTGGGAAATATGGTTTCCCCCAGTGAACTTCGGGCCCCCCAAAATCAGAGTTCTTGGCTAAGGCATAATGGAACCTACAGATGTGGGAAGAATTGTAAAGCCTGTGATGTCATTAAAGTAGGACCTAGCTTTACCTCCTATGTTACCAATGATAACTTTAATACCAAGGGATGTGTCAATTGTTCAACCACCTTTGTGGTTTATTTGATAGGATGTACATGCCATAAATTACAATATATTGGCATGACTAGCCGTGACGTCCGTACTAGGATACGAGAACATTTGGGATATATCAAAAATAAAATTGAATGCTCAGAACTGGCCAGACACTTCATTTTTGTACATGGGGGTGATGTGCGCACCTTTGAATGGAATGCAATAGAATCCATAAGTAGACCCCCGAGGGGGGGAGATAAATGGTCAATTCTTGCCAGACAAGAAGTCTATTGGATTAATAAGATGTGCACCTTAACTCCTTATGGGTTTAATTCGGAAAATTACATTATTAACTTTTGGGAATAGGTGTTTTTGCGCTAGTTCCCAGCTGTTGATGGTGTGATTGCTGATCGTTTGTAAATCAATTCTTTTACAAGGGACCAAGTCTAAGTCATGGATGGAAGACAAAAATTAAATAAAATAAAATAAAATAAACTAAATAAAATTAATAAATAAATTTATTGATTCAAGAGCTATAAGAATATAGTTACTCAATGAGTGTGATATTTTTTGCTAGAAGTCAAAATCATTAGTAAGAGGAAATATGTAAAGCAGCAAAGTTGAGCTGCACCTTTGTTTGACATTATCTATGTAATTTATTGCTATATATATTTGAGTAATAAGTAATTCTGTGCTCTGATGTTTGTCTATTTTAAGAACTGAAATCCATTGACTTGTTTTTTAATGTATATTTATAAATTTGGTTTAAGCTAAATCCTAATTCACTTTGTATTTATATGATGAAAATATGTTTGCATTGCTTAAATGGTTAATTTGTTTTCTTGCAAGGGAGGGAAGGGGAAGGGTGTGTTATGTTTTAACCAATAAGGAACATTTTACCTCTGTAAATGAGGGTGACACCTGTACGAATTTATGTCTATGATTACGGCTGCTTTTGGCCGAAACATGTAAGACGTATTTGTCTTTCCACCTATCCTTGATGTTACCTCTATTTGCTTTTACCTTTTGGATCTAAATAAAGTTTGGACTTTTATATACTTTCTAATGGGAGCTTTCTGGACTTATTTTTTCTATATATTGAGAAGGGTAAGGAGCCCTTCTGTCTAATAGTGCCCTGCAGCCGTGAGTTGTTGTATGCGCCCTGGGTGTAGTATCATGAGGAGGATGGCAATGTAGCTGGGATCGCTGTTCACATCTGACATTGGATTACGTCATCAGTGAGTGCCGGCACGCCGGGTCGTGTAGTCTTGAGGAGGGAGAAGGCACTGAACGCTGAATCGGCTTACCGGTCAAGGAGTAACCTGGCTATTACTACCTGGAACAGGACCGGCTGAATGCTTTTGGTTCCCCGTCGAGCGGGTATGCCTACATTCCTGTAAGTAACGAACTCCGTTGGTTGTCAGCATAAAGATACAGTGTTTTTTATCGCTACGATACCCTCCACAATATATGTTATTTACTCCCCAGGGCTTGCTTATACTATTTATGCATACAATATTGTTTTCATAACCGGCACCAATTTCTGTTTTCTGGAGATTCTTTGTACGTTTGTACTATTTTAATAGGTTTATTATAGTGGCGGCGGTGTAGGGCTTAATAACTTTAGTATAGTGGGGCGATGTGGGCGGATGGCAGATTAAGGGTTAATAACATTTAAATAGTGTTTGTGATGCGGCAAGGGGGCAGTTTAGGGGTTAATAAGTTTATTATAGTGGTGACAATGTCGGGGAGCGGCGGAATAGGGGTTAGTTTAATATAGTGTTTGCGATGCGGGATGTCCTCTCGGTTTAGGGGTTAATATGTCATTTATGGGTGTTTAGTGTACTTTGTAGCAGTTTGTTATGAGTTTTATGTTACAGTTTTGTAGCGTAAAACCCATAACTACTGCTTTTAGATGGCGTTACGGATCTTGTCATTTTAGGCTGTAATGTCTGTAATTCAAGTATGCTTACAAACTACACTAACCTTCCTATCTCCACTGCTATCCCCTAAAACCCCATAGCATGTAAGCCTATGAGCCCAGCTGATTGTAGTTCACCTTCATAAGAGCCGACTACAACAGTGCACATCTTGGCAGGTCCCTCTCTCCCCATTTGATCCCTGTAATAGTTTTTTTATATACCACCTATGTTCATAGCTCTTCGGAACCTGTTTGCGCTCTACAAATACCTGATAATAATAATCATGTCGTTTTTTTAGCCAGAACGCAAAACTCGTAATGGCAGCGCTATGGGAATCCCATGAAAAAATGTCATTTTTAAGAGTGCAGCACTGACATTGCATTACAGGCTAAAAGGCTTGCGGTACACCTATACTGACAAGACTTTTAATGCAGTGCTATTTAAACACTGAAATGACCATATTTTTTAGCGTTAAAAGACGAATGCACAGACTTGTAATCTAGCTGTTTATTAGGTATATTGCTTTGTGGGGGGATGGCGGTTTAGGGTTTAATCATTTTTATTATTAGTTGCGATGTGGAGGGATGGCGGATATAGGAGTTTTGACGTGTCAGGTTAGACTTTTTTTGTTTTTTACTTAGGCGCCGGCAGTTCATATACTGCTGCAAGTCACTGGTGACTCCAGAAATGTCTATTTCCGCACATTTCTAAACATCGCCAGTTTATCCAACTTACGGCAGTATCTGATCTACCACCGCTGTATATGTGATTCACCCGATGTGCAAGGTGAATTTACGGGCGATGTGGGTTTAAGCAGTTGTGCTGAAACCTAATCCGCATATGTTATCTCGCCCCAGTGTATTTAAAATACAATTTACGCTGTGTATAGTTTATACAATTTATTCCTGTGTAATTTACATACAAATTTTACATTTTTGATATAATACAATTATTCTTGAAGACGTTCATTATGTTTTTTTATGCATCTTTACCATATCATTTTTCTCTCCATATTTTTGTGTGAATGGTTCAATTATTCGTTTTGTATGATGTTTAAAATAAAAATTTTACTATGCACTTTTCATAAGAAAATGTAGTATATGCCCCTTAGCAAGAAAATTTTGGCTTAATCATTCCACCAGGGAATTAGAAAGACTGGCGAGCATTTTTTCATAATCTCGCCAGACCAGAGAGCTTTGGATCATCGGGCACTTAGTCATCATCATCATGTTTGAGATATGAAAGTGGCCAACAACTTTCAACTGGAAACAAAATTGTATTTTTTTTCAATTTGACAACAGCAGATGGCATAGGATGTCCAGAAGTACCTGTAATTGTGAGAGACCACCCAAACCAAATGAATGTCTTGACACTATAAAGCTGGATGTCAGAAGCATTGCAGAGAATGAAAAAGTAGTTTTAATTTATTATCCAAGTTTGAAGTAAAGATGGAAGCAATGGTGAAGACAGGTAGCAAGCAACAAGGTCTGGCTTCCAGACTTCCTTGAAAATGTGTGTGGTTCATATATCTAATGCTGAGAATCCAGTTTAAAATATGCCAATTTAACATTTAAATAAACCTGGACACTGAGTGATGAAGTCCTATTGCAGTTCCCCTAAGTTCATTATGCATGTACAGTATGTCAAGCACAAATAGCAATAATAGCGATATGTATTACAGAATGTGTTATATTTTCACATAAAACAAACATAGCATTTGGCATGGTTGTGCTATGGCACATATGTTTGAATATAGATGCATAGCATCTCAATGAACTCAAATATTATTATTATTATTATACTTTATTTATGAAGCGCCATCATATTCCGCAGCGCTGTCCATGGATACAGTTCATTTAGATAAAACAATAATATAAAACTTCTAAGACACAGGACAACATTTACAAACACATACAGGAGGAATTGAGGGCCCTATTCCCGTGGGAACTTACAATCTAGAATAATAAGTAACTAAAGGGACACTGAACCCAAAAATGTTCTTTTGTAATTCAGATAGAGCATGCAATTTTAAGCAACTTTCTAATTTACACCTATTATCAATGTTTCTTCGTTCTCTTGCTATCTTTATATAAAAAAGAAGGCATCTAAGCTTTTTTCTTGGTTCAGACTCTGGACAGCAGTTTTTGATTGGTGGATGAATTTATCCACCAATCAGCAAGGACAACCTAGGTTGTTCACCAAAAATGGGCCGGCATCTAAACTTACATTCTTGCAATTCAAATAAAGATTCCAAGAGAATGAAGAAAAATTGATAATAGGAGTAAATTAGAAAGTTGCTTAAAATTTCATGCTCTATCTGAATAACAAAAGAAAAAATTTGGGTTCAGTGTCCCTTAAGCATGCATAAAACCTGGCCTACATGGAAAAAAAAAAACATTACTAAATGTACATTTGCAGCCTTAAAAAATAGTTTTTGCATTGGCTATGTTGATACTCTGATCCAATGCAGTGAAGGGGGTAAGTCGTGCAGCGATGTATGCACATTTTAAATATATATGTATATGATTCTATAGACACGTTAGCACATACATATATATGTATATAAGCATATACATACAAATTTACTGGCAACACACAGTTCCCATAGACCACAATGTAAAGGCACTTTTTCAGTGCCACTAACTTTAGCCCCCAAAAACTGCCTGGTGCAGTTATTTTATTAAAAAATAAAAATGCTACAATTATGCTAGCAAAAACCAGCCGCTGTAAGCGGGCAAATTTGCGCTCTAAATGTAATCTAGCTCTCAGCGTGTAGATTTTGATTTATCGTTGACAGAGCTCACATATCTTAATGTGGCTCATTGCAAGGAATGACAGGCTCTTCTACATTTAACTTGTGTGCTTCCTGTTAATTCTGACAACATCTCTGTTTATAAATTTGCTCAGTTTTTCTCTCCCCCATCTCTAGCAATGCCACATATCAAGTCACACTCGAACATTGTATTAGCCATGCACATTATAGTACAGAAAATAAAAAAGGCTAGGCATTAATAGATATATCTACCTGTTAATCTAGGTGTGTGTGAGAGAGAGATGTATTGCCATTTTAAAATACTGCCAGGATGTTTGTATATATTAAATAGTGTTAAAAATATGTTTCTTGATATCTGGAATCAGTCTTTCCTAGAACAATAAAAGTGCCTCCAGCTTCTTCAAGCTGTGTACCACTCATTAACCCAAACAACACAGCTGAAAATAAGGCTGAAATAATGATATTTATGTTATTATAAATAATGATATTTATATAAAATATTTACAATGTATAATTTGATGATGATATGTTATTTTTCAAATGCCGTTTATGGCAGTTTCCACTTTAATATAAAAAAGAGTGAACGTGCAATTCTTTTGTCACCCTTTAACAATTTCAGAAATTCTACACATTAAGGGCCAGATTACAAGTGGCCTGCTAACAGTTAAGCGCTAGCGAAAAGGGGTTTATCGCTGGTGTTTGC
Source organism: Bombina bombina (assembly GCF_027579735.1). Classification (NCBI taxonomy): domain Eukaryota; kingdom Metazoa; phylum Chordata; class Amphibia; order Anura; family Bombinatoridae; genus Bombina; species Bombina bombina. The sequence continues at coordinate 883,342,097 of NC_069501.1, read as the reverse complement.
ATTCGTCGGGTGTATCTCGTATTACAAGTTGAAAGTAAAAGCAAACACGTGAGCGCAATTGCGATTTAGGCTAGAATGATTACAGCGTTCTAAGAGCTCTGTTAACTGTTTTGCAAAAACAAAAAAGTTGCACAAAACACATCCGCCTAGATTATGAGTGGTGCGCTAACCCGATATCACATTTGCGCTAATCTAGGCAATCAAAAATACATTACAAAGTACAGTTACACTCACAATAACTCTATCTAATAACAATTATTAGTAAAATATATTGCACAAAAAGGTTACAAGGGCTCAAATATATGAGGTCTCAGGTGGTAGAAAAAAAAGGCAGGCAATCATTATTTTATCAGTTATTCCAGACTCAAAAGGCTGGAGCGCAGTCAACTGTGCATTATTCTTAGCGTGAGATAGCGAACCCTTCGATATCTGGTTTTACTAGTGAATGGTTACAAATTTTATTCAGAGCATCTTTATGCAGCCCAAAACATTTTTTTTATCATATCCTGTCCTTTTCATGGATAGTGCAGGGAGTACAATTAGTTCACTCTTTGTGCTCATATTACAAATAATGAGATAAGTGTACGCCTCTGTCCAATCCAAAATAGCACTGCAAAATGTAGAGCTTTTTAAGACTTAAAATAAACAGTATAGCACAGAACTACATGAAGAACTCCAATACGAGCCCCAATGTATTTCACTCCACTTGTAATCTAGGTCTAAATCAATAATGTATTAGTAATATTTGGAAAGTTTGGAACTAAGGCCTTGAATGTAATGCTAAAGTCACTACTATTGTCAAATTTCCAGTGATAGTTTGGCCTTTGAAACCAAAAGGTAGTTATTTCCCATTGAAGCAGACTGACTAAACCGGTTTATTATTACTTGGGAAGGCCAACAGAAAACACTATTTACTTATTTTGACTCAACATATCTAGGTGTACTAGCATGAAATCACCTGTCATACATCATGTGTAGTCAATCTGCATATACGTGACCAGCTGGTGATATCACCTTTCTGTTTTATAACTAATTCTTTGGCAGGTTAAAAAGTGTAAGTGTACTTAAAGAGGCTTTGTGCTGTTAATATAAATAAATACTACATACTGTATGTTGTAAAGCCCTCCTGAATTCTGCTATTATTTGTATTATTATAATTATTATTATCTTTATTTGTATTTTACCTATACAGTTGCACAGGTCTATACAGGAGGTAAAACAAATAAAGACAGAAGGCAAAAATGAGAGGGAAGGTAGACTGAGACATGATTACAGGACCCTGCTCTTTAGAGAGCTTAAAATATATGAATCTCTTTCAAATTATCATATTTTCCACACATAAAATCTGTGAATAAAAAAGCAATCAGGATCTCCAGGAGCTAGAGAAAATTTCATTTAAAAGCTAAGTGTGAAATATATCTCCCTATTTATGAAAAATGTTTTCATCATCTCATTGTGATCGAGGGCACTTCAACTTAGTGAACTACAGTTTGGAGGGAACTTGGCACCTTAAAAGTGTGTAATTTGATTTGACTGTGTCATTCCTTATTCTGTGCCAGAATCCCCCTTTTAGAAATAATAACTACTATCATGTTGGCAATTTTTGAGCTAGCACCAGCCAGATGGACCTTTCAGGTGTACATCTGGAAAAGGCCATAACATGTCACATAAGAGTGAGTGCCACTACCTGGGTAATTTAATCAAGTTGTTTCTAATAGCATCAGTAAAGACACTTGGCAGCCGAAAAGGACACTCAAATTATGTTTAGCTATCAATCCCATGCATAATTTCAAAACTAGTCGCTATATGATCATTTACACATCTAGTAGAAACTATAAAAAATTCTTACTTTAAAAAAATATTGCTCTCTATCAAATTAATCTGCCCCCATTAAAACTATTCTTAGTATTCCTGTCAGATTTTGTTGAAAAAAATAAATATATATTTGATATAATATATTTTTAGACAATTACATGAGTGACAAGAAATTGCTAAATTGGCTTAAATTGGTTAAAATGTTCATAGCAATATTACAACTGATATTTAAAACAAAGCCGTCTACTTGCTGCATTTCTTTGCATTTTCGGAGTCCTTTTTAAACAATTTCTCATCAACAAACCAGAATAGTTTAATGTGTCACTAAATTTCACAGTTATTCAAATTTACCTCTGGGTGATGACAATTACCATCGGTAAGGGATTTCGGACCTTGGCAGTAACATCAATAACAAAAATGTAACTAAATAAATACATAAATAAAAGTATGCCTGGAGTTATATTGAATTTGTGGTTATCATGGTCTTTCTTTGCTAATTCATTTTCATTATAATCACTAGTTATATTTATTTTTTGTGTCCTGTTTGTTGCATTGTTTTGGAATCTTGCCTGATTGAACAACTGACTGACTGACTAATGAAGAATAAAAATCAGCCTAGTTTAATTGTATGGTCCAAAAACAGAATTTATGCTTACCTGATAAATTACTTTCTCCAACGGTGTGTCCGGTCCACGGCGTCATCCATTACTTGTGGGGATATTCTCCTCCCCCACAGGGAAAGGCAAGGAGAGCACACAGCAAGAGCTGTCCATATAATCCCTCCCAGGCTCCGCCCCCCCAGTCATTCGACCGACGGTTAGGAGAAAAAAAGGAGAAACTATAGGGTGCCGTGGTGACTGTAGTGTATAGAGAGAGAAATTTTTCAAACCTGATTAAAAAACCAGGGCGGGCCGTGGACCGGACACACCGTTGGAGAAAGTAATTTATAAGGTAAGCATAAATTCTGTTTTCTCCAACATTGGTGTGTCCGGTCCACGGCGTCATCCATTACTTGTGGGAACCAATACCAAAGCTTTAGGACACGGATGAAGGGAGGGAGCAAATCAGGTTACCTAAAAAGAAGGCACCACGGCTTGCAAAACCTTTCTCCCAAAAATAGCCTCCGAAGAAGCAAAAAGTATCAAATTTGTAGAATTTGGCAAAAGTGTGCAGAGAAGACCAAGTTGCTGCCTCACATATCTGATCAACAGAAGCCTCGTTCTTGAAGGCCCATGTGGAAGCCACAGCCCTAGTAGAGTGAGCTGTCATTCGTTCAGGAGGCTGCCGTCCGGCAGTCTCATAAGCCAATCGGATAATGCTTTTCAGCCAGAAAGAAAAGAGAGGTAGCATTAGTTTTTTGTCCTCTCCTCTTACCAGAATAAACGACAAACAAAAAAGAAGTTTTGTCTGAAATCCTTTGTTGCTTCTAAATAGAACTTTAAAGCACGGACTACATCTAAATGGTGTAACAAATGTTCCTTCTTTGAAACTGGATTCGGACACAAAGAAGGGACAACTATTTCCTGGTTAATATTCTTGTTGGAAACAACTTTTGGAAGAAAACCAGGCTTGGTACGCAAAACAACCTTATCTGAATGGAACACCAGATAGGGTGGATCACACTGCAAAGCAGAAGAAATAGCAACCAAAAACAGAACTTTCCAAGATAGTAACTTGATATCTATGGAATGTAAGGGTTCAAATGGAACCCCTTGAAGAACTGAAAAAAACTAAATTTAGACTCCAGGGAGGAGTCAAAGGTCTGTAAACAGGTTTGATTCTGACCAAAGTCTGTACAAAAGCTTGTACATCTGGCACAGCTGCCAGTCGTCTGTGTAACAAGACAGATAAAGCAGATCTCTGTCCATTTAGAGAACTAGCTGACAATCCCTTATCCAAACCTTCTTGTTAGAAAGGAGAGGATCCTGGGAATATTAATCCATGAGAATCCCTTGGATTCACACCAACAGATATATCCTTTCCATATTTTATGGTAAATCCTTCTAGTCACAGGTTTTCTGGCTTGGACCAGAGTATCTATCACTGAATCTGAAAACCCGCGCTTGGATAAAATCAAGCGTTCAATTTCCAAGCAGTCAGCTGGAGAGAAACTAGATTTGGATGTTCGAATGGACCTTGCACTAGAAGATCCTGTCTCAAAGGTAGCTTCCATGGTGGAGCCGATGACATATTCAACAGGTCTGCATACCAAGTCCTGCGTGGCCACGCAGGAGCTATCAGAATCACTGAGGCCTTCTCCTGTTTGATCCTGGCTACAAGCCTGGGAAGGAGAGGGAACGGTGGAAATGCATAAGCTAGGTTGAACGACCAAGGCGTCACTAATGCATCCACTAGAGTCGCCTTGGGATCCCTGGATCTGGACCCGTAGCAAGGAACCTTGAAGTTCTGACGAGACGCCATCAGATCCATGGCTGGAATGTCCCATAATTGAGTCAACTGGGCAAAAACCTCCGGGTGGAGTTCCCACTCCCCCGGATGGAAAGTCTGATGACTCAGATAATCCGCCTCCCAGTTGTCTACTCCTGGGATGTGAATTGCAGATAGATGGCAGGAGTGATCCTTCGCCCATTTGATGATCTTGGATACCTCTCTCATCGCCAAGGAACTCTTTGTTCCTCCCTGATGGTTGATGTAAGCTACAGTCGTCATGTTGTCTGACTGGAATCTTATGAATCCGGCCTTCGCTAGTTGAGGCCAAGCCCGGAGAGCATTGAATATCGCTCTCAGTTCCAGGATGTTTATCGGGAGAAGAGACTCTTCCCGAGACCATAGACCCTGAGCTTTCAGAGAATCCCAGACCGCGCCCCAGCCTAATAGACTGGCGTCGGTCGTGACAATGACCCACTCTGGTCTGCGTAAACTCATTCCCTGAGACAGGTGATCCTGTGACAACCACCAACGGAGTGAGTCTCTGGTCATCTGGTCTACTTGAATCTTTGGAGACAAGTCTGTATAGTCCCCATTCCACTGCTTGAGCATGCACAGTTGTAATGGTCTTAGATGAATTTGAGCAAAAGGAACTATGTCCATTGCTGCAACCATCAACCCTACTACTACCATGCACTGAGCTATGGAAGGCTGCAGAATAGAGTGAAGAACTTGACAAGCTTTAGAAGCTTTGACTTTCTGACTTTTGTCAGGAAGATCTTCATTTTTAAAGAATCTATTATCGTTCCCAAGAAGGGAACTCTTGTCGACGGAGACAGGGAACTCTTTTCTACGTTCACCTTCCACCCGTGAGATATGAGAAAGGCTAGAACAATGTCTGTATGAGCCTTTGCTTTGGAAAGAGTCGACGTTTGGATTAGAATGTCGTCCAGATAAGGTGCCACTGCAATACCCCTTGGTCTTAGAACCTCTAGAAGGGACCCTAGCACCTTTGTGAAAATCCTTGCATGATCTTTGTGGATAGGAATATGTAGATACGCATCCTTTAAATCCACGGTAGTCATAAATTGACCCTCCTGGATTGCAGATAAAATTGTTCGAATGGTTTCCATTTGAACGATGGAACTCTGAGAAATTTGTTTAGAATTTTTAAATCCAGAATTGGTCTGATAATTCCCTCTTTATTGGGAACTACAAACAGATTTGAGTAAAACCCCCGACCTTGTTCCACAGTTGGAACTGGGTGTATCACTCCCATCTTTAACAGGTCTTCTACACAATGTAAGAATGCCTGTCTCTTTATTTGGTTTGAAGATAAGTTAGACATGTGGAACCTTCCCCTTGAGGGTAGTTCCTTGAACTCCAGAAGAAAACCCTGAGAGACTATTTCTAGTGTCCAGGGATCCTGAACATCTCTTGCCTAAGCCTGAGCAAAGAGAGAGAGTCTGCCCCCTACTAGATCCGGACTCGGATCGGGGGCTACCCCTTCATGCTGTTTTGGTAGTAGCAGCAGGCTTCTTGGCCTGTTTACCCTTGTTCCAGCCTTGCATTGATTTCCAAGCTGGTTTAGTCTGGGAAGCGTTACCCTCTTGGCTGCCGAGTTGGAAGCCGGTCCGTTCCTGAAATTGCGAATGGAACGAAAATTGGACTTATTCTTAGCCTTGAAAGGTTTATCTTGTGGGAGGGCATGGCCCTTTCCCTCAGTGATGTCTGAAATAATCTCTTTCAATTCTGGCCCAAAAAGGGTCTTACCTTTGAAAGGGGTATTAAGCAATTTTGTCTTGGAAGATACATCCGCCGACCAAGACTTTAGCCAGAGCGCTCTACGTGCCCCAATTGTAAACCCTGAATTTTTCGCCGCTAACCTCGCTAACTGCAAAGCGATGTCTAAAATAAAGGAATTAGTTAACTTAAGTGCGTGAATTCTGTCTATGACTTCCTCATACGGAGTCTCTCTACTGAGCGACTTTTCCAGTTCCTCGAACCAGAACCACGCCGCTGTAGTGACAGGAATAATGCACGAAATAGGTTAAAGGAGGTAACCTTGCTGTACAAAAATCTTTTTAAGCAAACCCTCCAATTTTTTATCCATAGGATCTTTGAAAGCACAATTGTCCTCAATAGGAATGGTCGTGCGCTTGGCTAGAGTAGAAACCGCCCCCTCGACCTTAGGGACTGTTTGCCATGTGTCCTTCCTGGGGTCGACCATAGGGAACAATTTCTTAAATATAGGAGGAGGGACAAAAGGTATGCCTGGCTTCTCCCACTCCTTATTCACTATGTCCGCCACCCGTTTAGGTATCGGAAAAGCATCAGGGTGCACCGGGACCTCAAGGAACTTGTCCATCTTGCACAATTTTTCTGGGTTGACCAGATTGTCACAATCATCCAGAGTAGATAGCACCTCCTTAAGTAATGCGCGGAGATGCTCTAATTTTGATTTAAATGTCACAACATCAGGTTCTGCCTGCTGAGAAATTCTTCCTGTATCAGAAATTTCCCCATCTGACAAACCCTCCCTCACTGCCACTTCAGATTGGTGTGAGGGTATGACAGAAAAATTATCATCAGCGCCCTCCTGCTCTACAGTGTTTAAAACAGAGCAATCGCGCTTTCTCTGAAATGCTGGCATTTTGGATAAAATATTAGCTATGGAGTTATCCATTACTGCCGTCAATTGCTGCATAGTAACAAGCATTGGCGCGCTAGAAGTACTAGGGGTCGCCTGCGCTGGCATAACTGGTATAGACACAGAAGGAGATGATGTAGAACTATGTCTACTTCCTTCATCTGAGGAATCATCCTGGGCAACTTTACAATTTGTGACAGTACTGTCCTTACTTTGTTTGGACGCTATGGCACAATTATCACACATATTTGAAGGGGGAACCACATTGGCTACCATACATACAGAACATGATCTATCTGAAGGTACAGACATGTTAAACAGGCTTAAACTGGTTAATAAAGCACAAAAACCGTTTTAAAACAAAACCGTTACTGTCTCTTTAAATGTTAAACAGGGCACACTTTATTACTGAATATGTGAAAAACTATGAAGGAATTATCCAATCTTTACCAAATTTTCACCACAGTGTCTTAATGCATTCAAAGTATTGCACCCCAATTTTCAAGCTGTTAACCCTTAAAATGTGGAAACCGGAGCCGTTTTTAATTTTAACCCCCTTACAGTCCCAGCTACAGCCTTTGCTGCGACTTCACCAATCCCAGGGGGGTATATGATATAAAATAAAGCCTTCTAGGAACGTTTTTAGTGGATTCCAGACCCACACACATGCAGCTGCATGTACTGTACTCAAAAGTAACTGCACAGTAATGGCACGAAAATGAGGCTCTGCCTACTACAGAGAAAGGCCCTTCCTGACTGGGAAGGTGTCTTAACAAGTGCCTGGTGCTAAAAAACGTTCCCCAATGTTATATAATACTTAAATAAAGCAATCGATTTAGCCCTTAAGAGTGTCTACCAGTGTATAGCCCATAATAAGCCCTTTATTCTGTTTGAGACTAAGAAAATGGCTTACCAATCCCCATGAGGGAAAATGACAGCCTTCCAGCATTACACAGTCTTGTTAGAAATATGGCTAGTCATACCTTAAGCAGAAAAGTCTGCAAACTGTTCCCCCCAACTGAAGTTCTCTCATCTCAACAGTCCTGTGTGGGAACAGCAACTGATTTTAGTTACTGTCTGCTAAAATCATAATCCTCTTTTAAACAGAACTCTTCATCTCTTTCTGTTTCAGAGTAAATAGTACATACCAGCACTATTTTAAAATAACAAACTCTTGATAGAAGAATAAAAAACTACAACTAAACACCACAAACTCCTCACCATCCCCGAGGAGATGCTACTTGTTCAGAGCGGCAAGGAGAATGACTGGGGGGCGGAGCCTGGGAGGGACTATATGGACAGCTCTTGCTGTGTGCTCTCCTTGCCTTTCCCTGTGGGGGAGGAGAATATCCCCACAAGTAATGGATGACGCCGTGGACCGGACACACCAATGTTGGAGAAAAAGAGCACAAAGCTATTTTAAAGCTAATAAAAACCTTTATGTTAAAAAATGTTGTATATATATATATATATATATATACAGTATATACAGTATATACAGTATATATATATATATATATATATATATATATGGACAAAGAGAAAAATTTATGACAATGGCGCAAAGATAGGTGATGCTAGTATAAAGTATAGAGTGTAGATAGCTCACTATGCAGCCCCAAAATTACTTATTAGAAAAGTGGGATCCCCAAACCCCACAAGACCAATAGAGAACAGAAAATATAAAACCAAGAGAAGGTAAAATATAGAGGCGCTTAGTAAAAAGAGCTAATCACTGTATCTATAATAAGACACATATAATACAAAAAGTCACAATATTGGACTGCTAAATAATATATTGGGGATTGAAAAAATAGTTAAAAAAATAAATAAAATAAACAGATACATATATAAAAAACTATCACAATGTGTAGATTAAAAATATATATCGCAAATATCAAATACCTGAAGCTATCTGTAGTATATAAGAGACTTGTCTAGCAGATGTGATTGTTATTGCTAGAACACCACAGGTGACAGAAAAGGTTCACAGTACATACAATTAATACAGGCAATTACAAAGGAAAAACCACAAAAATGTGCATGCAAATAGAGTCCATATGTGATACTTTGTGCAAGAGAGGAAAAAGTGGAATTCCCAAAGTGGCGGATCACACTATCCCCTCAGGGGATTCTACTTACTCTCCTTTACCTCAATCTGTATGAGGTAAGTGTCGCGTGGGGTAAGTAGAAAGTCCTTCCTTGTAGTGGCAAGTATCCAATGGCTTGTTTCTTGTCTTCCAATACTTTCACTCACATAGATGAAATGGGAAAAGCAGAAAGATAATAATAGTGCAACCCCGTTAATATGGATTTATATGCACAGTAATGTATGAAATAACACTCACACTAGGTAACCTCAAATGGATATGAGGTATTTTATTAGCATAATGAGATAAAACCAGATATTGGCATGAACATTGCAATTAGCAGTAGCAGCAGTATCCGTTTTTTGAAAACGTTTTTTTGCAAAACAAATACAGCACAGTTCATAAGCCGTACAATGGCATAAAATATAAGTACATCGAAGTCCTAACGCGTTTCGAAGGTCTACAAACATACACGACCTTCTTCTTCAGAGGAAAAGTGATTACCGACTGTAAGTAAGTCCGTCGGCTTTAAAGCGGAGCTGCAACACGCCCCTATGAACTCCAGTTGGATCCTCAGATCACATGACCTTCAGTAGCGAGATACAGATTGAAGTAAGGGCTGCCAAAGTTGTTACTGGCATTAGTGGAAAAGTATTGGCTGTTCAAGTGTTCCATTAAAACGACACTCTGGAGCTTGTAATAAGTTATAAGCAGCAGTTATTTAAAATGCCGCCCGTACAAGCTACGTCTACCTTTATAAAACTAACAGATTAGAACACCCTTAGTATACAACAAATAGCACATATTGCGTGTAGTAATTAAATAGAAAACATTAAAAATATACATTGGTACCAAGGTTATCTACAATCAACAATAAATATATGGGTTAAAATTCATGTAGTACAGTACATCTAGCTGTTTCTATAAAAAATTCAAATACATAGCATTCCGATAGATAATTGATAATATAATAATTGATAATATAATAATTGATAATAATTTTTTCTATAATAAATGAATTTTATATCAAATTTATATCATATTATATTGAATTTTTTGTTATTAATTTTTAAATATATGAATTTCTAAATATCATGTTTTTATGTAAATATTATCAATTATCTATCAGAATGCTATGTATTTGAATTTTTTATAGAAACAGCTAGATGTACTGTACTACATGAATTTTTATTACAAGCTCCAGAGTGTCGTTTTAATGGAACACTTGAACAGCCAATACTTTTCCACTAATGCCAGTAACAACTTTGGCAGCCCTTACTTCAATCTGTATCTCGCTACTGAAGGTCATGTGATCTGAGGATCCAACTAGAGTTCATAGGGGCGTGTTGCAGCTCCACTTTAAAGCAGACAGACTTACTTACAGTCGGTAATCACTTTTCCTCTAAAGAAGAACGTCGTATATGTTTGTAGACCTTCGAAACGCGTTAGGACTTCGATGTATTTATATTTTATGCCATTGTACGGCTTATGAACTGTGCTGTATTTGTTTTGCAAAAAAACGTTTTCAAAAAACGGATACTGCTGCTACTGCTAATTGCAATGTTCATGCCAATATCTGGTTTTATCTCATTATGCTAATAAAATACCTCATATCCATTTGAGGTTACCTAGTGTGAGTGTTATTTCATACATTACTGTGCATATAAATCCATATTAACGGGGTTGCACTATTATTATCTTTCTGCTTTTCCCATTTCATCTATGTGAGTGAAAGTATTGGAAGACAAGAAACAAGCCATTGGATACTTGCCACTACAAGGAAGGACTTTCTACTTACCCCACGCGACACTTACCTCATACAGATTGAGGTAAAGGAGAGTAAGTAGAATCCCCTGAGGGGATAGTGTGATCCGCCACTTTGGGAATTCCACTTTTTCCTCTCTTGCACAAAGTATCACATATGGACTCTATTTGCATGTACATTTTTGTGGTTTTTCCTTTGTAATTGCTTGTACTAATTGTATGTACTGTGAACCTTTTCTGTCACCTGTGGTGTTCTAGCAATAACAATCACATCTGCTAGACAAGTCTCTTATATACTACAGATAGCTTCAGGTATTTGATATTTGCGATATATATTTTTAATCTACACATTGTGATAGTTTTTTATATATGTATCTGTTTATTTTATTTATTTTTTTTAACTATTTTTTCAATCCCCCCTATATTATTCAGCAGTCCAATATTGTGACTTTTTGTATTATATGTGTCTTATTATAGATACAGTGATTAGCTCTTTTTACTAAGCGCCTCTATATTTTACCTTCTCTTGGTTTTATATATATATATATATATATATATATATATATATATATACATTAGAAATTGATTATTGTATTGAAAAGATCTGCACACACAATTAAAGTATTAAAATAATTTAAACCCGTCATAATGTTGACAAAAAGATAAAACAATGATACAATACTTATAAGGGACAAGACAAATATGACAAACAAATATAGGAGGAATTTAGGACCCTATTCCCGTGGAAATGTAAATATCTATTTAAAAATACAAACAATATTTTCTTGTATGTGAAGTACATTGGAATATAAACTATTTATATTAAAAACACAGTAAAATATATTTTAACATATTAAAATTGATTAAAAATGATATTGCATGTTTCAAGGTATTTAGTGCTAGATTACAAGTGGAGCGCTATTTATCACGCATTAACAATGCTAGATGGAGACTTTTTGCATGCGTCGGGTTGCATTCATATTCTGAGTTGAAAGTAAAAATTAGCACACGAGTGAAAACCTGTGCGCAAAATGTTGCGACCGTGTTAAGGTATTCTCCCGTAGACTTCAATGGAGTAAAAAAACTGAACAAAAAAAAACAACCTTACTCCCATACTTATTCAACTGCACTAAATCCCACATGAATTATGAATATTTCACATTCCAACAGTTAGCGCAACACTCATAATCTAGCTCTTAACTGGAAAGGGCTCATTATTGCTTATCGCATCCTGCACTAACATTAGCGTGCCACTGATCTAGCCCTTTATGCATAATCTAACCGTATATATTTGTTATCTCCTTTGTTTTTGGCCAATTAGGGAGATGGAATTAATTTAAGTCTCTAAGGGGCAAACTATAATTTTTAAATTAAATTACAAGAAAATAAGGAAAATATATTGTGATTATTTTATGAGTTTAATTTGAGTTTAATGTCTCTCTCTCTCTCTCTCTCTCTCTATATATATATATATATATACACCACTTGTATGAAGCATATTGGACACAGAATTTCAGTATTATATTTGTATTAAGAGAGAGCTGCAAGAAGTCCTTGCTTTTTTTGGGATTTGAGTGTCAACTTAAGCTATATTCTTAGCAATAGATTTGTTATTCACTCACCTGCTATAAGAAATTACCTCTAATGTAACCCCATGGTAAAACCTGCAATAAACCTAGCCCCTATAGCAACCTAAAACATACATATTTTCTTCACATGGAACCACCTATCTCTAATAGCAACCCCACTATGACCTCCAAACACAAATCCATAGCTTCACAGGAAAGACCTCAATGAGCCAACACTAGTGGCCTCTAAATGACCTATTTTCAAAATTCTATATCCCCATAAAACCTAGGATTTTTTTGATGTGGACATTAACCAAACTTTAAGAATAGAATGTAGAGAAACAACATCACTAATATGTGTATTATGTTGGAGCATAGATATGCTGGCAGCCTGTGGCAGAAGTGGGGTGCATTCGCAGATCAGTGACACTTTCAGTTTTTTACATCTGTAGCAAGCACTCTGTACTAGCGTGCATGACACAAAGCGGGAGCATCACATTTTTGCAGTGGGTGCTTTGTTCTATATCATTCACATGGCTTTTTTAATAGCAACTTCTATATACAAACTTCAAAAATGTAAACCTCCAGATCTGTATTATGAGTGCTAACCGGAAATGCAAGATACAGCTGTGAAAAAAGCTGACAACATCACTGATCTCTGAATGCTCTCCAGTACTCTCACTGAGTTAAACAATATGTGAGCACCAGCGAGGCCCAATATAAAAATGCAACCACTCCTGTTAAAGGTAAAAATAAGTGATAAACGGAGCTGAAGTCACAGAAGAAAAATCATAGCATGGTGAGTAGTGTGATAGGTAAATAAAAAAGGGAAATTCTTTATTTTTTGGAGTGAGTTGGTGGTTATGGACAGAAGACCCTTAAGTAATGAACTGTATAAATTTAGTCTTTGTATTAGGGGGACATATTTTTGTCCTTTGAATTGTAGTACAAGACATCTGCACTCCTCATTACATACAGAATATTGAAAACAATCCTGGCAGAAACAGGGAAATTAAAAAGAAATATCCTTTATTGAAACTTGTAAACAAAAGGCATAGACTGCTACAAGTATACACTTTTCATGCATAGACCCTGTCCTTGATCCATAAGGGATAAACCTCCTATTACGTCCTACGTTCTATACCACTTAAAATAAAACACAACACAACTGCTTGGGGAAAAAGACCGGTCACAGTCGCGTTTATTAAATAACAAATTTAATTCTGCCTAATATTAGCCAATAATTAGGCAGCTCATTTCAACTTATCACTGAACTTGTAACAAGTTCCTTCGAGTTGGTGGCGGCATCTTCTTCTAACTAACTAACCCCTACTGATTGCCCCTCCGATGTCTGCAGCGTGGCACAGGGGTTGCGCACGCTCGTTGGCACAGTGAGAGAGATTTGTTACAAAGAGCTCTTCGGCCTGCAGCTCTTTAAAGGGAGAGGAACCCCTAAGCCGGCACTTAGTGGGCGACACCTCTCCCTGCGTTTGGGCCGTCACTCTGCTCTCAATGTGCCCGCTCCCAGGCCCTTGCCCTACCGCCACAAGAGAAACATTCCCTCTCACCGCCACCCTTAACCAACATAGCCCTTAAATTACTTGAAGTATAAATAACTCAAGAACACACCAAATTTTTTTTTTTTTTAATTGCTGTCTAAAAACAATGGTCGGATACCAACCATAGCACAGAACTTCAACAAAGCTAACTATTGCCCTAACAAATTTCTATTTTAAACAACCAATGAGATGGCTTTCCTAAGGTCAGCCAGAAAAATGTCCAGCCCGACGTCCGTCAGGTGAACCCCATCCGGTCGGTAAAGGGCCTTCTTGTTGGCCGTGATAGCATCATGCCTGATGACAGAACCACCCACGGCTGTGACCGCTCTTCCCATTTCCCTATTTACTTTTTTGCGGACATTATACGCTGCCTTCTGCGTGACAATGTGACGCCAACGCAGCCGTGCAACCACGTTTGACCAACCTATTCACACGTCTTGGAGCCAAGCACACACCCACTTCATGTCCGCAATCATAATCCTAATCATGTCCAACACGGGGATGGATCCCAGGTCGTTCCCTCCCAAATGCACCACAATCACTTGAGGCTTTCCCCACCTCCTATGCGCATCCTGTAACAGAGAGGGAAGCTCGCTCCAATTTAGACCCCTGCGCCCGAGCCAGCAAATGTTGGCCCTGGATGTCGCCAATCCTAGCTGCTGCCCTCCCGGGGATTGATGCACCCTGATAGCCGCCCAGTGGATAAAGGAATGCCCAATAATCCACACGCGCACTGGGGTCCTTACTTTACCTAAAACAACATGGATGGGGACAATGAAAATGCTGCCATAAGCTATGTGCAGACCTCCCTCCCCCCCTCCCAGCCGGGAAGGTGTCGGAGAGGCCCCGGCCTTAACCCTCCCCCAAACTCCTAGTCCTTCAGAGGGCGAATGTAGCCCCAATAGCGCTCTGACTTCCACCGCCCCATTTTCTTAATGACAGCCTTAGATGACCCACCAGCTGCTGCACTAGTCGCTGCCCCAATGCGGAACGAATGCGGAGCTATCTTAGATGGATCCAATCCCGCTGCCGCCGCCACTTTGGCTAACACCTTGCGGAATTGGAAGGCCAAAAGTGAACTGCCGTCCTCGATAACGAGAAACTGCTTCACTCCCTTCGGCCGAACGCGGCAATACTCTGCCACGCTCAACACCGGGCAACATTCCTGGAATTCGTGCCCGGCTAAAGGTAGCCAAGCCCCTTTACCCTCCTGATCCATTTTGGATCGGGGAGTAGAACGCCCTCTTCCGAGGCCCTCACATGCTCCATTTTAATTCCGCCCGCCTCTCCCTTTGTAGAGGCGGAGACCACCTTGCCTATTCTGAGCGCCCCCGCAAACGCCAGCACGAAAGCTGTCCAAAACAACAAACCTCGTATGCTGAACTGCATACCTCCCCCAGCTTCCCTACCATCAGACGCAACCGTTCTGATGTGATTGGTTCCCACTGATCCTTGCGGGGTGGGGCCATCCGGCCCCACCCCTTCAGGATCTGCCTTACTAAGAAAGTACTCCTGTAATCCGCAAAACCCAAGGCTTTGTTGAAAAATGACAATGCTGCTAACCTGCTGAGAGCTGACAACCTAGACACACCCTCTAGCTTCAGACACGCCAACCATTCCAGAACGTGTACCTGAGACGCTTGATGGAGTAAGAAACCCTTCTGTTCACTGAAGCACTCCCCTGCCTTCCAGTGCGACATGTACTTAGGAGCGAGCGAAGCCCTGATCAGGGGGAGAATGGTCTCCCAACCTCCGCCAGCTGCCAAAGAAAAGGAGGGCATGTTAGACCCTCTGCCACTGCCCTCAGGGCCACCCTCCTAAACTGATCCCTTTGAAATCTTGACAGGGCGTCTGCTACAACATTGCTAACCCCTGGCACGTGTCGTGCTGTGAAGCGAACATTGAGCTGCAAACACCGCAAGACCAGGTGCCGGAGGTAGGTTACCACCACCGGTGAAGCTGCCGACAACCTGATTATGGCGTACACAATGCTCATATTGTCCGACCAGAAAATGACTGACCGATTGGCCAGCCTTTCCCACCAAAGTTCGACTGCAACGACTATAGGGAAGAGTTCCAGGAGTGCTAGATTACGCGTAAGGCCCGAGGCAATGCAACACTCCGGCCATGCCTCCGCACTCCAGTCTCCATCCAAATAGACACCATAGCCCAGCCCGCCCGCTGCATCCGTGAACAGATGCAGGGCTTGGTTGGAGATCGGCCCAGCCCTCCAAAGGCAGACCCCGTTAAAATGAACCAGGAACTTCTCCCAAACTCTTAGGTCGTCCCTCATCTGGTCCGTTACCCGGCCCCTCTGACTGTGCCCCCGAGGCCCTTTCAATTGACCCTCCAGCCTGCGGTTGAAGACCCTCTCTATGGGGATAGCCCTGCCCGCAAAGTTAAGAAGGCCCAGCAGAGATTGCAGCTCCTTAATGGAGATAAACTCCGCGTGGCCTGCTGCTTGAACCGCCTCTAGGAGGCGGTCGACTTTCTCCCTCGGGAGCCTGCATAGTGATTCTACGGTGTCGATTTCTATGCCTAGGAATGTCAGGCAAGTGCACGGTCCCTGAGTTTTCTCATCCGCGAGTGGGACCCCAAACTCAGCTGTAACATCTTTCATCACCTTCATAAACCTAGCACATTCGTCAGTTTCTGCCCTCCCTACTAGCAAAAAATTATCCGGATAGTGGGCCCCACCCCCAGATGCCCTCTACACTACCCAGTGCAGGAAGGAGCTGAAACATTCAAACAGGGCACACGACAGGGAGCAGCCCATAGGCAAGCACCTGTCGACAAAGAATTTGCCCTCAAACTTCATTCCCATCAGCCGAAAGGAAGAAGGATGAAGCGGGAGCAAGCGGAAAGCAGACTCGATGTCCAGCTTGGCTAATAATGCCCCCCGTCCCCGGGACCGAATCACCCCCAGTGCCTCGTCAAAGGACTGGTAATGCACCGAGATGAGGTCTGGGTCTATTGCGTCATTCACTGATGCCCCTTTGGGATACGACAGGTGATGAATGAGCCTGAACTTTCCCTGCACCCTCTTGGGAACGACGCCCAATGGAGAGACCACCAGATCAGGTATCGGCAATTCCCGGAACGGGCCGACTACCCGCCCCAGCCTCAACTCTTTTACCAGCTTTTCCCTCACCATGTGAGGGAACTCATAGGCTGACTTCAAATTGCGATGGACAGATGACCCAGCTACTTGCGCCGTAACTGGTATCCGGAACCCCACCCTCAACCCTGACGCTAGGATCTCTGCCGCCTCCACGTCAGGGTATAGCTCCAACCATGGCACCATCTTCTCGAATCTAAGCGGAGTTGGGTCCCTTGACCCCAGCCCCCCTAATATTCTGGGAGGGTGCGCTTGAGTCCCTCCTTTTTGCACAGTCTGACCCCTGGTGTGGGCCGCTGCAAAATTTGCAGATGTGACGAAAGGAGCAATTAGCTCCCCTGTCACACTACTTGTCCTGGAATTTCCAGCACTCTCTCCCCCGCCTCTTCTGGCGTGGCAAGGACCGCTGGGCTCCAGGCCTAGCCACCGCTGGTGGTGAAGTAGACCTCTCGCGCCCCCATTTAGGTCACAGGTGCATGTCCTGCATCCCGAAGTGTAATATGGGGTTCCCTACCATTTTCTTGCAGAATGCCAAATCGTAATCCCGCCATGCGCCCTCCTTAAGCCTCTTGTAAATATCACCAATTGTGTCCTAATATTTAAAAAGGTTATGTCCCTGAGTTGGCCACTTATCGACATAGCAGGACACCAATAACCTATAGCCAGCCTGCCACTCCTCATAAGTCTCCTGACACCGCACTTTTTTGGGCCCAGAGCCCTTGGCCACCCTCTCCTTAGCTCTGCATGCTTCCGGAGTGAGCTCGTAGATATTCACATATCTACCCTCTTGTATTTTCTTAATCACTTTGACCTTCAGATGGCCATATAGCGAGTGAACCAGGCACGGGTACGAATCCCCGTGCACCGCCACTTTCCCTGGCGCCACCTGACCAGCTGCTATCGTCGACGCCTCCCCTACCAGAGCTAGGGAGTTGCCCTCGACTACGCCTTGCGCACCTGCTTTCGCCTGCACCTGAGCTGCCACCAACTTCTTTATCATCCTAAACATCTGTTGTTGGCCCTTCCCCACTAAACCCAGCCCTGCCTCGCTATCAGAACCTGAGTCGCTAGAAGAAGAACCCATGTTTGTGTGTGTGATGTTAGTGATGGTGCACTCACCAGACTGCGGCTGTTGCTGTGAAGCCCCTTCCGATGATGATAGCTGAACACTTGCAGTTGAGGTTGAAGGTCCCACAACTCCTCCATTCGCCGTGCTCTGGCTGCTTGGACCAGCCTGCATTCTCTGCTCCTCAACAGTTGACAGCTGAGGAGACAAAACAGACTGGGGAGTACGACGATTAGGGCCCCTGAAGGGGAACAGCCCTCCCCTTCGTCATCCCTCGCCCTCTCCTGGACCCCAAGTGCTGCAGCCACCGCTCTCCTAATTATGTCCTCCTGAACACCCAATGCCTGACTAACACACTCTCTCACCTCACGCTGTACCTCAGCAGCGATCTGCGCGCTGTCCACACACACAGTCACACCCCTCGCCTGGCCCAGCAGTGGATTTCCTGTGTTTCCAGGACCACCTGATCCCTGAATAGCAGCAGCATTTTCCGGCCTAGTGGCTAAGTCCTGACCCCTGCCAGTTCCTAGCATCTGCTCCCCCTGCTGACTAGGGCCCTGTTGCTGCAAGTCCCCTTCCTGAGCGATAATGGCATCATGCGCTCCTTCACCCTGCCCCATGCTCCTTCTCCCCCCTTGTCCCTGCCTAAAGGCTTGACTAGGCCCGGGTATAAAGGTATCCCTGTTAACAGCGATGTCGGCGTCATTTGCGCCTCTACCCCTCAATACTACAACCTTCGCTTTGATCGGTTGCCTGCTCCTTTGATGCCTAAATTCCTGAGTTTGAAGATCCCCTGCTGCCCTGATGGTGTAATTTGCGCCTCTGCCCCTTGCGCCGCTCATCTGCCTAACCGGCCCATGCTGCCTCTGATCCACGCTCTCTACCGCACTCCTGGTTGGCCCACTGCTCGCTCCCGTGCCCCCTGCGACCGTCGTCGCCACCCGGAGTCTCCCCAACTTACTAGGGGTAGCTCCGGTAAGCGTCCCAGGTCGTGCTGCAGGGCGGCATCTCTCACGCGTGCAACCGCGCTCCTCCCCAGCAGAAGATCCATCAGAGGGGGAGGAGTCGCGACGCACGTCATGTACGGGGGCGTGGCCACGCCCCGCACTCGTTGAAGGCCCCAAGCTTGCCTGGCCCAGTGAACCGCCGCCACTGGACCCCCCGGCCCCAAGCCTGAAGCCAGGGATTGTGCGCGGGCCAGGACAGTGGCAAGAGCACCCAGCGGGAGTGCCGGCAACTGCTGTAGTAAGGCTCCTACATCTGCCCCCAGCTCCCTAACATCCCCCATACCGGTCTGAGCCCTAGCAGGAAGCTGGGCTGAACTAGCATCCACCCCCACTCGTGATGACCCTCTCCCCCACGCCCTGGTGCCGGCCCTGGCCCCAGCCCTGCTCTTAGGGAGAAAACTTAACTCCCTCCTGACTATCTGCCTAGCAGAAATTGAGGGCCTATTGGACACCCTAGCTTGGGGGGTAGGGGGTACCACATTATCCTGGTCTGATGCTTGATTTTCTCCAGCAGGTCTCTTTCTTTTGAAGGCTTCACCACTGCATCCCTGTACCTCCTGGGAGGCAAAGAAGTACGCCTGGCACACTTCATGATCACTGAGGCCTAGAATGGAAGATATCCAGCACTGAAGAAAATTCTCCTCGAAGTCTGGAGGCAGGAAGAGGCCGGATCCACTGGAACAGGACCCTATAAAGGCAAGAGGTACACCCGCCCACCCACTTGCAACATTGTAACATACACACACTCTAGAACCCTCCAGACTTCAAGTCAGCTATCCCTTAATTTTGCTACAGGCCCACTAGAGGGCCCTCCACTTCCATTAGATGCCATAATTCTCTTTCTGTAATGACAAAAATTACATGAAAATCTGACTGCACCTACTCTACTACTTGGACTTTTGCATTATTTTTCTCACATTAAATTAATCCAAACTAAGTAGTCATTAACTGAAAATAAGATACATCTCAAGACCTGTAAGGACTGTGGATAAAAAACCTATAAATAGACTTTTCAAAAAAGTGATAACACCATAGAGGGATTTTTACTTTGCTTATCTTTGGCATTATTCTGTTTCTGTTTTAGAAGGTCTGTTGGTATCTATCAGTTCAGTTGGTGTTAATAGTAACAGGAATGAAATTGTACCTTCAGTGTTGAATTGTTAAACTGTAATCATAATTTCATTCAAATTTTAGTGCTGGTTTGAAAAGCAATTCAAACTTTTTTTGTGCAAATTAAAGGGAAATTGTACTGTAAATGAGTTTCCTCTTAATGTGTTTCCAATTACTTGTTTTGCCAACTGCAGATGATTAAATGTATGGTTATGTTTATTGTTGTAGTTGAAATAGCCTTTTTCCTGAAGAAACCACACTCCAAGTTATTCTTGGGAACTTGCTTATTTAAATGTGTTGAGACTGCAGGAAGAGAAGACCTCCTTATCTCTTCTTCTGCACACATCCTTGTGTCTTTGCATACAAAAAAGCTAATACAGAGAGCAATTGAAGCTAAAAATATGGCAGGTTAATTTCAGCTGGCATCTCTCATTTACATAGATTTTCTATAGATAATGATGTACTATTTTCTAAGGTGGTGGTTTCAAAGGGTAAAAACAGCTATTTCAAATGACAAACTAAATTTCAAAACTATTTAATACACTCCACTGGGTGAAACGGATAACTGAAAATGCATTAAAGTGGAGAAAAACTTACAAAACAATGTCCCATTTAAAAGCACACTTCAAAGAAAATCTGAGTAAAGAGAACATTGAACATGTATGTTTAGATCATTTCAATAAGAATAATAGTTTTAAAAAACAGCATTGAATCGGCTAGATTACGAGTTTTGCGTTAAGATGAAAAAGCAGCGTTAACAGGTCCTAACACTGCTTTTTCACAACCGCTGCTATTACGAGTCTTGCAGGTTTAGGGGCACCGCACACTTCTTTGGCCTTACAGCAAAACGACTTACGTAAACTTCATGAACCCTTTTTTCTATGGGACTTCCATAGCGCCGGTATTACAAGCCTCTCCTGGGAGGCCAAAGAGTCATACACACTCTACCTCCAAGATCCGTAACGCATTCTAAAGTCAGTAGTTATGAGTTTTACACTACAACGCCATAGCATAAAACTCATAACTAAAGTGCTAAAAAGTACACAAACACCCATAAACTACCTATTAACCCCTAAACCGAGGCCCTCACACATCGCAAACACTATAATAACATTTTTAACCCCTAATCTGCCGCTCCCGACATCTCCGCCACTATAATAAACATATTAACCCATAAACCTCCGCACTCTCGCCTCGCAAACACTAGTTAAATATTATTAACCCCTAATCTGCCGCCCCTAACATCGCCGCCACCTACATTATACTTATTAACCCATAATCTGCCATCTCCAACGTCGCCGCCACTATATTAAATGTATTAACCCCTAAATCTAAGTCTAACCCTAACACCCCCTAACTTAAATATAATTTAAATAAATCTAAAGAAAATAACTATAATTAACTAAATTATTCCTATTTAAAACTAAATACTTACCTATAAAATAAACCCTACGCTAGCAACTATATAACTAATAGTTACATTGTAGCTAGCTTAGGGTTTATTTTTATTTTACAGGCAAGTTTGTATTTATTTTAACTAGGTAGAATAGTTAACTATTTAATAACTACCTAGCTAAAAATAAATACAAATTTACCTGTAAAATAAAACCTAAGTTACAATAACACCTAACACTACACTTAAATAAATTAACTAAATTAAATACAATTAAATAAATTAACTAAATTAAATACAATTAAATAAATTAAATTAAATTAGCTAAATCACAAAAATAAAAAACATTCCGATTGGCTGATAGAATTCCAATAAGCCAATAGAATACAAGCTCAATCCTATTGGCTGATTGGATCAGCCAATAGGATTTTTTCTACCTTGATTCCGATTGGCTGATAGAATTCTATCAGCCAATCGAAATCTAAGGGACGCCATCTTGGATGATGTCACTTAAAGAGATATTCATTACGAAGAAGCCGTCGTTTGAAGAGGATGCTCTGCGTCGGATGTCTTGAAGATGGACCCGCTATGCGCCAGAAGGATAAAGATAGAAGATGCCATCTGGATGAAGACTTCTGCCCGTCTGGAGGACGACTTCTGCCGGCTTCGTTGAGGACATCTTGCCAATTGGATGAAGACTTTTTTTAGTTGGTATTTTATTTGGGGGGTTGGTTGTGTGGGTGGTGGGTTTTACTGTTGGAGGTTGTTTGTAAAAGAGCTGATTACTTTGGGGCAATGCCCTGCAAAAGGCCATTTTAAGGGCTATTGATAGTTTAGTTTAGGCTAGGGTTTTTTTATTTTGGGGGGCTTTTTTTTTTTTTTTCCCAAAGAGCTTTATTGAAGTGTTAATTTTAAAAACATCTCAAGTGCGGATCTGGGCTTACATTGTTTACCCGTACATTATATAGAATACCAAATGTTAAATAAACTCAGGATTGATACCCCAATGGTTCCATGTTTACAATTTAAGACAAGTCCAGATAAGTGCAATATTGAAATAATCTAAGACTATTACTAGTAAAGCTTGTTAGTATTTTTCTGCCAGATATAGCTCTACATTTTCTAATTATCCCTTTTCTTGTAGACAAAACGTTGTATATATTTCAATCAAAAACATTTAAACAGATTATCAAAAGTTACAAACAATAAATATCTTTGGTTAACATCAACTTGATAGGTTTAGTTATACAAAAAGAAAGAGGAAAGGAGGAGGGAGGAAAGAAAAGATGCCGTGTATTCAGGACAAGAAGAAAAGTAGGTAAGATAACCTCAAAGGGGTGGTTTACAAGGACTCATTCCTAGTGTAAAAGTTAAAATAAAGATTTTTAATCGTAATAATTAAAATACAAGCCTCCAAAGCAAAAAGTACCTAAATTTAAACTAAGTCACATCATCCCCCTGTTTCCTGGCCGATAACAGCTCCCTCGGCTTCAGGTGACAGAGATAATGGACTGCTAACGTTTAAAACCACAAAGTGCACCTAGGTGCACAAAACATGCAAACTAGTTTTGGCTGTAATATCAGCCTTTCTCAATGCGGCAGACAAACCAAGGCCCGGGTGCCACCCCTTGAAATAGCACTCTGTTTCATCCACAGACCAATCATAAGCTGCATAGAGGAGACTCCCACTTGAAACACCAATCACTCTAATTTGAGACACTATGTCAAAATGCAGTATTCTGATTGGCTAGCATGTTTCAACAAATTTATCAGTTACAATGTACTATTACAGTTAGTAACTTATGTAGCTCATAATTGAATATTTTATCTACAGTGTATATAATGATTTTTTGATCAGACGTGTATTAACTTGTGTTTATACGAGGGTGGTATAGGCTGTGTCATTATTATGTTAAAGGACCAATCATGTATTGTGTAACAGAAACTCCCACTTGGGGCATTCAGGACATTCATCCCTATGTAATACTTCCAGTTCGGGGTGTGCATGCCCCTATTTAGAGGTTGGGGGAGGGAGGGACCTGTGGCGTGGCTTGTGTCGATTGTCATGAATTGTCATGAACTCCAGTAATCTTGTTTAAGACTAACTATGATGGTGTGTCTGCTAACTCGTTACTAAAAGTTGGTTCTTGGTTAGGATTCAGTCTCTAATGCTAAGAAGGGAATCGGCTGGCAGAGATATTTTTCAATTATCTTTGTTTGCGTTCCAGCGCATTGTCATATATTCGTGCTTTTCTAATTTACATGCCCTGAGGAAGTGGTATCTCTCCAGCATAAGCAGGTTTTCAACATGTGCTTTCCATGCCGCCATGTACGGTACTTCTGATGACTTCAATTTCTGGGGTATCAGTATTTTAGCGCTATTGATCATTACGTATAAGAGTGATTGCTTTATTTCATCTTTGGTGTTTGGGAAATTATGGAATAGTAACAGCCCTGGGTCTGCTGGCAGGTTAGTTACTAACGTTTTATTAATATGTGCAATTACGTCTTCTCAGAACGGTCTCACCCTATCGCATCCCCACCAGACGTGTAGCATGTCTGCTGCCTCACCGCATCCCCTCCAACACTGGCCGTTAGTATGTTTATATATTTTCTTAAGTTGTGTTGGTGTGAGGTACCATCGTGACAAGAATTTGTAATTCATTTCTTGAATTTTGGCAGACACCAAGGACTTTTTGTGGTTATGGAAAATCCTTAACCATTCTTTGGGGGTAATGTTTATGCCTAGCTCTATGGGCCATTTGTAACAAAAGGATGGAAGATGATCCGACGTGTCAGCCGAGAGGATCTTGTATAGAGCTGATATGGTATGTCGGGGATAAATTGTTAATGTGCACAATGTCTCAAAGGTTGTCAGCTGGCGCTTTATGTCTTGTTGTTGCTTGTGAGTGGCAAGGTAATGAGCCATTTGCGTGTGAGTAAACCACATCATTAGGTTATTGCTGAATTTATTTGCCCAATCCTGTTGTGATAATAGTTTCCCCCCTGGGACTATGCTCCTTAATATGCAGTCTTTTAATTGCATTGAGTTCGGTTTGTTCATTTTAATTTTGGGCATAAAGGGAAGGTCTGGGTTGTGTATGAGTGGTGTTAGGGGCACAGGCTTTGTCGTGATGTGTGTGCTTGTGTTTGTTATCGTATCCTGTAATATTGGAAAGCCATGAATTATATGAGGTCTATGCGATGGGTGTAGCCATGCCAGACCCCCCACATTGTCTATCTTAAGAATCTCCCTGTCCAGCTGCACCCAATGTTTGGTACTGGAGTTGTGGCTCCAATCTATGATTCTCTGTAATAGAGCTGCCAGTCTATATCTTTGTATCTCGTATAGTCCCAACCCCCCCCCCCTCTCTCTCTGGACAAATAAATAGTTTTCCTTGGCACTCTATGAACTTATCAATGTTACCCTGTAATTGGCTTAGGTACTCTTTGGGCAAAGCTATGGGTAGTGTCTGTAGTACATATAATATGCAAGGGAGGACATTCATCTTTATTACATGTACCTGTGCTAGCCAAAACAGTTGTTTGTTCTTCCATCCTGATAAGTCACTCACAATATTTTTTTGTAATAGGCTATAATTCGCTGTTAATAGGTTCTGGTGGTTTTTAGTCAGGAGTATACCCAGATATTTGATCTGTGTTTGTTGAATACGTAGGGGGCTAATGCTTCTTATTTTATCTATAAACTGTGCCGGTGCATTTATGTTTAATAGTTCTGATTTTGGACAGATTAAGATGAAAATTTGATACCTTGCCATAGTCTGTAAATGTTTTTAAAAGGGTTGGGATGGATGTCTCAAGGTCTGATAGTGTAAGTAGTATATCATCTGCATACATTGCTAGTTTATATTCACTATTATGTGTTTGTATTCCTTTGATGCTGGGATCTGATCTAATTTTACAACCCTGCTTTGGGCCATTTCTGATATTAAATGAATCTGAGAGAACTGAGTTAGTTTTAACTTTTGCCATTGGGTCTGTATAGAGTGAAAAACTTTTCTTATGAAACTGTTACCTATGTTCATGACTTGCAGGGTGGCCCTGAGAAAATCCCAGTCCACCCTGTTGAAGGCTTTTTCGGCATCCGTCGAGACAAGGGCCATATCTTAATGGGTATTTTGTGTCGAAGCCATGAGTTGCATGACCTCTAAGGTGTTATCCCTTGCCTCCCTGCCCAGGATGAAGCCCACCTGATCTGGCACTATTAGGTGTGGGAGCACAGATTTTAATCTGTCCGCCATGATCCTAGCAAATATCTTGATATCCACATTCAGGAGGGATATGGGCCTGAAGTTTTCAGGCATGTCAGGAGGTCTGCCCGGCTTTGGGAGGACAGTGATGTAGGCTTCTAGCATCTCTCTGGGGAAACCACCTGATGTCTCAAGGGAATCAAACAGACACGCCATTTTAGGGGCCAAGATTTGGGCAAACGTTTTGTAATATTTAGTACTAAAGCCATCTGGACCAGGGCTTTTCCCTATGGGTAGGGATTTGATTGCTGCCTTTATTTCTGTTACACTAATTGGTGAGTCAGGTTTTAGTGATTGTTCATCATCCAATTTGGGCAATGCTACCTTTTTTAAATAGTCCCCTATATCCCTGTGTTTGTTTTTCAATTTTTCTGTGTCCTTGGTATCTGCCGTTATATTGTACAGTGCTGAATAATATGTGCAAAATTCCTCTGCCAAGGATATACTATCATGTTTGATTTGTCCTGATTTGGTCTTGAGGTGGTGTATATGTGTTTTGAGTTGTCTTCGTTTAAGAGATCTGGCTAGTAGTTTGCCTGCCTTGTTTCTTTGGTCATAATATTTCTCTTGTAAAAGTAGGGCTCTTTTTTGTTGTTCCTGCTGAAGGAAGACATTTAACTCTTTCCTAGTTGTGTGAGACGTGTGTAGGTCAACATTTTTTTAATCTTTTTTGTGGTCAATCTCTAAGTGCTGCAGTTTTAGTTAGAAGGGATTCATATTTGAGTCTGTTCTGTTTCGCTAAGATTGCTTTGTGTTTTATCATGTCGCCCCTTAAGACGCATTTGTGTGCCTCCCATATGTGTGACCAAGCCGTGTCGGGTAGGGTATTTATTTGGAAGTATTCAACCAAAGTTTTCTCCAAACATGGTTGCATTAATGGGTAATCTAACATGCTGTCATCCAACCTCCACAGGAAGGGGACCAAGGGGCTGTCAGGCCATGTGATTTGGCAGAGTATTGGTGTGTGGTCTGACCATGTGATCGGTAAGATTGATATACATTTGATAAGTGCAAGGCCTATTGAATCTGTCAATATATAGTCTATTCAGGAATATACTTTGGGGGTTGGAGTAAAAAAAAATAATCCCGGATGGTAGGGTGGATAGTACATCAGACGTTGTGTAGGTTTAAAGAATGTATTTGGTGGTTTATGCCCCTTATATCCCTTTTGGCAATACTCGTGACACCCTCCGACTTGTCTATTTCTGTGTTGAGTAGAACATTAAAATCGCCCCCTACTATTAGTTTACCTTTGGTGTTTTCCAGTATTTTTGCTGTTAGTTTGTGCATGAATGAGATTTGTTGTTTTTTTTTGGGAAATAAGCGTTCACTATTGTGATGGGCCTACCATGTAGTAATCCTGTCAGGATTAATAATCTCCCATCCATGTCTTTTTCAATGTGCAGGGTCTCTAGTGGTATGTCATGTCTGATCAGTATGCCCATTCCACCTTTCCCCAAAGGGCTAGACGAAAAGTGTGCAGTGGTGTATTTGTAATGGTGCCACTTCGGCTCTCTTCCCTTTTTGAAATGTGTCTCCTGTAGGAGTATAATTGCCCCTTTCTGCTTATACAAGTCATTCAGAATCATTGACCTTTTTAGGGGGATATTAAAGCCTTTGACGTTTATAGTGATGATGTTCACCATATGCGTGGAGGACTGCCTGTGCATTTTTTACTCAAGTGTTATGAAGTGTATATGTGGATGCAATATGGATGCAACTATGTTCTGATTTGATCACTGGGGTTTGTTGTTTCTGTGACAGCGATCTTTGACACTTCCAGGTGTGTTCTATGGCAAGGGGAGCGGGGGTGGAGGGGGAAAAAGGCAAAACAGGTCAACAAACAAGACAATAATTGACTCTGTGATCTTTATGACCAAAAAAGAGAGGTAAAGGAAGAAAGAAGGAGAACAAGAGAATAGAGAATTCCGTTACAGTATTGAGTATAAGTTATCTAAATTGTATTAATCCAAACGTGGTACCTAATCAATCACAATAACAGAGGGTAAGGACCTTTTACCCCCAGAGTGGCAACCTATTAATTATTGAACAAAAATAGAGAAAGTGCCTGTGGGCACCTAGTGACTAATGGGTTTTGTGTACAAACCTATTTGTACACCTCTCACTATTTAAGAGACAGCGCTCATTTCACATTTTAATTTATAGTTTGCTCAAGGCATCTTGGTGCTGATATATATTACTTTACAGAGTAACTAATGTGCCACGCCAGAAGTGCATTATTAGCTTCCCTTAGTGCATTGGTATACAGTCATTATGGACAGTCTTTTCGTATTATAATTAAAATGTGTCATGTCTTTATCAGACGCTAATTAACCAATTTTTTAAACCGCATATGGGCGGAAGTGAATATTATACTCATCTGTCCTGGTCAGGAAAGGTTAAACTCTGTGTGCCATGTTCCATTTCACAACTGTCCAGAACCTTCTACAATAGCGTCCATATTTAATGGTCTTCCATGGATTATGGTTTCCCAACTAAGAAAGAGCTAGTTCTTGTTCTTCTACTCACTTTTCTGTTGGTATCTTGGTTCTTGTCTGGCCTAAGGGCTCGGCAGGAGGTGTGATCTGTATTTGTAATGTTTTGCAAAAAGATGCTAAGTCATCTATTCCATGGAAAGTTGCTGTTTTATCTCCTCTTGTTGCCGTTAGGCTCACTGGGAAGCCCCACCTGTATGGTATCTTCTGTGATCTTAGAACAGTAGTTATAAACTGCAGCTCCCTTCTCTTTTGTAGCGTGGTGGGGCTCAAATCTGTAAAACTTTGAATTGGGAATCCTGCATTTGTAATTTGTTGTTTCTGTCTTGTGTGCTTTAAGATTTCTTCCTTATCCAGATAGTTCAACAATTTCACAATGATGTCTCTTGGAGGGGCCTTTGCAGGTGGCTTGGCTCTAAGTTCTCTGTGAGCACATTCCATTATGATGTCTGGTGAGTTGCTGGTTCCTTTTATAGTCCGGAAGAGGGCCTGTAGATGATCTTGAATAGCTGCTGGCTGTACTGTTTCAGGCACTCCTCTGACCCTTAGGTTATTCCTGCGACCTTTATTATCGAGGTCTTCAACCTTTTCCAATAAGTTATGAATCACTTCCTCTTGGCTGGTTGTATGTTAGCTGCGATAGATGTTGGATGTCTTGTGTTGTCATGTCATGGCTCTCTTCTAAAATGTTTACTCTCCGATCTATCTTCTTGATGTCTTTCTTCATTTCAGTAAACTTCTCTCGCATATCTGACATGGCATGTTTATGTCATCTTTGTTCGCTAGGAGCTGTAGGTCCGCTTTTGTTATCTCTGTGGTGGGACATGCAGTATTATGTGTCTGCGTATCCATTATTGGGTTGTTTTCATGCGGTATTGTTGCAGGGTCAAGAACTTTATTTGAGGTGCCTTCTAACGGTGTAAGATATTGATTTATTTTTTTAGCTCTAGATGGCGTTTCAGATTTTGGTTGTTTCTTTGCTGGCATAACCTCTTACGTGTGTCGGTTCTAGTTTTACATTTTTATGATCTTGCCAGTTTAACTTATGCTCGGAGGGCCTCTTTTTGGACTGCAACTCTTAAAATTATTGTCAGAGGCAGATTTTGTTTGTGTCCCTGTTGTGGGGTCTTTATGTGACCTCTCTTGTTCTGTTGCTTTTTATGGCGGTCTGTAGCAGCAGTTTGACTAAGGAGTTTTGTCTGCTGAGCTCTTACTCCTCACAGTTTTCTGCCTATATCTTTATGGTATTT
Source organism: Bombina bombina (assembly GCF_027579735.1). Taxonomy (NCBI): domain Eukaryota; kingdom Metazoa; phylum Chordata; class Amphibia; order Anura; family Bombinatoridae; genus Bombina; species Bombina bombina. The sequence continues at coordinate 883,312,553 of NC_069501.1, read as the reverse complement.
AAGGGTTGTCATGAGGCCTGTATTTCACAACCCCATTCACTTCCTCTTAGCAATTTTCTATATTATTTTTTGTCTTAAAGTTTGTGTAAATGTGAGCCTTTATTTTCCCTTGGTGAAGTATCCCTTATTCTCTCAGTGCCTGTGGGGATGATTTTGGGGCCGTTGCATAAAAGTGTCACTATATCCCTTTTTTGTTTTTTTTTCTGTTTAACCTTCTTGTTTGTGGGAGCCGCAACTGTTTTTAATATGTCTCTGCTGCGGTCGGTTGCGAAGTTGCGCTGGGACTCTGCTTACCTTGTACTAAGCAGTGATTTGCTTTTGTCTCAGCTTCCGGTGGTACATTTTACTCGAGGCCGGTGTTTAGGCCTTGTATCTGCGCCAGATATGTCCGCAGCTTCTTACGCAATCGTTGGGGTCTGTCACCAGATCCACTGGTGGATGATAGTTTCTTTGCCTTATTTTGGGGCTTTTAAACCCGTTAGTGATATCTCGGTTGCCGGTCCTGGGAGTTCTGGCTAACTAATGTGCGGCCATTACTCAGTGGGCCAAGCTCCGCCTCCGGGGGGGGGCTTTTTTTTTTTTTTGATAGGGCTCTTAGATTAGGTGTAATTAGTTTAGAGATCTGTAATTTGTTTTTTATTTTCTGTAATTTAGTGTTTTTTTTGTGATTTAGCTAATTTAATTTATTTAATTGTATTTAATTTAGTTAATTTATTTAATTGTAGTGTAGTGTTAGGTGTGATTGTAACTTAGGTTAGGTTTTATTTTACGGGTAAATTTGCATTTATTTTAGCTAGGTAGTTATTAAATAGTTAATAACTATTTAATAACTATTCTACCTAGTTAAAATAAATACAAACTTGCTTGTAAAATAAAAATAAACCCTAAGCTAGATACAATGTAACTATTAGTTATGTTATAGCTAGCATAGGGTTTATTTTATAGGTAAGTATTTAGTTTTAAATAGGAATAATTTAGTTAATGATAGAAATTTTATATAGATTTATTTTAATTATATTTCAATTAGGGGGTGTTAGGGTTAGGGTTAGACTTAGGTTTAGGGGTTAATACATTTAATATAGTGGCGGCGATGTTGGGGGCGGCAGATTAGGGGTTAATAAATGTAGGTAGGTTGCGGCGATGTTAGGGGCAGCAGATTAGGAGTTAATAAATATAATTTAGGTGGCGGCGATGTTGGGGGCAGCAGATTAGGGGTTAATAAGTATAATGTAGGTGGCGGCGGTGTCCGGAGCGGCAGATTAGTGGTTAATAAGTATAATGTAGGTGTTGGCGATGTCAGGACGGCAGATTAGGGGTTAATAAGTGTAAGATTAGGGGTGTTTAGACTCTGGGTTTATGTTAGGGTGTTAGGTGTAAACATAAAATGTGTTTCCCCATAGCAATCCATGGGGCTGCGTTACTGAGTTTTACGCTGCTTTTTTGCAGGTGTTAGACTTTTTCTCAGCCGGCTCTCCCCATTGATGTCTATGGGAAAATCGTGCACGAGCATGTATGACCAGCTCACCGCAGACTTAAGCAGCGCTGGTATTGGAGTGCGGTATGGAGCACAATTTTGCTCTAGGCTCACTTCTTGCCTTTTAACGCCAGGTTTAGAAAAATTCATAATACCAGCGCTGCAGGTGAGCGGTGAGAGAAAACTGCTCGTTAGCACTGCATAGCTCCTAACGCAAAACTCGTAATCTGGCCGAATATTTGAAATACAGAGAGATGCCAACAGAAGATTGTTCAAGGGAAAGATATTCAATTAATGGCTTTTAGAAAATTAGAAGCTCTATTGGACCTGGAACTATTTACAAAAAAAGTCATTGGTCAACAATAAAACTCCATTCACTATTATTCATAAAATTAAAAGTAAAAATAGATAGATGATAGATAGATGATAGATAGATAGATAGATAGATAGATAGATAGATGACAGATAGACAGATGATATATAGATAGATAGATAGATAGATAGATGATAGATAGATGATAGATATATAGATAGATAGATAGATAGATAGATAGATAGATAGATAGATAGATGATAGATAGATAGATAGATAGATAGATAGATGATAGATAGATAGATAGATGATAGATATATAGATAGATAGATAGATAGATAGATAGATAGATGATAGATATATATATAGATAGATAGATAGATAGATGATAGATAGATAGATAGATAGATAGATAGATAGATAGATAGATAGATAGATAGATAGATGATAGAATACTGTTCAAGAGACATATATTTAATTAATGACTTCTAGCAAATAGAAGCTCTATTGAAAAAAAGGCCTTGATCAACAATAAAATCTAATTCACTATTATTCATAAAATTACAAGTAAAAAAGATTGATTGATACATAGATAGATGATAGACAGACAGATACATAGACAGATAGACAGAGGATAGATGATAGATAGATAGATAGATAGATAGATAGATAGATAGATAAATAGATAGATAGAGATAACAGTTTAAACCTCTTTTTTATGTCCAGCAAGTTACCTACTTTAATTGTGAAGATTTGGCTTTGTTAAAATTAATAATGTGAGGATTGACATTTTCTTTCTGATGTATAATTCTGAAAATATTTTAGAAGAAATAATGAGCATAAATTCCACTGTGTATATTCTAATTGGGACTTGATCTAGTTAAAATTTATAGAGGTGTGAAGTGATAAAATATTTCAAAGGAATTAAGTTTACTTTTTTGAAGGTCTGATAAAATGCACACAGCAAATGTTTCTGCAGTTTTAGAAATGAATGGCTCCCCATTAGAGTTTGCCATGTAAAAACTTTGAAATCAACTCAATTAATTTATTTTTTTAACTTCCTTTTAAATGGTATTCCAACTCATTAGAACTGCTGCTACTGAACATAATTAAGCTGCTCACTTTGTGAATATGATATAAACAGATATTTTTTTATTATACTCAAATATATAATACACTGGCATTTTACCTTTTTTTTGACCTGTCAGCCAGTGTGGTGCAGCAGTCTCACTTGCAATTTCCTGCTCGCTAGCAATAATGCTCGAGGCTCCTAAACATGATTTTACCTATGACATCAATCCATTTTCTTTAAGAATGTCCCTTTAATCATTTTCATGCAAAATGTAAATAAAAATAAATACAAAAATAACTCAACATGTCTAACATGTTATATATATAACAAGCATTTTTAAGAGTTTTCTGGCCCTGCAACTAATTCTGGTCTAGATTAAGAGTGGGGCGCTATTTTGCATTCCCACTTGCACGTTAAAAAAATGTTTGTGCGAGTGTAAAATTGACGCACACAAAAACATTTGTGACCACGTTAACTTCTTCTTCGTTAGACTTCAATGGAGGGTGAAAACTGTGAAAAAAAACTAGTAACCATACTTACGTGCTAACCCAATCGTATATGTATTCAAGAGCACCACCACCTGGCATGAAATATTAATATTTCACATTTCAATGTTCTTCACATGCAGTTCGAGTGTGTCCCAAGGAGCAGTCTGATCCAGGCAGGAGATTTCCCAGAGGAGGAGCATCTGCTATTTTATTAGAAGTGTCTTTAACATACCTCATACGTTTGAGGTGGAATAACGTGAGTGTGCTGTACATCTTTTTATTTTGAAGTCACCCAGTTTGTCGTTTATTGCACTAGGTGCACCCCCCGTGCACTTGTCTTTTCTCTATTCCATATATATATATATATATATATATATATATATATATATAGTCATATATATATATATGGAAATCAGGAGACAGCACTCACTGGTCTTGGCAATACTGGATTTATTCAGTGACGTTTCAGGGAATACACCCCTTCATCAGACCAAAGTACATAGAATGAAGCAACCATTTATACTGTTCCATAAGACCCTCCTCCAGTGTGAAAATGCGCCAAAATTGTTGCCATGGCAACCACCAAGTGTCAACAAACCCCATACAAATGAATTCAAAAACAAAGGAAATATACCACAATATACCAAATAAGTGAACATTGCAACCATGTACATATACAGAGCAAATGGGAATCATAATGCAAACGGTAGATACAATTAAAGATCAAACAGAATATCAATAGGAAAAAGTATTCAGCATAGATAGACATTATGTAACCGATGGGCAGCAGTTAACAGGACCAATGAGCAATGCATAGATTAAACGTTTCTTTACAGGCTTATACTGAGCAAGCAATATATACATATACAGGGCATATTATCCCCATCATACAGGCAGGTAGAAAAGATAGCAGAACGAATATAAGTAGAAATCACACTGCAGGCATATATTAGCAGGAGGTGTCCAAGGTTTATGTATTGGGACTTATTTCATTAGTATCAATGTAGCGCTGGCAGGAAGAGGGCCTATCAAGGCAGATGAACATGGAGTAACCAGTAAAACACTCTATGCATACAGATAAGGAGAAGATAAATACCTGATGGGTTTAGAGGGATATAGCTCGGCTGAGAGTTGTGTGTGTTCCCGGAGATACAATAAGCTTGGAGTACTGCGCATGCGTATTGCAATAAAACAACGCCCCTAAGGCTATCGCTTGGTTAGAGGAGACAAGCCCCTATGTTGTCAACAGGCAACGAACAGCTAAAGACAGCAGCAAGAGCAGCTGGAAAAAGAGATCCCTGGATACTCATAGCCAGAGATTGTAAGGGACACCCTTACACGGTGTAAAAATTCATATGGGGGAAAGTAAAAATAACTGATCTGCCATATATAGCACAGACACAGTCCCTAACACGGTCAAATGCAGGAATATTGAGCTAATCAATGGTTGGTAGATCCATTAGCACCGGATGGTAAACGGAAGAATTAATCAAGGGGGCATATTGTACAGAAGAGTACATGCACAGTGGATAAAAAAGTACATGTATAGTATATCAAAAAAGCAAATTTGATTTTAAAAAAGGCAAATTTTGATTTTACAAAAAGCCAAATTTGATTAAAAAATAAACAATTAACCTATTGTATTAAAACAAGGGTAGAAAAAGGCACACACACAACACAACTCAAGGGATCGCTATGTATACCCCAAATGCACAAAAAATACAGAAAAGATATATATAAGATATAGTATGCGGTCATATCCAAATGTCCAATGGCTAAATACACAATGTAAGGCAACCTCTGTTATATGACACACCAAATATTTTACAGGTATTCACATAGACAAACCCAATAGATTGCAGGTATACACATAGACATAGAATTCAATGTCCAATACCCACGTATGTGTGATATACCTTTAAGGTATCTCCCTTCATGCACCTTGCTCCTTTAAAAGGGAGCCTCCTACAATCAATCTTTGCCTGATTATTGAGAAGTTCAACAGCCTGGAGGCTGTTTCCTTTGCTACTATTCAGGTCACATCTATACCTATCAAATTTATGATTGGAAATTATACCTAAGGTCTCCCTCTGCAGCTCCTGTCAGTTTATTTTTCACATCGCGGAACCTCCGCAGCTTTCCGACGCTGGATCCCCATACCGGAAGTGAGTCACACATTCACCGCAAGCCATTCACTCCTGCAACAGGCAAGCTCTCTCTGTCTCCTTACTCACAGGTAACTTCTGTTTGTTACAACTTCTGGATATTGATTGTATCGGTTGGCTCTCCTGTTGCCATATTTATTCAAGTTGACTTTGTCTAAGTTATATTGCTACACGCATGGGATGTGAATCACTTTACCTCTGCATATTATTCCGCAATAAATACTGCTTGCAAGTTACATATTTGGACAAACTTAAGGTTGTATTAAGCAATCTGTGTGAGTGACTTTGTATATATTTTATTGGGTGAATGTGTGTGAAGTAAACTGGACTCTGAATCATAAGTTACAGATGATAAAAGATTCTTCCACTAATCCTAACTTCAACTAACTTCTGATTCTGGGCTATCAGAGTTAGAGTTCTAAAACTTACTATACTGGCTATTAATTGCTCACTGTTACCATTTCTGTTCAAACTAAGTCAGTGTTTGCAGAAATAGATATACAAAAGAGCTACAAATACTGTATTTCTGGTTTGTGTGTGAGTGGATTCATTACATAATAATCAGGCCTAAAACTGATCCTGTTAAATTACTAAAACATGGATCCCACAGAAGTAAAAAATGAATTCACTAATGTGTACCAGAAATTAGATTATTTAGCCCATGCTATACAAGAAGTACAGGCTGAGAATGTAGCCATAAAAGCAATGTTAAAGGATTTCATAACACCTAAACCTGTGGATATACCTGAACCCCAAGTACATACACCAACACCATTTTCTGGAAAACGGTCTGAGTTTCGTGATTTCAAAAACGCATGCAACTTGCTATTTTCTTTGAAACCACGCACCTATCATTCAGACAGGATTAAAGTTTGCACCACAATTTCATACATGATAGGAGAGCCACGTACCTGGGCTAACAGATTCTTTGAGCAGAACAACCCCATTCTAGATTCATTAACTGATTTCTTTTCAGCAATGACAAGTCTGTATGAGGATTCAAACAGCCAAATACAAGCTGAGACCAAACTGCGGTCATTAAAACAAGGCAAAAGGACTGTAGAGGAATACACAACAGACTTTCAGATGTGGGCCTCAGACTCATTGTGGAATGAGGTAAGCTTGCGTAATCAGTTTCGCCTAGGTTTGTCTGAATCTCTAAAAGATGAACTCTCACGATTGGAACTCCCTGAAACACTCACCGGCTTAATCAAGCTAAGCACCACATTAGATAGACGTCTGAGGGAAAGAAAAGCTGAAAAAAGCATGTATGACCCCTCTATCAGACGCACCTATCCATCATCGGTCTCCCAAGACAGAAACCAGACTTTCAGCACCCCAATGGAGATTGGGGCAATCAAAGGTCCTCTGACTCAAGAGGAGAAAACAAGAAGGAAATTAGGAAATTTATGTCTTTACTGCGCTCACAAGGAGCACACAGTTGCAACCTGCCCCCTCCTATCAAAACAAAAGAAGGGTAAGAAAAAAAATATAATATCATTATACAATTTATCTACTGCTACCCAGCTCACTGTCTCTCTCTCTTTACAGTGGGACCGTCTCCACATCCAGAGTGACGCGTTAGTAGATTCTGGTGCTTCAGGGATATATATTGATGATACATTTGTTAAAAAGAATAAAATACCCACAGTGTGTAAACAGCAACCAGTTTTTGTGAAGTTAATAGATGGTACTTTGATTCAGAAAGGTCCTATCACACACCACACTATACCTTTACTTACAACCACAAAAAATGGTCACACTGAATACCTTACATATGATATCATTCCTATTGATAGACATTCCATTATTTTAGGATACATGTGGTTAAAGACACATAATCCAAGCATTGATTGGTTAAAGGATGAGATAAATTTAACATCTAGATATTGCACAAATACGTGTTATCCACACTGTTCTATATCTTCTTTTGAGAATGGTGTACCAGCGGCATATTCTGATTTGGTAGATGTATTCGATTTAAAAGAGGCTGAATCATTGCCGCCACACCGTGAATTTGACTGCCCCATCGAATTAATACCCGGGTCTCAAATACCCTATGGCAAAATATATCCTCTGTCCCAGGATGAGTTAACCCATTTACGCACCTACCTAGATGACAACCTTAAAAAAGGTTTTATATCACATTCAACTTCACCCGCAGCAGCTGGTATTTTTTTTGTTAAAAATAAAGATCTAAGTCTAAGACCCATAATAGATTATCGAGCCTTAAATGCGATAACAGTAAAAAACCGATACCCATTGCCTTTAATACCAGAATTATTGGAAAGACTCACCAATGCCACCATATATACCAAATTGGATTTGAAGGGGGCATATAATTTGATTCGGATTAGGAGTGGAGACGAATGGAAGACAGCTTTTCGCACACGATACGGTTTATTTCAGTACAATGTCATGCCTTTCGGGTTGAGTAACGCACCAGCTACTTTCCAACATTTCATCAACGAGATATTCCGAGATTTAACTGACATATGTGTTGTAATTTATCTAGATGATATTTTAATTTATTCCACAAATTTACAAGATCATGAAAGGCATGTACGATGGGTACTCACCCGACTAAGACAGCATAGATTGTTTGCCAAACTGGAAAAATGCAATTTCCATGTTAAACAGATTAAGTTCCTTGGTTATATTCTATCTCCTCAAAAAATCCAAATGGACCCTGAAAAGATAAACACGATCCAGGAATGGACCATACCACGCACTGTTCGAGCGCTACAGAGGTTTTTGGGTTTCTCGAATTTTTACAGAAAATTCATCAGAGATTTTTCTACTATTGTAAGACCATTAACCCAACTCACAAGGAAATCCCAAAGATTTCATTGGAATGAAGAAGCTCAAACTGCTTTTAACAAGCTAAAGCACTGTTTCTCCACTGCTCCAGTTCTGACGCTGCCAGACTATCAATCTCAATTCATACTAGAGGTTGATGCCTCCAACACCGGCATAGGAGCAGTCCTATCACAAAAAATCAAGGAAAACCAAGAAATGCATCCCGCAGCTTTTTATTCCAGAACCTTGCTCCCAGCCGAAATAAATTATAGCATTGGTGACAAAGAGCTCTTAGCAATTAAAAGTTCCTTAGAGCACTGGAGGCATCTATTAGAAGGGTCAAAAGAACCTTTTCTCATTTTTACTGATCACAAAAACCTTGAGTATTTAAGGAAAAGTAAAACTCTCTCTGCACGCCAAGTCAGATGGTCTCTGTTTTTAGATCGCTTTAATTTTTTGATTACTTACAGACCAGGACATTCTAACACCAAGGCTGATGCCCTCTCAAGAATGTATGATCCTACGAACATCTCCGAGACCCTCAATCCTATCATACCAGAAGAGAAATTTATATACTCACTTTCTAACTTAGAAAAGGACATTCTTCTGGAAACTCAAAAAGAAAATGATTGCCCCCAAACTTGTGAGAGAGATTCCACATCAGGGTTGATGTACCACAAAAATAGATTATATGTACCTAAGGCTCTTAGGATGATGATATTAAAACATTATCATGACAATGTCTTGTCAGGCCACAAAGGTGTACAAAAGACCACCAACTTGATCAAAAGACACTTCTGGTGGCCACAGCTAAATCAAGATGTTATACATCATCTGAAGAAATGTGATATATGTGCAAGAAATAAAGTGGCACACAAAAAACCTATTGGTTTATTAACTACTTTACCAATACCAGATATGCCGTGGTCCACCATATCAATGGATTTTATTGTTGATCTTCCAGTCTCACAAAAGTACACCACTATTCTAGTGGTTGTAGATCACTTAACTAAACTGGGTCATTTTATTCCACTAACAAGTTTACCCACAGCCATTATTACTGCAAAGGTCTTTTTAGATAATATAGTCAAACTACACGGATTACCAACTACAGTGATCACAGATAGAGGTACTCAGTTCACCTCAGCCTTCTGGAGGTCTCTGTGCAAACTGTTACAAATTGATACACGTTATACCACAGCTTTTCATCCTCAGTCAAATGGGTTGACTGAACGTCTGAATCAGACACTAGAACAATTCCTACGATGTTATCTGAGCCATCTTCAGGATGATTGGGTTGATTACCTCCCGATGGCAGAGTTCTCATACAACAACTCAATCTCTACCTCAACCAAAGTATCACCATTCTTCGCCACGTACGGCTTCCATCCAACCACTATCACAATATCCCATACCACAGTGAATTGTCCAGGAGCAATGGATTTTAGTAATTCCTTACAAGATAGACTTCAGTTGCTTAAAATTCATTTGCAGGAAGCTCAAGAACATCAAAAGAAGTACTATGACCTACATCATTCCCCTAGTCCCACCTATGTCATAGGAGACTTGGTTCTACTGTCCACAAAGTATCTGAAACTTCGTGTGCCATGTAAAAAATTGGCCAATCAATTTATTGGTCCGTTCCCGATTGCGGCAATAGTTAACTCGAACGCTGTTCGGTTGACTCTGCCTAAAGATCTCACTGTTCATCCTACATTTCATGTCTCTCTAATTAAGCCTTACGTAGGGGACCCTTTACTACAACTGGCAGATCCTCCTCCACCTATTTATCACCAGGATCAGTTGGAATATGAAGTGGAGTCCATCCTAGATTCCCGGATACGTCGCGGTCATGTACAGTACTTGATACAATGGAAAGGCTATGGTCCTGAAAGCAACTCATGGGAATCTCATGAGGATGTTCACGCTCCTGATCTGCTCTCCGCTTTTCATCGGCGGTATCCTGGGAAGCCGTATCTCCGCACCCCTGTTGACTGCCCTTGAGGAGGGGGGTATGTGATATACCTTTAAGGTATCTCCCTTCATGCACCTTGCTCCTTTAAAAGGGAGCCTCCTACAATCAATCTTTGCCTGATTATTGAGAAGTTCAACAGCCTGGAGGCTGTTTCCTTTGCTACTATTCAGGTCACATCTATACCTATCAAATTTATAATTGGAAATTATACCTAAGGTCTCCCTCTGCAGCTCCTGTCAGTTTATTTTTCACATCGCGGAACCTCCGCAGCTTTCCGACGCTGGATCCCCAAACCGGAAGTGAGTCACACATTCACCGCAAGCCATTCACTCCTGCAACAGGCAAGCTCTCTCTGTCTCCTTACTCACAGGTAACTTCTGTTTGTTACAACTTCTGGATATTGATTGTATCGGTTGGCTCTCCTGTTGCCATATTTATTCAAGTTGACTTTGTCTAAACTTACTATACTGGCTATTAATTGCTCACTGTTACCATTTCTGTTCAAACTAAGTCAGTGTTTGCAGAAATAGATATACAAAAGAGCTACAAATACTCTATTTCTGGTTTGTGTGTGAGTGGATTCATTACAGTATGGGTCTTAAGGATGAAGCCAGGTAATAAATGTCCACAATATCCAAAAGCAATGGAGAACATCAGAAAGTAAAAAAATAAAAATAAGTAAAATAATAAGTAAACAACAATCATTTCCGTGGACTAGCCACAGAGAGTAAACACAGTGTTTACAGGGAACAAAAAGGTGGTACCTGTGTCTTCTGATGTCAAAAGAAGCAATGCCAGTCGATACTCATGTTAAGGCCGTGTGGGTGCACTGTGTTCAATTTATAAATCCATTCAGCCTCTCTATGGAGTAGTAGCTTGTCACGGTCCCCCCCCGCGGTTTAGCGGAGGGATGTGATCAATCAGCTTGAACCTAAGATCAGATACCGTGTGGCCCATCTCCAAAAGGTGCCTGGCCACGGGTTGGTCACTCTTCCCCTTATCGATGGCTGCTCGTATGGCACTTCTGTGATTCGCCATCCTCTTTTTTATGTCATCAGAAGTTTTTCCAATGTAGAATAAACCACAATTGCAGTTCAGCATGTATATCACATATTGTGTGGTACATGTAAGGTAATGTTTAATTTTAAACAACTCATTCGTGTGAGGATGTCGGAATTGACTGCCTTGGAGCATTGAATTGCACGTCACACAACTGGGGCATCCTTTTTTAGTGGGTCATTTTTTTTTACTGTAACTGTTAATGGGGTCTGTTTTCATCAGTATGTCTTTTAAATTCCTCCCTCTCTTGTAACCAATTCTTGGAGGGCCATATACACAGTATGGTAATGATGCATCTGATTCAATTATGTCCCATTTCTCTTTCAATGTCATACCCAGTGTTCTTGTGTCTGGGGAGTAAGTAGTGATGAAATTCATTCTGGTCTTGGGGTCAACACTCGTCCTGCTCTCTGTGATATCCTTTCTAGCTTTCTTAATCAGTTCATTATTATAGCCCCTGTTCCGGAACCTTTCCTCCATTTCATTCAGCTGGGTGTTCCTTCTGATGTCAGAAGAGTTATTTCTTGTAACCCGTAGTAGCTGCGCTTTTGGAAGAGCTCTTATAAGAGCTCTAGGGTGGAAGCTGGAGGCATGCAGCAGTGTATTACGGTCAGTTTCTTTCTTAAACAGGGTTGTACCCAGGCCAGAGTCTTCTTTATAGATTCTTAGATCTAAAAAATCTACTTCGTTGTAGCTTGACACCTTTTTCAGTTTCACCTGGTTACCCTTTGTATTCAGGTTTCTCACCTATTCCTGGAATGATTCTGTAGTACCTCTCCACACCACGTTGATGTCATCAATGTACCTTTTATAAAAAAGTACCTGTTCATGTTCATATACCTTGAAGACATTCCCCTCCATGTGTTCCATAAAGAGATTTGCGAAGGCCGGGGCCATATTGGAGCCCATTGAAGTTCCCATCAACTGGAGGTAAAATCTCTTCTCAAATTTGAAATAGTTCATCTTCAGGCATAGAGCTAGTAAATCAATGATGAACCCAACCGGGTGTGCAATGTAGGGATGTTTTTCCAGACTTCGTCTTATGATATCCATACCCATTTCATGAGGTATAATAGTGTAAAGACTTGCTACATCCAAACTAGCCAGAACATCACCTGGTATATCGGTTAGTGCAGCTAGGTCTTTAATTAATGCAGTGGAGTCTCTCAGGTATGACCTCATATTAGTCACCATAGGTTGTAGAATGGAGTCTATATACGTGGCCAGAGGTTGAAGGAGTGAACCCCTGGCAGAGACAATCGGTCTCCCAGGTGGATGGTCCAGTTGTTTATGAATTTTAGGCAGTCTATACAGGATTGGTCTGATTGAGTAGTCAGTAATCATCCAGTCCCGTAATCTTGAGTCAATCCATTTCATCTCTGCCCCATGTTCAATAAGGGAATCAATCTGTGCTTTGTAATTAATGGTCGGGTCGCAGGGCAGTGCCATATAAGTTGCAGTAGCTGCCAGTTGTTTATCAATCTCCATTTTGTAGTCTTTGTAGTCTTGTAGGACTATCGCACCCCCTTTGTCCGCTGGGCGTATGACAATTGAATCATCAGCTGTAAGCGATCTTATGGCCTCCCAGTCAGAGGTAGTCATGTTGTTTCTATACTTCATCTGGCAGCCAGCATTCAGTTTTTATTGTATAATCCTCATGTATGTCCTTATACTAGGATTAGTAGTGGGAGGATCAAATGAACTTGGTTTCTTAAATGAGTGGGGATGGTCCTCAAATGTTTTCCCTTGGAAGTAATCCCCCAATTTCAATTGTCTTTGGAATTTCATTGTATCAATGTATGTGGAGAATTTATTCATAGCTGTAGTAGGTACAAATGATAGTCCCTTCTTTAGAACCTTTATTTCTTGTTCACTCAGGGTATGTTGGCTCAGGTTCATTGTCACATCCTCCTCCTCCTGCGCTGGTACGGTGGTCTTCCTCCATACCCCGTCCCTTCTGACATGCGGTCTTCTCCTCTGCCTCTGGAGTGGGTAGTAATTCCTAAAAAAGGCTGTGTGCCTGTATTGCTTTGTTGTTCTTGTTGTGGGTTGACATCTGAGTCCGACCCTGAGCTTGTGTCCACCGTATTTAACTGGCGGTGTCCATAGGTCCTGATTCGTCTTTGTCTCCTGGGTTGGTAGTATGTTCTTTTAACTGGTCCTAAGGTCCATCGATAAACTTTTTTGTCTTTATAGTCGTCCATAACGTAGCCCAATTTCTTATTCTTGAAGGCTACTAGCGCGTTGTTACACTCGCGTAATTGTGTCGCTATTTTCTCAGTCCAGTTCTCAGACTTATTTTGTTGCAAGATCAGACTTTTAGCCTCTTCAATGATACTAATATCATCCTTTGTCTTTTGTAGCAAATTTCTAATTTCTTCCACTACTAGTAGTATTAAATCCAGGGAACATTTGTTAAGGACTGCACACCACTTTTTGCAAAATTCAGGATTCGGTCTGCCAATGGTGGGTACGTTAATTCTGAAACCCCTAGGTATAAGCCTTTTCCTGTGGTATTCAGAGAGGTATATTCCGTGTAGTTTTAAATTTACCTCTTTTTTCTTAAGTTTCATGATTTGGTTAAATACAGTCATTGCATCTTCTGTTTGGTTACTTGGTAATAAAGTGTCGAACAATATCCATGCTGCATCTGTGTCACTCAAGGACAATGTTTCAACACCCTCAATCTCAGGTGGAATAGTAGCCTTGGCCTGTGTTAACCCACTTGGTTCCATGATGTTTAGGTGCTCGTAGCAGTACTTGGTGCAAAGTGAACACAATAGTCCTTCACCGTGGTGAATGTAAAATGAAGACAAAACTGTTCCAAATAACATTTGAGTGGTGGGTCCAATGCAGTAAACAATGGTGGGTGCAGCCAGAGGGTTAGATATACAGCAGGTAGTGGCAGGTGCACTCTCACTAACACTTTAATTCCAAATGCCAGGGTGCTAGAATATGGTGTAGAATATGGAAATCAGGAGACACCACTCTTGACAATACTGGATTTATTCCGTGACGTTTCGGGGAATACACCCCTTCATCAGACCAAAGTACATAGAATGAAGCAAACATTTATACTGTTCCATAAGGCCCCCCCCCGTGTGAAAATGTGCCAAAATTGTTGCCATGGCATCCACCAAGTGTCAACAAACCCCATACAAATGAATTAAAAAACAAATGAAATATACCACAATATACCAAATAAGTGAACATTGCAACCATTTACATATACAGAGCAAATGGGAATCATAATGCAAACGGTAGATACAATTAAAGATCAAACAGAATATCAATAGGAAAAAGTATTCAGCATAGATAGACATTATGTAACCGATGGGCAGCAGTTAACAGGACCAATGAGCAATGCATAGATTAAATGTTTCTTTACAGGCTTATACTGAGCAAGCAATATATATATATACAGGGCATATTATCCCCATCATACAGGCAGGTAGAAAAGAAAGCAGAACGACTATAAGTAGAAATCACACTGCAGGCATATATTAGCAGGGGGTGTCCAAGGTATATGTATTGGGACTTATCTCATTAGTATCAATGTAGCGCTGGCAGGAAGAGGTGCTATTAAGGCAGATGAACATGGAGTAACCAGTAAAACATGATGGCCACTAACTATGCTATGACTACGGCGTGGGATGCCGAAACGCGTCAGCTTTAGTGACCACCATCCATGCTAACCTGTTGTTTGCTGTGCCGCAATGACTGAATTGCTGGGGCTGCTATGCATTACTTTTGCTTTCCTTTTTACCTGCCAATAAAGGTATATGTATTGGGACTTATCTCATTAGTATCAATGTAGCGCTGGCAGGAAGAGGGGCTATCAAGGCAGATGAACATGGAGTAACCAGTAAAACACTCTATGCATACAGATAAGGAGAAGATAAATACCTGATGGGTTTAGAGGGATATAGCTCCGCGGAGAGTTGTGTGTGTTACCGGAGATACAATAAGCTTGGAGTACTGCGCATGCATATCGCAATCAAACAACGCCCTTAAGGCTATCGCTATGTGAAAGTTAATTGGTTAGAGGAGACAAGCCCCTATGTTGTCAACAGGCAATGAACAGCTAAAGACAGCAGCAAGAGCAGCTGGAAAAAGAGATCCCTGGATTCGCATAGCCAAAGATTGTAAGGGATACCCTTACACGGTGTAAAATTTTCCCATATGAATTTTTACACCGTGTAAGGGTGTCCCTTACAATATCTGGCTATGCGGATCCAGGGATCTCTTTTTCCAGCTGCTCTTGCTGCTGTCTTTAGCTGTTCGTTGCCTGTTGACAACATAGGGGCTTGTCTCCTCTAACCAATTAACTTTCACATAGCGATATCCTTAGGGGCGTTGTTTGATTGCGATACGCATGCGCAGTACTCCAAGCTTATTGTATCTCCGGTAACACACACAACTCTCCACGGAGCTATATCCCTCTAAACCCATCAGGTATTTATCTTCTCCTTATCTGTATGCATAGAGTGTTTTACTGGTTTGAAAGCAAGGAAATGAAGGAATCCGGCACTTCTTGAAATTTAAAGAGCAAACAGCTTTATTGGCAGGTAAAAAGGAAAGCAAAAGTAATGCATAGCAGCCCCAGCAATTCAGTCATTGGGGCACAGCAAACAACAGGTTAGCATGGATGGTGGTCACTAAAGCTGACGCGTTTCAGCATCCCACGCCGTAGTCAAAGCATAGTTAGTGGCCATCATCCTTAAGTTTAAAAAGGGCACTCTTTCACCTCATTGGTTAAAAGCTAAACACACCTCCAATGTTAATTTGTTATGCTCCTCATCTGTTAAATATCAATAACTAATGTGTGGCAATGTGATAGATGGAGACTTTTGTTTTGAATAATACTAGATTGATAGATTATGAATTGTGACAATGATGGGATTGAGATGAAGTTTGTAATTCAACATTGCTGCTGTAAATAATAATTGCTTTCAAGTAGGTCCGTATGGCTTTTGAAAGTTTTTTTTTTTTATATTAATGCTCAATTTATTTATTGTATATTTCTTTGTATTCTTTTATATACAAGGAGATATATTCATTATAAAAAATAAAGATGTGTGGTGGTGCACAATTTAACTCTCAAATTCCAATACTCACAAACTGTGCTGGCAGTCCCAAAATAATATACAATACAATATAAAAGAAGGATTGAGCGAAAAATTATCAGTCAATCAAAGAGGGACACAGGCCGCACTTAGTTTACCAGAGTTTTATTACTATGTAGTTCAGAACAACCGTAAATCAGAACGTCTACCCTCCACCCTATTCCTTTTAAGTGGAATACACACCAACTAAAATATACAGGTATAAAGAACAGGCTGGCCAGCTATTCATTGAAATATATCTCACAGACTTGCATGCACCATATACACAGTATCCATATACACATAATATCAATATTGCAAATGTAACTGGGAGACAGGTATATAAAGAACTTAGTAAACAGAACTAGTCCATCAATTTATACGGGGCCCCAATGTTGCAGCTGTTATTAACAAGTAACTGTTCAGTTTCCAAGCTCTCAGTGTTTACACACGCTCTGGATCTGGACACAGTTTCTTAATTTTCCTTTTGTACAATGTAACAACTTGATTGCAAGATTTATGCTTGTGATTCCTTTTATGGTTAAACTTGTGAGAGATATACATGCAGTGTCTTTCTGAAGGTTTTACGCTCACTGTACCTTGGCGGGACAGACCCGGCTGTCAGCTGCAAGACTTTAAAGCCAATATAAAGGACTATTATTTCAGTACCTGTTATAGCGGTTAGACAGTGCAAGAGTCTTTGTTGCTGCAATAGGGCTGCTTCACTTGCTTACCGCCGTGTACCCTTCAGCGTTTCAGCGTTCCTCAGTGCGATTCAAATGCTGCTGGCTCTGTTCTCTGCTGCTCACAGCTGTTCACCTGTTGTGCTTTGCTCAATCATGACGTGTTTCTCCCCTCCCACATAGGGCTGAGTGTCGGGGCCTCATCAGATGTGTATCTAGGGGGGTGTGTCACAGGCTTTATATTATCATTGATTATCAGTACCTCCCCCATTCTTTCACAGCACTATTCAAACTACACAGCTTCAAAGCAAAACCGTGTCATTCAATCGGTGTAAAAACCGCATACAAAGGAACTGATCATTAATATTTACAATATATACACAGAGATAGATTTGGCTGATGCATACTTAGGATTAGATTGCAACATATTACGGATTATTACGATTTTATGGTTGCGACTTTATGGACACACCTCCACTGCTAAATATATTACTTTTTACCTACATTTACTTGTTTTAAATATAATTGTGTAGCTTTTATGTTCTTTTTAAGTTAGAGAAACTTTCAATTAATGAACATTAAGGCCTACATTATACTATAATAACAAAGGTATATGGAGCTTCCTAAATGTCACTACCCTCTTTTAACCAGATACATATTGATCGCAAGTTAACCCTTTTTGCTTGTGCATACTTTAGATAAGGAGAGCTTTTCACAAGAAATGTGCATACTCTATTTTCTCATTTAAACCAGTTGGACTTAAGGTATTTAACCTAAAAATCCATCTTGATTCATACTGCAAAATGATTTTGTCCAAGTAACCGCCCCTTCTATTCTGTTTTAACTGTTCAATGCCCATAATTTGCAACTTGGTGTAATCTGAATTATGGTAAAGTTTGAAGTGTCTTGCTACTGGGCTATCCATGTCTTCATTCTTAATGTCGTCTCTATGCTCTCGAATTCTACTTTTGAACTCTCTAGTAGTTTTACCTACATAGAATCTGGGGCATGAACAGTTAAGCAGGTATATTACGTTTTTAGAGGTG
Source organism: Bombina bombina (assembly GCF_027579735.1). Lineage (NCBI taxonomy): Eukaryota > Metazoa > Chordata > Amphibia > Anura > Bombinatoridae > Bombina > Bombina bombina. Next base: position 883,294,374 of record NC_069501.1, on the reverse strand, counting down.
CATGATATCCTCTCTCTTACATAGTACACCTTACCCCTAGTTGGGGTACTGAATATGGCAGATCTTTTAACAAATGGGCAGTATACACAGTGTCCACATGGTACACTGCCTGCTTTATGTTGTGACACTGTTAACCAATTCTTGGTTTCCTCTTTTTTAAATTCGCTGTGTACTAGCATATCCTTTATGCTTGGGGCCCTTCTCGCCGTCAATAGTGGATACTCTGATATGCATCCCCTAAGTGATGCATCATCAGACAATATGTGCCAATGGTTATTGAGGATACCTTTTAGCTTCCTCCAGTGTGAATTATATTCCGTAATTAATCTTACTTCTGTGTCACTATCTGATTTCTTTTTAGAATATAGGAGGTCAGTTCTACAGGTTTTTCTTGCTCTCACCCATGCTTTTTCCACTATTCTATCTCTGTGTATATATTGTAAATATTAATGATCAGTTCCTTTGTATGCGGTTTTTACACCGATTGAATGACACGGTTTTGCTTTGAAGCTGTGTAGTTTGAATAGTGCTGTGAAAGAATGGGGGAGGTACTGATAATCAATGATAATATAAAGCCTGTGACACACCCCCCTAGATACACATCTGATGAGGCCCCGACACTCAGCCCTATGTGGGAGGGGAGAAACGCGTCATGATTGAGCAAAGCACAACAGGTGAACAGCTGTGAGCAGCAGAGAACAGAGCCAGCAGCATTTGAATCGCACTGAGGAACGCTGAAACGCTGAAGGGTACACGGCGGTAAGCAAGTGAAGCAGCCCTATTGCAGCAACAAAGACTCTTGCACTGTCTAACCGCTATAACAGGTACTGAAATAATAGTCCTTTATATTGGCTTTAAAGTCTTGCAGCTGACAGCCGGGTCTGTCCCGCCAAGGTACAGTGAGCGTAAAACCTTCAGAAAGACACTGCATGTATATCTCTCACAAGTTTAACCATAAAAGGAATCACAAGCATAAATCTTGCAATCAAGTTGTTACATTGTACAAAAGGAAAATTAAGAAACTGTGTCC